>NC_053028.1:31444066-31595766 GCF_003073215.2 Triticum urartu | reverse complement strand
AGTGTAGGTATGGCATTTCATCGTACACCTCATGTGCATATATAGGCACAAAACAGAGTAGCACACCTCCCACCCTTCCACGGGCAGAAAACAGAGGAGATTGGGGGGGGGGGACAGGAGTAGAGGCATACCCTTTAACCCCTTTAGTCCCGGTTTGTGTCTAGAACCGGGACTAAAGGTCCCAGCTGAACCGGGACTGATGCCTGCCGAGGCCCGGCCGACGTCCTAGCCTCACGAACTGGGACTGATGCTCCCATTAGTACCGGTTCGTAAGACGGTCGGAACTAATGCTCTGATCTGCCCAGGAACAAAGCCCTGTTTTCTACTAGTGGCATATAGTAAGTGCCATTGTTTTGGCGAGACGTTGATTGAACTAGAGGATACCCCGCGCGTTGCTGCGGGAATTGATTGATGCAAATTTTCGTTGATAACATGAGAAATAAAATTAAAAATACATATGACTTATTATATCTGATTAAGTGTAGTAGTAACATATTTATTGGATATATAAGCAGAATAAATACTCCGTGCATTGCAGCGGGACTATGTTACAATTTTGTTTTCATATCAAGAGATAAGTAACATAAACGTTGGGTGCATATGTCATCTTAAGAATAAAGTGTAAAATAGGAAACTGGAAAATCATGGCTAATGAAATGAATTCAGTGAATGAGTATGCTTAGAAAGGCACGATTCGCATACTGATTGATGAAATACAACAAACTCCCTCACAAAGAGATAGCGAAACTAACAAACATCTTTTCTCCAAAGGAAATTGTAAAACAAAGCTCTATGAATAATAATAAATACACATATTTGAAATTTAGTGTACCTGAGCTGATCAACTTCGTGATGAGATTGTGGTCAATTGGATAGTTGGATACCAGGAATACCAAATTCAGCATGCACAACTACAGAAAAGAAGATTAATGTTAAGCCATCTCCATCCATTGTATATCTGCACAAATATAGACAAAGAAGTAGAAAAATCATCATATAATAGTGCTTACCAGTTAAAGGCCACAACGTGAGGCCTTTTTGAGATGATCATCATCTTTACTAATGCAGACGGCAAACGGATTGATTAACCAAGACATGCTCAGCCTAAATCAATCAATCAGATCCCAAATATATCCCAGAATTGTTCCTAGAATCACTAGAACAGCAAGTTGCGACCGGAGAAGATCAATTCAATGATAAATCCACAAACAAAATCATTAGCATACACTTAAGGTTGACCATACCTATGCAGTCACCATCGTTGCATCATAGCAGGCCAGTCCAATGATAATTGAGGTATATTAATGGCTCTGGCTTCATCATATAGCTTGGTAATTGCAGCAAGGCCAAGATGTATGGTTTTTTTATTGAGAAAGTGACACGTACACCTCATGTATATTCATACAACAAACAAAAGGGTTGACGGCCGGGCGCTCGCAACAGTCTCTCCAGGTCCAACAACCGAAGCAACGTGAACCCCACAAAAAGAACAAACACGCACCCACACCCCAGGCTCGCCGACGCCATCAAGACAACCGGCCGCTTGCCGTCTGCTCTAGCAGATGTCGAGAAACCATCCATCTGCATCGCCTTCAAAGGCTTTGGATACCGCATGGATGTCTTGTCCCGCAAACAGGAACAAATGGTTGAGTTCCGGCGCAACAGCCGGGGATAATCCGCACAGATTAATTGGATGGCTCCATGTCTCCGCCAACACTCCATCTTCCCAGAGACGCGAATGACGAAGAACTGCTGCAAACCGCCTCCTCAAAACAGGGTTACGCCAGCAACCTGCGGAGCTTCGGATGGAGTGAACCACCGCCACGGACTCTGATCGGATCGCGATACAAAAGGCCTCCCGATTCTTGCCGGCACCGTATCCGACGCCATACGGATGGGGAGAAGCACGACCATCCCTTATTCCCCTCGCCGCCACCTCCTCCGCCACGGTGACAATGACGGGACACCACACACATAAACCTAACCCTATGTACACCTCCGCGCAGGGATCCCGGTCGCCCTCGGCCGCTAGCGCTGAATTGACCACCGGAGGCGAAGGCGAACGCTGGATCCGCCACGGCAGGGCAGTCGCTTGCGTGAATTCTTCTGGGAGCCCGGGAGGCTAGAAAAGAAGATATATAGTAAAGGAAGGTCATCTCTTGGGCTACAGATCTGAGCCCCCATTATATAAGGGCAGAAACAAAACGCCGTGCATGCAGAAGCGGGATGATCAGCGATGGTAAAACGTGGGAGTGGAGGATTAGTGCTGACGTGTCCACAGAAGAATGGATGCTGATGTGGATAGGCTGCATGTTTAGATAATTAGGTTAGTGGGGATGAATCTCATAGGTATATAGGATTCCATTCACCAAACATTTTTTTAATAATAGTATTATTAAATAGGTACTATGTTAAGATTTAATCATGAGATTTAACAGTTTTCATCCGTATTTTTTTCTTCTAAAATAAGCATGATAATGGAAAAAATATGATGTCAAGGATACGTGATCTACAAAGAAGTTCAGTTAGCCGCAAATCAATAGGTGTACAACAATCTAACATGTTTTATGATATGCTAGAATTACTTGGTCATTAACCACAAAAAAGAGCAGTTGAAAATCATATATCACAACAAAAAAAGTTATGATGACATATATAAAGGATACATATTTTGGACTTTCTTCAAACTTGAGATTGCACTTTGCAATACTTTCAAGATAAAGTTTTCACTGAAAGCTTTATAGTTGTGTGCATTCCTAAACAATGAATTGTAACACTGTATATTCTGAGTCTTAGGAAATGAAAATCTTTAATAGGCTCCTTACTAATGAGGCTAATCATTACTATTGAGCAAGGAGGCTAAGCATACTACACTTCCATATTTTTACGTACACTAAATTGTGGAATAAGTATCCTTTTTAGAGTATATCCAATGGCGTGGCTACATTTCTCCATGAGCAAGAAATTAGTAGTCCTAGCATATTATGCGTTAGCACTTTCCTTAATGAAAATCGATCTGAGCTCGCAATGAATGCAATAACCTTTTTTTACTAAGTCGTTGTCTCTCAGCCTTACCCTATAATTTTCCTGATATTTTTTATCTCTATTAGGCGTAAGAATTTGGAGGGAGTATCTAAATATTAATGTGAACCAAATTTAAACTTGACCATACCTTAATTTTCCATGCGCCCTTGTCATGAAATTTGTTCCCTACAAAATAATAGCAGGATGTTGCCTTTTCTTTTTTACCATCGACTGTGCTAAAGCAATAGCATATAATAAGTCTAAAAATGATATTTCTATTGCAAAGGGACATCAAAGTTTTTAATGCTTTTTTTCTTTGGTGCCCACTGATGAAGCTACGTACCTAGGGTAGGGGCACGGACCTGTCCAAAGAGCCCTACCCAAGGACATCCCTAGAAGAAGTCACCTTTCAATCGACTTGAAGGTATCTCACTCGACGGGTTCAAGACACTCGACCAAGAAGCTATCACTCGACCATGAAGCTAGCCACTCGACCGCCAGGAGATCTAAAGTCACTCCGCAGGCAAACGGTCAGCCATTAAGTAGTCTTTATGGTCATTGTAGCACTTTATTAGGGGCGTTACAAGTAACGCCCAACCTTAAATGTACCTTAAATCCTGCATTACTAAGGGCAGGAGAGGGCCGGCGAACTCTATATAAGCCACCCCCTCCTCAGTATGAGGGGTTCGCATCCCTGTTATTCACACACACATAATCCAATCGACCGCCTCCGGGCACCGAGACGTAGGGCTGTTACTTCCTCCGAGAAGGGCCTGAACTCGTAATCCTCGTGTGTTTACAACTTCTCCATAGCTGAGATCTAGCCTCTCCATACAACCCCCTACATCACTGTCACAGTTAGAACCACGACAGTTGGCGCCCACCGTGGGGCAGGAGTCTTAGCGCCTTGTTGGAGAAGTTGCGATCTTTTCCGATCCATTTGATCATGGTTTCCTGCGGAGTTTTGGTAGAAGGCCGCGAGATCCGTCTTGGCGCGGTCACGTTCATCGCCGACGACTCCGCCTGGCTTCAGGAGGCACCGCTCGACATCGACGCGCTCCCCGTCCGCGGTGCGACGCACTTCCGCGCATGCATTCGAGGCGTCCTCCTGCGACAGCCGTCGACCCGGTATCAGTCGGCCCCCGTGTCGTCTCCCCGCCCCGTCTCCCACCAGCACAAGCGCTCCGGTCGGTCAGGACTCCTGCGGTGGGTGAGGCATGCCGTGGCCCGCCAGTCGGCGGCCCCACAAGTCGCGGCAATCGAGCCCGACGAATCCCTCTGCGGCCTATTCGACCTGTCGACTGGCTCCGCGGAGACCGCATCCGAGTGCGACAGCAGTGACCCAGCGTCTGAGGCTCTGGCGGTCGATGGGACACACAGTCCTCCCGGTTTCCCTCGCGCTGATGGAGGCGCGGGTTGGGGCGACCCATCGCGTCCCCACGATGAGTATCCCCCCGAACCTCTCACGTCATTGCAGCGAGAGGAGCTTCGCCGCCGGAACATGGACGCACTCCACACTCCTATTGTTGGAGAAACCCCCGAGGCCCGGGCCTTGGAGGACGCGCGCTTGGCTAACCTGGCCGAGCGCACTCGACTGGAGAATCTCCAGCGAATACTCGACGAGCAAGTGCGTCAGCGAGCTCCCGAATCCAGTCGACGTCACCAAGCTCCCGAGTCCAGTCGGCGTCAGCTCTTCCCGCCGCCGCAGGTATACCGAACCCCTATTCAGAATTTGGCCGTTGCGGCCCGTATAGCAGAATCAATTCAGCCCTCCCAGTCGGAGGCTGGCAGGGGCTTGTTGCAGATCAGAGCGTTGCTCCGGGCGGCGGGAAACCAGAATTCCGCCGTTTCTCAGTCGCGGAACAGGATCCACAGTCGATCCGTTGCAACAGAAACAGTCCAATTGGCTCACAGCCCGAGATTGCCCCCGAGGCGTGAGGGACATGGTGATCGACATGATCGGTACAGGAGAAATGAGCAGTATGATCACCGATTCGATCGTGATGATCGACGTCGAGTGCCAACCCCTCCCCCGAGGAGTGGGTCGTATGCGCCTCGACGGCAAGATGACAGACGCCCTCATAGTGTTGGGCAGAGGATTCTAGTCGACCCCAGGGACCCAGGCTTTGATGCGAGATCCATCCTCGTTCAAGGTTTGGTTGACAGGAACAGGGCTCATCGAGAAGGCCACAACAGAGATGCGCCTGCCAGCAGCAGAGTGCATGCTTCGGGGCCAGAGTGTTTCAGTCGAGCCATCAGAGCCGCAGTGATTCCTCCCAACTTCAGGCTGGCGACTGGAGTCAGCAAGTTCACCGGTGAATCTAAGCCCGACACTTGGCTCGAAGATTACCGAGTGGCTGTACAGATTGGCGGTGGCAATGACGAAGTGGCCATGAGGCATTTGCCTCTCATGTTAGAGGGCTCAGACAGAGCGTGGCTAAATCAGTTGGCACCCAGCAGCATTTACACTTGGGAGGACCTCTCCCGAGTGTTTGTCACAACCTTTGAAGGAACCTGCAAGCGACCCGCAGGCCTTACAGAGTTACGGTCCTGCGTACAGAAGCCGAATGAAACTCTGAGGGATTACATCCAGAGATGGATCACACTGCATCACACGGCTGAGAACGTGCCAGACCATCAAGCAGTTTGTGCCTTCAAGGAAGGCATTAAATACAGAGAGTTAAATCTGAAGTTCGGTCGAACTGGAGAAATGTCTCTGAATCGGATGATGGAGATTGCCACCAAGTACGCCAATGGTGAAGACGAAGACCGACTCCGGAGCGGCAAGCACAAGGCAGTCGCCCAAGAGACGGGAGGAAACTCCAGTCGGAAACAGAAGCGGAAGGCCGAGCCAGCCGCCCCTGGGGAGGCCCTGGCTGTAACCCAGGGAAACTTCAAGGGAAAACCCAAGGGCACCTGGAAGCCCAAGAAAGTCAAGGATCAAGATGGAAATGATGTTTTGGATCTGCCATGTCACATCCACACCAAGAAAGATGAAGAGGGTAATTTTATTTACCCAAAGCATACCACTCGACAGTGCCGGCTCCTGATCCAACAGTTTCAGGGCAAGCAGCCCAAAGATAAGGAAAAAGAGCCGGACAGGGTTGAGGACAAGGATGATAATGACGATGGATACCCCCAAGTCAATTCCACCCTGATGATTTTTGCCGATGTCGAAAGCAAAAGTCGACTGAAAGTCATTAACCGTGAGGTGAACATGGTTGCTCCGGCAACACCCAGTTACCTGAAGTGGTCTCAGACTGCCATCACATTCGACCAGTCTGATCACCCGACGCACATTGCCACCCCTGGGAGGCAAGCTTTGGTGGTCGACCCAGTTGTCGAAGGCACTCGACTGACCAAGGTCCTGATGGATGGTGCCAGTGGTCTGAACATACTGTATGCTAAAACTTTGAAAGGAATGGGCATTCCGATGTCTAGACTCAGTACCAGTCACATGAGCTTCCACGGAGTCATTCCCGGCAAGAAAGCCGAATCACTCGGCCAGATTGCTCTTGATGTGGTTTTCGGTGATTCAAAGAATTACCGCAAGGAAAAGTTGACATTCGAGGTTGTGGACTTCCAAAGTGCTTATCACGCCATTTTGGGCAGGCCAGCTTATGCACGCTTCATGGCTCGACCATGTTACGTGTATCTCAAACTGAAGATGCCTGGCCCCAAAGGTGTGATCACTATTACAGGCAACCGAAAGAAAGCAGAAGAGTGTTTTCAGAAAGGCTCAAAGATCGCTGATGCTCAGATGGCAGTGGTCAAGCTGCAAGAGTACCAGAAGACTGCTGATCCGAGTGAATCGCTACGAGCCAAGAAGCCTGCTTCAGAATCAGCTTTTCAGTCGTCCGGTGAAACAAAGCCAGCCCACATTCACCCGACCGACCCCGATGCTGCCCCGACTCACATCTCAACGACGCTCAACTCCAAATAGGAAGAAGCGCTCATCTAGCTCCTCCGTGAGAACTGGGACATCTTTGCATGGAAACCCTCTGACATGCCTGGAGTTCCCAGAGGGCTGGCTGAGCACCGTCTACGAGTCGACCCAAAATTCAAGCCTGTGAAGGAACATCTTCGACGGTCCGCCGTCCAGAAGAAGCAAGCCATTGGCGAGGAGGTGGCTCGGCTCTTAGCAGCAGAGTTCATCCGAGAGATTTACCACTCCGAGTGGCTCGCCAATGTCGTCATGGTCCCCAAGAAGGACAAGTCACTTCGCATGTGCATTGATTTCAAACATATCAATCGGGCCTGCCCGAAAGATCATTTTCCTCTCCCTCGCATCGACCAGATAGTCGACTCGACTGCGGGGTGCGAGAGATTGTCTTTTCTAGATGCCTATTCCGGGTACCATCAGATCCGTCTGTATGGACCCGATGAGATCAAAACAGCTTTCATCACTCCATTCGGATGCTTCTGTTACGTCACCATGCCGTTCGGCCTCAAGAACGCGGGAGCCACGTTCATGAGAATGATTCAGAAGTGTTTACTCACTCAAATTAGTCGGAATGTGGAGGCATTCATGGATGATATTGTGGTCAAGTCACGGAAAGGTTCCGACCTGCAGACTGACCTCGCCGAAACCTTTGCTAACCTCAGGAGGTATGATATCAAGCTCAATCATCAAAGTGCACATTCGGAGTTCCAGGTGGAAAGTTACTCGGTTTTCTCGTTTCCGAACGAGGGATCGATGCCAATCCTGAAAAAGTTGGCACCATACTCCGAATGAAGCGTCCTGTACGCGTGCACGATGTCCAAAAGCTTACAGGCTGCTTGGCCGCTTTAAGTCGATTCATTTCTCGTCTCGGTGAAAAGGTGTTGCCTCTTTACCGGCTGATGAAGAAGTCTGACAAGTTCAAGTGGACTCCAGAAGCTGATGCAGCGTTTGCAGAGCTCAAAGCTCTGCTCTCCACCCAGCCGGTGCTTGCTGCTCCAATCAGCAAAGAGCCTCTGCTGCTTTACATTGCAGCCACAGGAGAAGTTGTCAGCACAGTACTTACGGTCGAGTGGGAAGAAGAAGGAAAGGCCTTCAGAGTTCAGCGCCCTGTCTATTATGTGTCTGAAGTTTTGACCCCTTCAAAACAAAGATACCCTCACTACCAGAAGCTCGTGTATGGGATTTACATGACCACGAAGAAGGTTGCACATTACTTCTCTGACCACTCCATTACAGTCGTCAGCGACGCCCCACTATCAGAGATTCTGCATAACAGAGATGCAACTGGTCGAGTGGCCAAGTGGGCGATTGAACTCCTTCCCTTAGATATCAAGTTTGAAGCAAAGAAGGCTATCAAGTCCCAAGCAATCGCAGATTTCATCGCCGAGTGGATTGAGCAGCAACTTCCGACTCAAGTTCACTCGGAGCACTGGACCATGTTCTTCGATGGATCTAAGATGCTGAATGGTTCCGGTGCTGGAGTAGTATTGGTCTCCCCCCGAGGAGATAAGCTCAGATAGTTCTCCAGATTCATTTCGATTCCTCCAATAATGAAGCAGAATATGAAGCACTTTTGTATGGGTTGCGCATGGCCATTTCACTCGGCGTCCGTTGCCTCATGGTCTATGGCGACTCAGATTTGGTGGTTAATCAGGTGATGAAGGAATGGGACGTCAGAAGCCCGGCTATGACTGGTTATTGCAATGCAGTGAGAAAGCTAGAAAAGAAATTCGAGGGGTTAGAGCTTCATCACATCCCCCGACTGAAAAATCAGGCAGCTGATGATTTGGCAAAGATAGGCTCCAAGAGAGAAGCCATTCCCAGCAACGTGTTCCTGGAACACATTCACTCGCCGTCAGTCCAAGAAAATCCTTTTACAGAAGAAGCCCCGCAGCCGAAAAGTGCCACAGATCCGACTGAAGTCAAAGTCCCTGCTGTGGTCGACCTAATCATGGAAGTTTTGGCAATCACTCCCGACTGGATGGTACCGTACATCACGTATATCCTAAGGAAAGAACTCCCGGAGGACGAGGAAGAGGCCCGACAGATCGTCCGCCGATCCAAGGCCTTCACAGTCATAAAGGGACAGTTGTATAGAGAGAGCGCGACTGGAATCGGTCAGAAGTGCATAACACCAGAAGAGGGTCAGATAATCCTTGATGATATCCACTCGGGGACCTGTGGTCACCATGCATCCTCTCGGACCATTGTGGCTAAAGCATACCGAGTGGGATTTTACTGGCCAAGAGCAAATGAGATGGCAAAAGAGATAGTCGACAAGTGTGGAGGGTGCCAGTTCTACTCCAACATGTCACACAAGCCTGCATCAGCCCTGAAGACCATTCCACTCGTCTAGCCCTTTGCTGTCTGGGGACTGGACATGGTTGGTCCACTGAGAACAGGCAGGAGCGGTTTCACGCATGTGCTTGTGGCAGTCGACAAGTTTACCAAATGGATCGAAGCTAAGCCCATCAAGAATCTTGATGCTTGCACTGCTATCAGTTTCGTCAGAGGGCTAACATTTAGATATGGAGTCCCGCATAGCATCATCACTGACAATGGGTCAAACTTTGATTCGGACAAGTTCAGAGCTTTTTGCGCCGCTCAAGGCAAGCGAGTCGACTACGCATCGGTCGCCCATCCCCAGTCGAATGGGCAAGCTGAGAGAGCAAATGGTCTGATTCTCAACGGACTAAAGCCTCGACTGATGCGTGATCTCAAGCACGCGGCAGGTTCTTGGGTCGACGAGCTTCCGTCAGTTCTGTGGGGATTGAGGACCACCCCGAACCGGTCGACTGGAAGAACTCCATTCTTTCTGGTTTATGGAGCCGAAGCAGTTCTGCCGAGTGATCTTCTTCACAACGCACCCTGAGTCGAACTTTACACCGGAGATGAAGCAGAACAAGCCCGGCAAGACGCAGTCGACCTCCTAGAAGAAGAGAGGGAAATGGCCATGATCAGATCGACCATTTATCAACAAGACTTGCGTCGAATCCACGCCCGGAATGTGAAGAGTCGAGCCTTCCAAGAAGGAGATTTGGTCCTCCGAGTGGATCAACAGAAACCACACAAGCTTGCTCCTACTTGGGAAGGCCCCTTCATCATCACTAGAGTCCTCCACAATGGAGCGTATCACCTCTACAACGTTGATCGCCAGATCGACGAGCCACGAGCTTGGAATGCGGAACTACTCCGCCCCTTTTACACTTGAGTTCTCCCTCGGACGAGATGTAATAAGAAAAAAATTCTGCAGTTCATTTTTATCAAAGACAAGAGTGTTCCAATAATTGCTGTCACTTTTGCGTCGATTCCACGCCAGGAATGTGAAGAGTCGAGCCTTCCAAGAAGGAGATTTGGTCCTCCGAGTGGATCAACAGAAACCACACAAGCTTGCTCCTACTTGGGAAGGCCCCTTCATCGTCACCAGAGTCCTCCACAATGGAGCGTATCACCTCTACAATGTTGATCGCCAGATCGACGAGCCGCGAGCTTGGAATGCGGAACTGCTCCGCCCCTTTTACACTTGAGTTCTCCCTTGGACGAGATGTAATAAGAAAAATTCTGCAGTTCATTTTTATCAAAGACAAGAGTGTTCCAATAATTGCTGTCACTTTTGTTTGCATACGAAATCCCCCAGTGGGTGACTTAGCTGCGAATCCGTTTCGCCTAAGTTTGAAAAAATCCTACCGAGTGGAGAGCAAACCTCCCACTCGGGGGCTTAGCTGCAGTCCAGTACTCGCCTAAGTTCTCCCACTTAGAGACTTAGCTGCAGTCAGGCACTCGCCTATAGTTTAAAAATCCTACCGAGTGGAGAGCAAACTCCCACTCGGGGGCTTAGCTGCAGTCCAGTACTCGCCTAAGTTCTCCCCTAAGAGACTTAGCTGCAGTCAGGCACTCGCCTAAGTTTGAAAAATCCTACCGAGTGGAGAGCAAACCTCCCACTCGGGGGCTTAGCTGCAGTCCAGTACTCGCCTAAGTTCTCCCACTTAGAGACTTAGCTGCAGTCAGGCACTCGCCTAAGTTTAAAAAATCCTACCGAGTGGAGAGCAAACCTCCCACTCAGGGGCTTAGCTGCAGCTCAGCGCTCGCCTAAGTGTTTAAAAATCCTACCGAGTGAGAGCAAACCTCCCACTCGGGGGCTTAGCTGTAGCCCAGTGCTCGCCTAAGTATTTAAAAATCCTCCCGAGTGAGAGCAAACCTCCCACTCGGAGGCTTAGCCGCGGCCCAGTGCTCGCCTAAGTACTCCTTCGGAGCTACACCACAAATACAAAGTTATTCCGAGTAAAGATCAAGTTCCACTCGACGGATCAAACCATGAAGATATTCAACGAGAAACCAGGTTCAGATAAAGCCTAAAAGGTCCCAGACCTCAGATCAAAGTACTCGAGCCCTCGGCTTGGCAGAAGTTCAACGGTTACAAATCGACTCGGCATTCCGAGGCAAATTTAAAGTGAAGCGTAAAAGTTTTTCATTCCTCGGGAGGAGGACTGGAAGGGGCGACGAACTCGTCCAAGTCGATCCCGTCTGCAATACGGGTGGCAGCAGCGATGAAGGTCTCCATGAAGTCTTGGAAGTTGTGCTTCCTGGTATTGGCAACTTGGATGGCGGCCAGCTTTTCTTCTCGCACCTCCTTGCAATGGACGCGGACCAGAGACAGAGCCACATCAGCGCCACACCGAGCAGAAGACTTCTTCCACTCCTGCACTCGGTCAGGGATCCCGTTAAGACAAGTCATCAGAGACTCGAGATCGTTTTGAAGCGTAGCCTCTGGCCAAAGTGCCGGGTCGATCGGTGACATGGCAACCTTCAGTCGAGCCAAGTAGTCCACGACGCCGTTAATGCGAGATTCCAGTCGGAGCAGATTCATGGCAGTTTCGTCTTTCACGAGAGAGTTGATTGGATCCAAACCTGTTTCGATCCGCCCAGTCTCCTCTTCAAAGTTCTGGCAAAACTCTGCATACACGATCCAAGGATAAGTCAATTTTCATAGACTGAGTCGACACAAAAAAACCAGTCGGAACTGAATGTGCACCTTCAAGCTTGATGTACAACTTCTTGGCGAGGCTCCTCAAGTAGCTCTCCAGGTCGTCCCTCCTGCGAGCGATGCCTTCCATCTTCTTGTTCAGGGTGAGGTTCTCCTTCTTCCAACGTGTACACTCCCTGTTGGCTTCATTCAGAGCGGTCTTCAGCTTGGTATTCTCTTCTTCTAATTGGCCAACCGAAGCCAGCTTCTGTGCGGCCAGAGCGGTCTTGTCATTAGCCTCCTTACGGGCAGCAGCCAAGTCCTGATCCTTCTTCGCCAGAGCTTCGCTCAGTTTTTCTGCGAAGAAATGATGGTTGATTCGGGAATAGCAGAAGGGTACTCAAGCCTAAAAACTAACCAGTCGACAAAGTCGTCTTACCTGCGGCGCCGTCTCTGACCTTCTGCAGCTCTGTTCTGGTCAGCTCCAGATCAAGGTTCAGTTGAATCTGCTGCTTCTCCAACTCAGTATAGCGAGCTACAAGTTCGCAGGATTTCTGTAAAAAGAAAAAATCAGTCGACAGACGTCCAAGATAAGTTGCTTCCGAGTAACTAAGAGACAATGATGACATTTCTAAGACCACAGCCGAATCAAAAACATTCAACAGTAGTCTCCGGGACTACACCCAGTGGGTGCACTCAGCGTGCCCCCACTGGTTCGACCAAAAAAAAGTCGACTGCCCGCAGTCGACCGGATACAGTTCCATTCGACATGGCCTGACCAGACCGAGTGAAGAAATACAGCTACAACAACACAATGTAAAGACTACAGTCGACTGCCATCAGTCCACCGTAGTCTCGGGGACTACACCCAGTGGGTGCACTTAGCGTGCCCCCACTCGTCCAAAAATTGGCAGACACACCTAGTCGGTGTATAGATACAAAGATCTTCGGAAAAGAGATTCTTCAAACAGCATATCACAACAGACCAAGTGTTGAGTCGACTGACCTGGACGTTGCTCTGAAGAGCCGAGCTCACGTCATAGGCTGCTTGGCTGGCCTCCCGAGCCACCTTCACTTGCTCCATCATGATACCCGCCTGGCGTATAGCCTCTTTTGCGGCAGCCGCTTGGTCCTCAGGGACAGGGTACGCGGCAAAAAGCGAAGGCGGATCCGCAGTCGACGTCGAAGGCCGCACACTCGTCAGAGGAATGGCGAAAGTGACAGAAGCCCGAGTGGTGTCACCACCATCCCGAGCCATGGCCTCAGACGCCGGAGCAGATTGGGGGGGCCTTGTCAACCGACGCCCTCTTGTTCCTCCTCATTCCCAGCGGTTCGTTGTCGTCGTCATCCGGGAGGTCGATAACGTGAGGAGGGGCTACAAGGAAGACATTCAATCGACCAGAGTTGCAACAAAAGTTCAGTCGACTCAAAGCGGAACGTCAGTAATCGTACCAGGGTTGGAGGTAACAGCATCCTCCATCTCTTGGTCGTCGTCCTTGGCGGAGATCTCAGAAGTAGCAGCGCTGCAAACCTCGAAAGTCAGTCAGTTAGACCAATCAATCGACCAAGGATCTGTCCACGGTCGACAAAGGAAAGCAAGTTTTGTTATTACCCAAAAATGGTAGGGACGACCATCTTCATCTTGGGAAGAGCTTTGGGCGGCTTGGACGGCGTCGTGCGCGGGTGCTTGGGAGCCTTCCCAGTCGGCGTAGGAGAAGAGGTTCGAGGGCGTTTCGACGACTGCCCAATAGAAGCAGTCGCCTTGCCGCGTTCCCGCGCTGGATCATGTGTGAGCTTGGATCGCCTCTCCGGGGGGGGGCGGGGGTCGACCTCCTCCTCCTCCTCTTCGCTGGAGTCGACGTCGTCGCCTCCCTCCCCTTCTCCGTCGGACTCCCACTCGCCTTGATCATCTCCACTCTCGCCCCCGCTCGCCTCTCCTTCCTCAGTCGGCTCCTGTGCCCCGTTGGGCGTCGAGTACATCTCAGTAGTCGCCTGGAAAACAACAGACAAGACGAAAGTCAATCGACCTACTCAAAGAAGACCAATGCAGAAAACAAGATCTCAGTCGGAAGCATAAAGACATACCTGGTCCACGTCATACGAGTTGTCGAGTGGAATGACCCTCCTGGCTCCTCGGGGGTTGTCTTTGTTCCCCGTGATGCTCAACAGCCACCCCTCCAGCATCTCGTCGGTGACCTCCTCCGGGTGGATCCGAGTGGTGTCATCGAGGCCCGAGTACAGCCACATCGGGTGGTCACGGGCCTGGAGCGGTTGGATGCGCCTCCGGAGGAAGACCTCCAGCAGGTCCATGCCAGTCACACCCTCACGGACGAGCTCAACCACTCGACCAGCCATTACTTTGACTTGGGCCCTTTCTTCCGGCGTCACTTTCAGAGAAGCAGGTTTTTCGGCTCGGTCGAGAGAGAAGGGGGGAAGACCAGTCGATTGTCCTGGGGTCGCCTGGTCCTGACAGTAGAACCAGGTCGCCTGCCAACCGCGGACCAACTCCGGGAAAGTGATAGATGGAAAACAGCTCGTTCCCCTCGTCTGGATCGCCAGGCCCCCGCACAATTGGATCACATGCGTCCTCTCGTCACTCGACTTGGCCTTCTTGACCGATTGAGAACGACAGGTGAAGATGTGCTTGAAAAGTCCCCAATGGGGGCGGCAACCCAAGAAAGCCTCACACATGGAAATGAAAGCAGCAAGGTATACGATAGAGTTGGGAGTGAAGTGATGGAGCTGCGCTCCGAAGAAGTTCAGGAAACTCCGGAAAAAAGGATAGGGCGGCAGAGAAAACCCTCGGTCGATGTGGGTGGCTAGGAGCACGCACTCACCGTCGCGAGGTTGAGGTTCGATCTCTCTCCCAGGGAGACGCGCAGCTTCGTGGGGAATGACTCCCCCCTCGACCATGTCGTCAAGATCCTCTTGCCGGATCACCGACGGCATCCAATCGCCCTGGATCCAGCCCCGGGGCAGAGCAGACCTTGAGGAGGATCCGCCCCGAGCCGACCTCTTCCCTTTCCCCTGCGCCGCCGCCTTCTTCGCGCGCTCCAGAGCGGAGGTCTTGTCCTTCGCCATCGTCACCGGCAAAGTCTCGCACGGGCCTGCGGCGCTAGGGTGAGAGCGGAGGTGGCGGAAGGACTTGCGAAGGGAGAGAGGAAGAAGAGAGGAGGAGAAAAGAGTGCATTGCTTGGAAACCCCGAGCCGGCGATTTATAAGGGGCCGCTCCCGAGTGGCTGACTAGTAGGCCCAGGCTATCCAGTCAAATCCCGCAGCAGACGCGCGCGCAGTACGTGGCGAAAAAGGCGACGTGGGAATCGAGGAGCTTCCGCTTTATCGCTTCCAATTACTGCGGCCGCTCCCGTCCGGCGCGCTTCCCGAAATCCGAATCCCACGACATCCGTGGGCTGCAGAACAACTTGTCAAAACAGAATACCCCGCTCGCGTCGACGTTCGATATGTCACAAGTAAAGAAATTCACTCGACGAAAGGCCTGGAATGGATCAAGGCGACTGAAAGAGGTTGATGACGTCATCCGTGGCGATTGACCCAAAACGAGGCACTCATGCAGCCCAAAGAACCAGTCGGGAAGATCTCCAACTCTTTCCCCACTCAAACCTCGATCCATTCGGGGGCTAATGATGAAGCTACGTACCTAGGGTAGGGCCACGGACCTGTCCAAAGAGCCCTACCCAAGGACATCCCTAGAAGAAGTCACCTTTCAATCGACTTGAAGGTATCCCACTCGACGGGTTCAAGACACTCGACCAAGAAGCTATCACTCGACCATGAAGCTAGCCACTCGACCGCCAGGAGATCTGAAGTCACTCCGCAGGCAAACGGTCAGCCATTAAGTAGTCTTTATGGTCATTGTAGCACTTTATTAGGGGCGTTACAAGTAACGCCCAACCTTAAATGTACCTTAAACCCTGCATTACTAAGGGCAGGAGAGGGCCGGCGAACTCTATATAAGCCACCCCCCTCCTCAGTATGAGGGGTTCGCATCCCTGTTATTCACACACACATAATCCAATCGACCGCCTCCGGGCACCGAGACGTAGGGCTGTTACTTCCTCCGAGAAGGGCCTGAACTCGTAATCCTCGTGTGTTTACAACTTCTCCATAGCTGAGATCTAGCCTCTCCATACACACCCCCCTACATCACTGTCAGAGTTAGAACCACGACACCCACCGCCAGTATCAATATTTTACCTAATAATGGTTTTTGTGCTCTCTGGTGCCAACTACATAACCAAATTTAAGTAATCATTACTGATTAAAATTTAGAAGAGATAGCTAGTCTAACTGGCCTTGGTCTGGTTTGACTCCTTGGTATTAAGCATGTGCAAATTGTACCAATGATTTTAACATGGATGTTTGAATAATAGTAGGCGAATTAGGCTATAATACTGTGAAGAAACAGAGTCCAATCAGTCGATGATGAGTGTGCATACGGAAAAACAAATTCATACAGCATAATGAGGAATAAATATATCAGATGGTTTGTATCATCATAGAAGCCCTTCAGTTGGATTGTCACACGGCATGGTGGTAAGAGGCGGACGCTTTAGTGATGAAGGTGTGCAATTGAGGAGGACAGAGGCATCATGGGTGCCAGTGGCAGATAGGGTGCAGCTACACACAATAGTGCAGAACAAGGAGGTTCAGAGATATCAAGGCATAGTATGGTGGGGATAGATTAGCCAACAGTGTGACAAAAATCACGTTGTAAATTATAAATTGTAATTGAGTTCCCAAAGAATTGAGAACAAACTGCTGGATTTATTTACCAACAACAGCAAGTAAAATTAGCACTATTCCGCTGGACCAACTCTAAGAAAACATCTAAACAAATCTCAGCAATGCAAAATTATTAGCATGCATGATCGTTCACAGCCTATCTGCAAGCAATACACTCAAACTCAAAATTAAGAGAAGTTATTGAATTTTTTTACGCATAAGATATAGGATTGTAGGCAACAAATACTGATCCACATGTACTCTGAATCGTCCCTCAACATTTCAGGCATGGCCAGAAAAACCAAGAACGAATTATACACTCTATTTCATATTGTTCTGAAAAATATAGGAAGTCGTTGTATGCTACATGACATCAGCATATGATTATATTCAGTCTAGGCATCATATATTCATTTAATTGCAAGATAGTGATAAGATAACCATTGTAGATAATCCGAGTTTAAGCATGTATCTGGAATAAATAGCATACATCATCAAAATAATTTACATAAATAACACAACTAATCCTGTTAAATAACATTGTGGAACATGGAAAAGGATATATAGTTTGAGCCTCAAATAGACATCAAGAAGCTTGCATGTGTTTCATTGTTGAAGTTGCTAACACAGCTCTATTGTAGAGATTCAGTGGTGCATGGATTGCAGATATAGAGCACCAAGCTGATTCTTAGTAAAAACTATGATGATCATGGAATGATCTGTTACACTTGATAAGCATAGAGAAGAAAAATCAGCAGTTAGGCTTATTGAAATAAAAGGCTTGCTTGGAAACTTTAATACTTCATGTTAACACTTGTTTACCTGATAATAATATTTACCATTGAAAGTAATAATAAAGATTCATTATGTTCCAAATTAACCATTCATTTTGCATGTCGATAAGAAATACAGTGTTTTTTCCTGCGAATAGTTGGCTCTTATGCGGGAAACGAATTACTGAACAAACAAAAAGTAGATTGTAGATCATCCAGAGTTCAGTGGCCTAACCGATAGAGGATGACTTTGAGTTGGCAATTGTTTGCGTGGTGAAAAAACGAATTGTAGTTAATCTAACTTTCCACTGATCCTGATAGATTATATACTTGTCTGAGACTGTATTCTACACACATAAATGAGATCACTGGTCCGCAACTGGATTTTCTATTTTCTTCAAATCACAGTTTGTTAGTTGTACCCTGCTTTAGTGCTTTGCCACATAGTACAATGTTTTAGACTCCATCACCCTTACTAATTAAGTAATATCATATAGTGTGGGACGTAGATGTAGCATGACATTAAAGATTTTGAGCATGCAGTACACTAATTTGAGTAGCCATACTTATACATCAGCTCACCAAATAGCGGCATATTTATTATGGCCATAGTAAACTCTAAAGCTATTTCATGTAGTCTTCAAAAAGGAACTGATGTTTTTTGCATGAGGTCTGATGATTAATTTCAGGATAAACTGCGATTGCTTGCTGCCAAAAAAGTGAACTCAATGCGGCAATTTGTCGTATGAAGCAATAAGAGACATACCATAGAAACTCAACATAGAGCAAAGGCAGCATCTTTGGCGAGGTGGTCAAACCATCAAAACCATGCGAGCTATAGCTATGTGGAGCACCATAACTGCCGCCACACACTGACTAAAACGGTCAATCTGCTTGTCGTTATACATGGGTCGTATCTTCGGCAAGCATGCCTGATGGCTAGATCCCGCAGATGCCACGTCAACATATGACCACCGTCGGGGACACCACTACATGAAGAGAGATCATTGAGCTGATCTTCAGCATGGCCGTTTGCACATGATGCATGTTGATCGAAGTGCAGAGAGCTAATCAACCCTGTTTGGATCAGGAGTGCTCATAAATTAACTGAAGATGTCCTAGAGGATGGGACACGACTTGTTCAAAAATAGGGTGCAGCCTTGCACATGATCCTTTAGAAAAATATGAAGACTTCTTCATGCCTCCCTATGCCAAACTGCGTGTGTATAAGTTCTCTTCTTCTGGCAGGCTATGCCTCCATCGGGAGAAGTGTCACCTTGCTGAGAGTTCGCCTCCTCCCTTCGCCTCAAATCCAACTGGCTGAAATTCCATCTGAATATATCGAAAGTCCTCATCATATTTTCTGCCAGTGTCAGCTATAAACATCTGAATATTTGAACTGCGATAGATAGATAACATGTATTACTAAAAAAAAGTAAGACCTCATTGATTCAATTGTTACAATTGCAGTAAATTTCATTATGAGCATTTTGTATAAAAAAGGCCGTATACCTAGATCTGTTGCGAAATACAACAAATGAACAATTTAAACAGTGACATGTATAACTCGATATGCCATCATCTATCTAAATTTTTGCACATGCAAAAGTACTAAAATCTCATAAATCCACCAAAACATATATTATACACTATTAGACATGATTTTGAGAAATACAGGAAGTTCGTAATATATTAAATGCCGAAAGTACATGAAAATATTTTATGCCAAGGCATCATACTTTTTTCTTAATCCCGGACATACAAGTTATTTGTTAAACATGCAGATAATCTGAGATTTATCGCATATTAGAATAAAAAATATACAACATCTAAATCACTTCCTTATGAAAATAAACTGCCTGGCAGTGGTCAGTTTCTAGATGTAGAGAATGCTACTTACCTAGCTTGCTGCAGGTTGGAAACAAATGTGATACAGATCCCCTCAGCTGGCCGGTTCTCCTTCTCTTTGGATGTGTCGGGGATGAATACACCTCCAATCTGTCAGCTTGGGTCCCACCATACAATCATTAAAATGTTGAAATGGGATAAAAGCTCGAACAAAGTTTCTTTGATAGGGTAATTTGGATAGTTTTGTCGCTAAACAGAGTAAAAGGGTCAGAAATACACAATTAGGGGATAAGAAAGTGAGTTAATTATTTTGTGTTCCCTTTAACTTATTGGTCCTAGTGTTTCCTTAGTGTTATACCAATAATGCATATTGCTAAGAAGAATCAATATTTTTTGGAGACATAGACACATGCACAAACCACGCGCACGTACTCACAAAGTGGAGTTCATCAATGAATAGTGTACATATCTGGTATGCTAAAATATTTATCTTTCATACAAAATGCACATAATCAAATTTGTTATATTATTTGTGTACCCACCAAAGCATAAAATAGGTTGACAAACTTTTGATATACAAATGTGATGGCATTCTGTTCATTGATAATGCAAAGTTGAAGTGCCCCCCAAAAGAATGAATGCTTACCAATATGTAAAAGGCGCCTTAGGATGCAATAGGACACTAGCATTCACCATAGGGAGACAAAGTAAATACACCACCAACACTTGCACTTTTGTGAATAACGTTCTCCATGTTTTTCTCTCCCTTTACATATACCACTTCATTATGTTGACTCATCCACGCTTCTAATGAGTGATTCTCTTGTCTGGCATATATATGAGCACATAAGATAGGTAGCAACCAGATAGACGGAGGAGACCACAATAAAGAACCAGATAAATATGTATGGAAAAGCAAACAACCATGGTGAGATATGAAGCCATTCAAATGGTTAGGTTCCCAACATTTTCGATGATACATTTCTGCTAGTCCTAGTGCTAATGGACTAGCCACATACAAAGTAGCCTCAACGAGACCCTCATGACACAGTTGATTCTGGTAGGAACGAACAGTTCAGTTGCACCATGATGACAATGTCGGTAATTCTGGTTATCAACAATGAAATCTCATTTGGTGGCTATGATCTATAACGTGGTGGGGGCTAAGTCATGGGATTGTCAAGTTGGCAAGGCAAGTGGGACTGCTAAGCAGCACATGGGACTCATGCTGAATTAAGTGGTCACTAGTGAGACGAAATCAATTGTCTCTTGGAATTAGAAGGTAGAGGTGGGAAAAAAATTAGTGGTCGAAGGAAGAAGTCATGAAAAAGCAAAGAGAATGTTGCTCTCATCTAGCGCATCTTGTGGAGTCTTACTCTCGTCTACCAATATTTTTATTATGAAGAAATAACCAACACTCCATATTGAAGCTCAACAGTGTTGTGTGGTCTGTCAACTCTCATCCTCCCAAAACATGAACCATTTGTACTCTTTCATGATGCCCTAATTCAACCAAGCCGTCAAATTTATAGGGTCTCTAAGATCTTCAACATAACATTTTGCCTAACAAACGATCACTATAAACATGGGTGGTGCTAATAATGCACGCAAATAATGGCTGCATATGACAAACTACTTTGTAAAATGTGCATGGATTGGCAGAAACACGTGATCATGCTCGTTGCTGCTTATTCAAACAAGGGAATCTACAAGGGGAAACCAGCTCATTGACGGCCCATCAAAATCTTGCCAGCCACTTCAAACAACTATAACACATGCTTGGTCACACCAGCTCCAAAGTAAAACAAGGAACATACATACCAATCTTCTGAATAATTTCATGCCAGACTACAGTTTGCAGTGTGGCAGACGAGTCAAACACCTTGTAGTCACAAAGGCAATCAGAGGCCCGGTGCTCCGCTTTCTTCACCATTCATGGCTGGATGCTAGGCAAGTTGAGTTCCTGACATAGCTGCTTGAATGCTGGATTTCTGTCACGGTTCTTTGAAGTCTGGAGTGGAGTGTACGCTCTGGTTGTGAGCCCAAGCTGGCAGCTGGTCTGGGTGCGGGGGCGGTGCGAATTTCTACATCACCCTTGCAGCGATCGCGTTGTGAGTGGCTGGTGACGACCATACATGGCGCTTTAGGTCTCAGATATTTTTTTCCGATGCTGTTCAAACTAGGTCCATGTTAGTGGAATGGTTCGTTTCCTTTTATTTTGCATCGCTGTTGAGTGTTGACGGTGGCTTGTAATATTTATCGTTCGAGCATATTAGCATTTCCTTCTTAATAAAAATGTCATGCTTCTAGGCGTTGCAGAGAAAAATTTATGCTACATTTGGATCGCAGTAAGCTTCATCAAAACTAACACCTTGATTTTCTGTACAAGAGCACCACATTAGTAATCAGACAAGCTAGTAATTAAAGCTTCATCTTCTGCAAGCTTCTATTCTGAGTTCTGTCTTAAAAAATTACAAAAAAATATCTGCTTAATTCGTGATAACCAGAGTACAAATATACAAGGCTAATATTCATTGGCAAGTTGTGTGGAACTCTGGCGTGCTGCTGAAAGAAAACAATGTTGCAATTCAGATTACCTTTTGTGGCTACATGAATGTAAGACTTGTCATTTTTTTAATAGTGTCCCCCTAGTAGAGTAAGAATGCAATCTTAGGAGCATCTTTCTGAACGAAACCATCCTATATACAACTGTGTATTCCATGAAAGCAAAAGAGTTCTTTTCTGAAAAACGAAGGATCCCAGCAAGAAAGCTGAAAAGTAAATGAGAGATGCATAGCACGAAACATAAATACGTGATCAAACAGTATCAACAAGTTCCAGGTTGGAAGACAAGTCCAATAAATCTTTCTTGTTCAGCATACAGGATTAACACCCGACCAAACTATTCACTGAACGGAGTACAATATAATTCGATATATTTTTGTATGTGATTACATGGATGCCAAGTCAAGAAACCATACTTAGTGGCTAGCTAAATCATAAAAGCACCAGTTGACAGGGCATGTCTAAGACTAGGCAAACCTCCACGACGAGCAAAAATGAAATGGTTCACTCGCTGACACCATACACCAAACTGGGGAGCACCCAGAAGCTCTCCAACTGCTTGCTTTTCCATCCGAGAATATATGTAATGGGGTGGGAACTCGTAGGCACGAACTGACCAAGCTCTACCTCAATCCAAGGTTTGTCGGAATTTTTGGACCCACTTGGAACGTAAATGCAGTTACTCTTCCCGCCCCATCGTTCAGGGTTCATGCAAGAAAATGTAGAACTCCTGGTACACTGGTAGAAAAAGGGCCTATAGTCCTGGTTCGTAAGGGCCTTTAGTCCCGGTTCCTGAACCGGGACTAAAGTGTCGGTACTAATGCCCCGACCCTTTAGTCCCGGTTCAATCCAGAACCGGGACTGATGGGCCTCCACGTGGGTAGTGCGCAGAGCCCAGGCAGGAGACCCTTTGGTCCCGGTTGGTGGCACCAACCGGGACCAATAGGCATCTACGCGTCAGCATTTCTGTGGCTGGGGTTTTTGTTTTTTTGAAGGGGGGTGGTTGGGGGTTTTGGGGGGTTAATTTAGGTGTTTCATATATTGTGTTAGCTAGCTATAATTAATAGAGAGAAGTGTCATTTCTTATGTCCGTGCTTGGTCGACGCTACGTACTATACATACGTATAGAGAGGACTAGACACGCTGGCTAGCTAGTAAGCAAACGAAGGAAACAGAAGATCGTCATGAACATATATGCATACAGAGAGAAGTGATATCGACCACCTCTCCTTCTCCGAGAGATTGGTCGAACAACAAGTTCTCGTATATCTATCTGACACTACCGGCTACATATATACAATAATTATCTCTTACAAATATAATCATACGGACTCAGGGTCCACATAGAATTCTCCGTCTTCAGGGATCACGTGATCAAGAAAGAATGCCGCCAATTCCTCTTGAATTGCTCGCATGCGAGCTAGTGCTAGGAGTTCATCCCGCTTCTGAAACATCTAATTTAAAGAAGGGGGTCAATACATATATATATGAATGAATGAAACTCAACACAAATGATGGTAATAAAATAAAATTGTGAATGTTGTTATTTACGTACTTCATATTGTTCTTCAGTGTAGCCCCGCTCACAGGTCGTGTGGCGGATGGACTCGCAAACATAGTATCCACAGAAATCATTCCCTTGTTCCTGCCACAACCACTTTACAAGAAATAGAGGTTAATCAAACTGATAAGCAAGAATGCCAAATGGTATTGATGAAACTAGCGCTTGAATGGCTAGTAGATGCGCTTAAAATGCTACTATAGTACTTACTTTCGGGTGTCTAAATTGCAGCTCCTTCGGCAGTCCCGGAGCTTTTCTGGTGAATTTTCTCCAAACCCTGCCGGGCAAAGAAAACCATTACTTGATATATCAGGAAATGAACAAAGTTGCTGATATGGTGGATAATGATCGATTTAACTTACTTCTCGAGTATTTGAGTCATGTCTGCATAGTCCTGGGGATCTTTTCGTCTTGAGTCTAAGACGGTTACTAGTCCCTGCTCAAGCTTAATCTCTAGGAGAATATAGTGGAAACTACACACGCATGCATAACTCATCAATTACATTACTATAACCTTGACTAATATCTAAGGAAAACCGAATACGCACAAGACAGTAACACTCACTTGAAGTTGTAAGGAAAGAGTATTATATCTTTGTTTTCATTTATCACGAACGATCGTAGCAAGTTGGCCTCGGTAGCTGCGGCATGAAATTTAACCTGAATTGCATCTATGAGATATGTGTTAATGAACCCAATATCACCGACTTGTCTTTTCTTCAATTCGGCGATCTTCAATCTGCATAATATAGTGAGGATGATTATAAATACATGCAATGAAAGAGCTAAGCTATATAGAGAAACTTAATGACAGAAGTAGTACTACTTACAGACAGTAGCAGGCGACCGTTGTTTTATCGAGGGCCAATTGATTGAAAAACTGATAGAACTCCTCAAATGGAACAGGCAACAGATCAATTCCAATGAGGTCATGCTCCTTTTTAACTTTCACATACAAAGTACTCCTCCCCCCAGAGTCTCTGCAGATTTTCAAGTACCAATCATGCAATCTTCGCATCATCGTTGATAGAGATCTTTCATCTTTGACGAGAGGCTTCCCGTACTCGTATCTTTGTATCTGCATGTCCATGTGTTCATAATGTACTTCGTCGGGCAGGTAATCTGCAAGATTGCTATAACCGGGCACCATCCTCGGATCATTAGCGACGTTGTGGCTAGGCACCTTGAGCGGGGGGCACGATTGCTTCGCTTGTTCACCGAGCTGGGAAATTTGTTTCCCAGCTCGTCGTTCTTTCAGCCTTTGATCACTGACAGTACTTCCCGACCGCTCCGCTTCGGCAAATTCCTTTCCAATAATGCGGTCATAGTTTCCTTTCGGCGGAGACTTCGGTGGTTTTGTCAGGGCAGCCAGAGTGCGCTTCACTTTCATCGGATCTACCTTCTCCTCCGGAGGTGGATGTCTCTTTGCTCTCAACCCTTGAAACCAGTCATCCACTTCGGTTCGCGCGATCTCGGCGTTCTCCTCCGGGGTCCTCTCATATGGTAACTTCTCTGGAGTCTTCAGAGAAGGACCGAATCTGTATGTCCTCCCGCCTCTGGTTGTACTGCTAGACGCCGACCGAGCAGACGGAGCGGTTGTCTTCTTTACTTGCTTAAGAGGCGGAGGAGAAGGACTACGACGTGCCGGAGCAGCTGGAGCGGCGGCAGGTCTCTTCCGCCCTTGCTGACGAGGCGGAGAAGGAGGAGGCTGGCTGCTCGGGCGCGTCGGCGCAGGCGGAGAAGGAGGCGAAGTGCCGCCACGCGCCGGAGAAGGAGCCGGCCGAGGGCCCTGATCGTCACTCGCCGGAGGAGGAGGCGGTGGAGGAGGCGGAGTGCCCTGACTTGCCGGAGGAGGAGGAGGCGGAGGCGTCCAGTTCGGAAGGTTGATGAGCTCCTTCCGCCATAGGCATGGAGTCTTCAGAGCAGACCCCAGCCGAGTCTCCCCTTCACCGGTAGGGTGGTCAAGATGGAGGTCCTCAAATCCATCCGTTATCTCATCCACCATCACCCTAGCATATCCTTCTGGAATCGGCCAGCAGTGAAAAGTTGCGCCGGGTTCAGTAGGATAAACAGAGCCAACAGCCGCCTTGACCTTCAAATTCATCCATTGCGTCATAAGGTGGCAATTTTGAGACTCCGTTATAGCATCCACGGGATAGCTGGCAGGAGCCGTCAAGGCATGCTCCGGCTGAAGCAGCTCGGTGGAAGCCACGCTGCTTCTCCGCTGAGATGGCGGGGTAGCTTCGGGGGAAGCTTCGGCAGTACGTTTGCTGTGATTTGCTTCTCGTTCCTCTATCGCGTCTACCCTTGCTTGCAGCGCCTGCATTTGGGTCTGCTGCACTTTTTTCCTCCTCTCATGGGATTTGTAACCGCCTGCGTCCAGAAACCCAACCTTCCACGGAATGGAGCCTAGCGTGCCTCGTGTCCGTCCAGGGTGCTCAGGATTCCCGAGGGCCATTGTGAGCTCGTCGTTCTCTCTGTCTGGAAAGAACTTCCCTTGCTGCGCTGCTTCGATATACTGCTTAAGCTTCCTGACTGGTATGTCCATTTGATCGTTCGTCCAAATGCACTTCCCTGTTACAGGGTCCAAGGTTCCGCCAGCCCCGAAGAACCAAGTCCGGCAACGGTCTGGCCAGCTAATTGTCTCTGGTTCGATCCCTTTAGCAACCAGATCATTCTCAGTCTTGGCCCACTTAGGCCGGGCTACGAGGTAGCCACCTGACCCCGTGCGATGGTGAAGCATCTTCTTCGCAGCATTTTGCTTGTTTGTCGCCGACATCTTCTTACTCTTTTCCGATGTCTTGTGGGCCACAAATGCGGGCCAGTGATCTCTGATTTTCTCATATCTGCCCTTGAATTCTGGTGTCTCTTTTTTATCGACAAACCTATTCAGCTCTTTCTTCCACCTCCTGAATAGATCTACCATCCTCTTAAGAGCAAAAGACTTGATTAATTGCTCTTTAACTGGCTTCTCCGGATCATCCTCTGGGGGTAGGGTGAAATTTGACTTCAGCTCAGTTCAAAGATTATTTTTCTGCATATCATTGACATAAGACACCTCAGGGTCTTCTGTAGCCAGCTTAAACCATTGCTGGATGCTTATCGGGATCTTGTCCCTAACCAGAACCCCGCACTGAGCAACAAATGCGCTATTTGTCCGGAGGGGTTCAATCAGTTGGCCGTCGGGCGCGATTGCTATGATCTCTAACTTTTCATCCGAGCTCAAATTTTTCTTCGGGCCTCGTCTCTTTACCGAAGTTGTGCTCGATCCGGAGGGCTAGAAAAAAGAACAAAGACTTAATTAATATGTGTACATACCAAAACAATGAATGCATCAATCAGCTAGTCAGCACAGGCTTAACTAATACATATACCTGGCCGGACTCGGTTCGGTCACCGGAGCCGTCATCACGGTCTCCTTCTTGCACCGGCATTGGGTCACCGGAGCCGTCCTCATGTTCTTCTTCTTGCACCGGCATTAGGTCACCGTAGCCAGCTTGTTCACCCTCTCCTTCCAGACCATCGGTGTCGTTGAGAAACAACGAGACGGCATCACTTCCTTCTATGATTATGTCCCTCAACAACGCTTCTTTTGCTTCGTCTCGGGCGGTGTCCATAGTTTCTACAAATATTTACAACATGGCAATTATTATTCAAACATGACAGATGGGTATATTAGTGCCAAACGTAGAACTAGCTACCTAATCATAGCAAGCTATCGGGAGGGGGTATATATCGACAACGACGACACTACATCTATGTCCCTCGATGACCCTCGTTCCCGATAAAAAAAAGAGGAAGAAGAAAAAAAAAGAGGAGAAGAAAGAATAGAGGAGAAGAACTCCTCTATTCTTTCTTCTCCTCTATTCTTCGAGGGGTCGGGAGGTTGCGTAGTGTCAAAGGATTCAACAAAACCATGTCTTCATCATTAGGCGAAAGTAACATGTGCATGATGGTACGAAGCTCTTCAAAGTTGTTCTGGAACGGAGTCCCAGATAGGATAATTCGCTTTTTGGTACAAAGTTCAGCACGAGCCTTCCGAATATCGCTATTTGGAAGGCCTATGCTGAATTCGTACCAAAAGGCGGATTATTCTATCCGGGACTCCATTCCAGAACAACTTTGCAGAACTTCGTACCAACATGCCCTGGTTACTTCCGGCTAATGATGAAGTCATGGATTTCTTCAATACTTTGACACTAGGAAACCTCTCTCGACCCCTCGGCGATCCTCGACCCCTCGAACCCTCGAACCCCCGATAAAAATTAAGAAGAAGAAGAAGAAGAAGAAGAAGAAGAAGAAAGAGGAGAAGAAGAAAGGAATAGCTAGAGGAGAAGAAGAACTGACAAAGTCTTCTCCTCTATTCCTTCTTCTTCTCCTCTTTTTTTCTTCTTCTTCCTCTTTTTTTCCTTTTCTTTTTTTTCTCCTCTTCTTCCTCTTCTCTTCTTCTCCTTCTTCGGGTAAGCCCTAGTTTCCCGACCCTCGACCGCTCGACGACACTTTCGACATGCCCTCGTTCCCGATAAAAAAAGAAGAAGAAGAAAAAAGAAGAGAAGAACGAATAGAGGAGAAGAACTTCTTCTCCTCTATTCTTTCTTCTCCTCTTTTTATTCTTCTTCTTCCTCTTCTTTTTTCCTCTTCTTCCTCTCCTCTTCTTCTCCCTCTTCCCCGCCTCTCTCATGAATGTTCGCCGTCCCCCCCCCCTCGACCCCTCGACGACCCTCGTTCCCGATAAAAAAAGAAGAGGAAGAAGAAGAAAAAAGAAGAGAAGAAAGAATAGAGGGATCTTTTTTTATCCTCTTCTTCCTCTCCTCTTCTTCTCCCTCTTCTTCCCCTTCTTCCCCGCCCCTCTCATGTTCGACGACCCTCGAACCCTCGGCGACCCTAGACCCCCTCTCGACCCCCTCATGTCGAAGTTATCAGGTAGGGGGTATATCGACAACGACATACCCGATACATACATACATACATACATACATATCACATGCATCCATACATATATGAACAAAATTAATATCTACTAATTAACAACCTAAATAAAAAAACTAATACATATAGGAAGAAGAAGAAAAAAAAAAGAGAAGAAAGAATAGAGGAGAAGACTTCCTCTTCTTCCTCTCCTCTTCTTCTCTCTTCTTCCCCTTCTTCCTCGCCTCTCTCATGAATGTCCGACGTTCTCGACCCTTGACCCCCTAAACTAGTTCTCAACCCTCAACCCCCTAAACTAGTTCTCGACCCCCCCTCATGTCGAAGTTATCAGGGAGGGGGTATATCGACCCCCCCTCATGTCGAAGTTATCGGGGAGGGTTATATCGACCCCCCCTCCTGTCGAAGTTAACGGGGAGGGGGTATATCGACAATGACATGCATACATGGAAAAAATGCTATCCATCTATACATATATAGCCACATACATATATACATGGAAATAATGCTATGAAAAAAATATGAACAAAAAAATGTTATGAACAAACAAAATAATACACATAAACAAAAAAAATAAATATATGAACAAAAAATGCTCTGAACAAAACAAATACACATATATGAACATCTATACATACATATAGCGACATACATATATACATTATATATACGAACAAAAAATGAAAAAAAATGATAAACCGGGGTGGCGGCGGCTCACAGCAGCGAGGTTGACCAGCGAGGGCGACGGCAGGGGCAGCGAGGGCGTCAGCGAGGGCGGCGGCGAGGGCGTCGGCGAGGGCGGTGGATGGCTCGGGGAGGAGGGCGGCGAGGGCGGCACGGGCTCGTGGAGGAGGGCTCGGGGACGACGGCGAGATCAGGGGCGGCACGGGCTCGGGGCGGCGCGGGCTTGGGGACGGCGGCGAGCTCGAGGGGCGGCGTGAGCTCGGAGAGGAGGGCTCGGGGACGACGGCGAGCTCCGGTGCGGCGCGGGCTCGAGGGCGACGCGGGCTTGAGGGCGACGCGGGCTCGAGGGTGGCAAGGGCTCGGGGGCGGCGCGGGCTTGAGGAGCAGGCGGGGGCGGCGACGAGGAGCGGGTGGTGACGGTGACGGCGACCTCGGGGCGGCGACGGCGAGCACGGGCAGCCTGGCGGCGTCGTCGGGGCGGGATCGAAGAACTGAACCAAAATTTTCACAAGGGTGGCTTATATAGACGGAGCAATGGTCCCGGTTCGTGGCACGAACCGTGACCAATGCCCCCTTTGGTCCCGGTTGGTGCCACGAACCGGGACCACAGGCCAATTTTCAGCAGCCCAAAGGGCGGGAAGCGGCGGCCTTTGGTCCCGGTTGGTGGCACCAACCGGGACAAAGGGGGGCATTGGTCATGGTTGGTGCCACCAACCGGGACCAATGCCCCCTTTAGTTTGATGGCCCATGGAGATGCTTCCTTCTGGCCTAGCGCGGTTACGGACATATTTCTTTAGGACTCCCATGAACCTCTCAAAGGGGAACATATTGTGTAGAAATACGGGCCCCAGGATGACAATCTCGTCGACTAGATGAACTAGGACGTGCGTCATGATATTGAAGAAGGATGGTGGGAACACCAGCTCGAAACTGACAAGACATTGCGCCACATCACTCCTTAGCCTTGGTACGATTTCTGGATCGATCACCTTCTGAGAGATTGCATTGAGGAATGCACATAGCTTCACAATGGCTAATCGGACGTTTTCCGGTAGAAGCCCCCTCAATGCAACCGGAAGCAGTTGCGTCATAATCACGTGGCAGTCATGAGACTTTAGGTTCTGAAACTTTTTCTCTGGCATATTTATTATTCCCTTTATACTCGACGAGAAGTCAGTCGTGACCTTCATACTAAGCAGGCATTCAAAGAAGATTTCTTTCTCTTCTTTCGTAAGAGCGTAGCTAGCAGGACCTTTATACTGCTTCGGAGGCATGCCATCTTTTTCGCGCAAACGTTGCAGGTCCTCCCGTGCCTCAGGTGTATCTTTTGTCTTCCCATACACGCCCAAGAAGCCTAGCAGGTTCACGCAAAGGTTCTTCGTCACGTGCATCACGTCGATTGAGGAGCGGACCTCTAGGTCTTTCCAGTAGGGTAGGTCCCAAAATATAGATTTCTTCTTCCACATGGGTGCGTGTCCCTCAGCGTCATTCGGAACAGCTAGTCCACCGGGACCCTTTCCAAATATTATGTAGTGTAAATCATTGACCATAGCAAGCACGTGATCACCGGTGCGCATGGCGGGCTTCTTCCGGTGATCTGCCTCGCCTTTGAAATGCTTGCCTTTCTTTCGACATTGATGGTTGGTCGGAAGAAATCGATGATGGCCAAGGTACACATTCTTCCTGCATTTGTCCAGGTATATACTTTCAGTGTCATCTAAACAGTGCGTGCATGCGTGGTATCCTTTGTTTGTCTGTCCTGAAAGGTTACTGAGAGCGGGCCAATCGTTGATGGTCACGAACAGCAACGCCTTAAGGTTAAATTCCTCCTGTCTGTGCTCATCCCACGTACGTACACCATTTCCATTCCACAGCTGTAAAAGTTCTTCAACTAATGGCCTTAGGTACACATCAATTTCGTTGCCGGGTTGCTTAGGGCCTTGGATGAGAACTGGCATCATAATGAACTTCCGCTTCATGCACATCCAAGGAGGAAGGTTATACATACATAGAGTCACGGGCCAGGTGCTGTGATTGCTGCTCTGCTCCCCGAAAGGATTAATGCCATCCGCGCTTAAAGCAAACCATACATTCCTTGGGTCCTTTGCAAACTCATCCCAGTACTTTCTCTCGATTTTTCTCCACTGCGACCCGTCAGCGGGTGCTCTCAACTTCCCATCTTTCTTTCGGTTCTCACTGTGCCATCGCATCAACTTGGCATGCTCTTCGTTTCTGAACAGACGTTTCAACCATGGTATTATACGAGCATACCACATCACCTTCGCAGGAACCCTCTTCCTGAGGGGCTCACCGTCAACATCATCAGGGTCATCTCGTCTGATCTTATACCGCAACGCACCGCATACCGGGCATGCGTTCAGATCCTTGTATGCACCGCGGTAGAGGATGCAGTCATTAGGGCATGCATGTATCTTCTCCACCTCCAATCCTAGAGGGCATACGACCTTCTTTGCTGCGTATGTACTGTCGGGCAATTCGTTATCCTTTGGAAGCTTCTTCTTCAATATTTTCAGTAGCTTCTCAAATCCTTTGTCAGCCACAGCATTCTCTGCCTTCCACTGCAGCAATTCCAGTACGGTACCGAGCTTTGTGTTGCCATCTTCGCAATTGGGGTATAACCCTTTTTTGTGATCCTCTAACATGCGATCGAACTTCAGCTTCTCCTTTTGACTAATGCATTGCGTCCTTGCATCGACAATGACCCGGCGGAGATCATCATCATCGGGCACATCGTCTGGTTCCTCTTGATCTTCAGCAGCTTCACCCGTGGCAGCATCATTGGGCACATCGTCTGGTTCCTCTTGATCTTCACCAGCTCCCCCCGTTGCAGCATCACCGTATTCAGGGGGCACATAGTTGTCATCGTACTCTTCTTCTTCGCCGTCTTCCATCATAACCCCTATTTCTCCGTGCCTCGTCCAAACATTATAGTGTGGCATGAAACCCTTGTAAAGCAGGTGGGAGTGAAGGATTTTCCGGTTAGAGTAAGACCTCGTATTCCCACATTCAGTGCATGGACAACACATAAAACCATTCTGCTTGTTTGCCTCAGCCGCATCGAGAAACTCATGCACGCCCTTAATGTACTCGCGGGTGTGTCTGTCACCGTACATCCATTGCCGGTTCATCTGCGTGCATTATATATAATTAAGTGTCCAAATTAATAGAAGTTCATCATCACATTAAAACCAAAGTGCATACATAGTTCTCATCTAATAACATATAGCTCTCCAGAGCATCTAATTAATTAAACCATACATTGAAACTATGTAAAACATTTCAATGCGAAAACAAATGCGATCATAATCGCAACCAAGGTAACAATTGATCCAACGGCATAATGATACCAAGCCTCGGTATGAATGGCATATTTTCTAATCTTTCTAATCTTCAAGCGCATTGCATCCATCTTGATCTTGTGATCATCGACAACATCCGCAACATGCAACTCCAATATCATCTTCTCCTCCTCAATTTTTTCATTTTTTCCTTCAACAAATTGTTTTCTTCTTCAACTAAATTTAACCTCTCGACAATAGGGTCGGTTGGCATTTCCGATTCACATACATCCTAGATAAATAAAATCTATGTCACGTTGGTCGGCATAATTTTCATAAACAATAAATGAACCAATAGTTATAAAGATAATATACATACCACATCCGAATCATAGACAGGACGAGGGCCGAAGGGGGCGGATACCAAAACCATCGCAATATATAAGATGCAATAATAAATGTAAGAAAATGATACAAGTATCTATCTAAACATACAAGTAAGAATATTTTTCCTTTCAAAAAGAAGATAAGAACAAGAGGCTCACCACGGTGGTGTCGGTGATGAGATCGGCGCGGGTGATCGACGGCGGTGAAGACGGGGACGGGGCGTGACGGACCGCTAAATCTAGACAAATCTCGAGGAAAATGGAGCTTCGAGGTCGAGCTTCGAGAGGAGAAAGCTTAAGTAGTGTGGCTCGGGCATTCCATCGAACAACTCATGTGCATAGGAGGTGAGCTAGAGCACCACAAAGCCCTCTCCCCCTCGGCCAGAAAAAACAGAGCACTGTGCTCTGCTCTTGCGCGAGGGGGTATATATAGGCACCTCATTGGTCCCGGTTGGTGGCATGAACCAGGACTAAAGGGGAGCCTTTGGTCCCGGTTCAAGCCACCAACCGGGACCAATGGTGGTGGGCCAGGAGCGAGGCCCATTGGTCCCGGTTCGTCCCACCAACCGGGACCAAAAGGTCCAGACGAACCGGGACCAATGGCCCACGTGGCCCGCCGGCCTCCTGGGCTCACGAACCGGGACCAATGTCCACATTGGTCCCGGTTCTAGACTGAACCAGGACTAATGGGCTGACCCGGCCTGGACCAAAGCCTTATTTTCTACTAGTGGTATCCAAACTAATAAAGAGAGCCCAATTTTCCAACTTATCCAACTTCATCCACTTAGCGGGTTCTGTTAAGTCGAGGCGGTAGGCTTGAAAGCAGAATTCGTGAACACGTATGCAGAGGTCAACCATGAGAAGCATGTCACCACAGACCACCAACCATGGTTTGACCATGTCCTGTCCACACACTACAACTGGTACTTCCGACATGCCAAGCTGAGGTGCCAAAGAAATGATATTGAGCTTCTGCAGAGAGTCCATGGCAAACATCTTACCTTTGAAGGGCACAATTTGATGAATGCGGCGTTCAGCATAAGAGGGTGTTCTGTCCAGGAGTTTGCTCCAAGTTGCCACTGGAACATAGAATTTCTCGAGAAAAGGAGGAGGTACGAGTTGGGCGAACTTAGCGGAGCTGTAAAGATGTCGTAGTAGATTTCAGAGTTGCCACTGTGTCGGAATTTCGGGGGCTTCATGATAGTACCAGTGTACACATCAACAAGGAAGCATTGCTCAGTGTACACATCAACAAGGAAGCATTGCTCAAAACTGTAGAAGATAAAATACCCATATGAGCAGCCCAAATAGCGCATGTGATATGGAGTCTGTCGGAGTGCTGAACTACGAAGCGATAAGTTTGTCTTCGCAGGATCATGAAGCTGCCATTTGGTGTTAGATAAAGGGTAGTATGATGTATCGTCGTCCCCTATATGCCGATGAGCATTATGAAGATCTGTGTTGACAAAGAGAGGTGGGAAGGAGAAGTGATATATGGGCAGGAAAGAAGAAATTGTGGCACGCCAAGAGCGGCAGGTGCTAGTAACAGCAAGGAAGTCATGGAATGAGCTAAGGGGGACAATGATTAGGTGAAGCAGGCTGTCCTTAACATCTGCCCAAACTTGTCTTCCAGATGAGTCTGAGTCATTTGATCCAAAGCTGTGGCAAATTTTCTTAGACGGCTTCTCTATGATGGCAACTTCTCTGTCATACAGAAAATTCAAGAAAGATAGATCAGAATCAAGAAATCAAATATCACAGGGACATAACTAATAAATGGTTAGAAATGCTAAGGGGCAAACCAAGATGCTCATCTCACTGAGCATCATCTTTTCTTTTCAGACAAGATGTATATCAAGTTATCAACATGGCACATTTCAATCACAATAAGGTACAGCAAAATAACTAACATGTTCATGTTCAGCACAACAGCATAATATAGGCATATTTTCAAATCATGCAACAGGGGGTGATTCATACTCTCGAGAGCACCAGTATCCTTAGAACAATTATAGCGCACATACCAAGTGACGAGAGTATCATATTCATAAATAAATAAAATTCGGTTTTATGCAATCTTTTCATCACATAAATTTATTTTGGGACAATCCCTGCTTTGCACATATTTTTTTGGTAACTAGCTATCCCAATCCCTAGGTGTTACACGACTGAGAACACAAAGCATCATGCCAAAATTCTTTCTGGTTAGAGTAACACTAGGCAAATAGTTACGCAATTTCATGGCCGCATCAGCATGCTCTTACAACCTGATCAAACCAACACGGCGCAGGGATGATCCACCACAACCACTAGAAAAACTTGCATCAGGAAGAGGAGAAAACAAGGTTAGGGTTCTACAGACCTAGGGGCGAGAGCGGCAGGTGCCGGCGGCGGCGAGAGCTCGGTCTCCGGTGGCTCTTGGGTTCCGACCCAGAAAGGGGCAACCAAGTCTGTATCTACCCCTTCCGCCGCATCGCGTTTGCCCATCGGATGCGTCGGCGACGAAGGGGCGAAAAAGAATCGGCGCGCGGAGATGGTCGACGGGGTTATTTGGCTAGAACGAACCTGCTGCCTGGCTTTTTATTCGGCTGGAACGAACCTGCTCGGCCCGGCCCATCCCAGCCCAGCTTACCCGTGTGCTTTCCAGTACTCCCTCCTTTTCTAAATATAGGTCTTTTTAGAGCTTATAAAAAAATCTTTTTAAAGATTTCAACATAGACTACATACGGATGTATATAGACGCATTTTAGATTGTGTACTCTATCATTTTGCTCCGTATGTAGTCCATATTGAAATATTTAAAAGACTTATATTTAGAAACAAAGGGAGTACCAGAGTAGCAGTTAAGCCCAGAAGATTTTTTTCTCCTAGGATTTTTGTTCTGACCCCCCTATAAAAAGGAATTTGTTCTGAGGATTAGTGCAAATTTTGTGTAAAATCATCTGAAAAAAGATGGACTGGCGATTTCCTTTTTCTTCTTTATTATTACATAAAGATGTGTGTGGCAGCCACACCCTTTAATTAAGAACCTGTAGTCTTGGAAAATGATGCAAACCACATAGTTCCACGGATCTGCTCGACACACAGCTTCTCCATCATAAGGAATATTCAACAACAGTATATCAGACTGATGTAAAAATTAGTGAACTTACTAAGCAAAAAAAACAAATTTATTAAACAGTAGTCTTTACAAGAATATGTATGTCAGCAATGCTACATGCCAATCACAATAATAAGCTATATCAAACAACCAACAACCAGCATAAGAGTACACTAGTAAAGCTTCCCTTCCGAGCTCTATCCTTGAAGCAATGTTCACGGCAGCGATAACTTGGCCAAAGCCGCTCTCTCACTCATGATGACCAAGGATGCACCCGTGACGACGATGGATTATATATTCAGCACGTCTGGAGTAGCATTTCATTTTTATAGAAACAGCTGCAGTTACACGTTTGCCCCGTAAGTTGCCGAGTCGCCAAGCGTGTCAACAGCATGCACAACAAAGCCTGACGTTGGTCCAGAAAATGGACGGTGCACAGCATTTGCTCATTGATGAAAGCAAAAACTACTCCATTCGTTCCATAATTTAAGAAATTTTTTTGACACTACATCTTACATTATGGGACTGAGGAGGTAATATGCAAATGTCAACAAAACGGAAAAAATAGTCCCTCTGTACAACTGTAAATTCTCATGGAAAAAAAAAAGAGATATAATTTCAGAATATTTACAGTTGTCAAGAGCGACATTTTTTTTTCCAGAGTGCCGGTAAAAAAATATAAGGGTCCAGTTGTAGCTGGGAATGCGGAAAAGCGGTGGTGACAACACTTGTGTGACATGGATGGCGGTGCTGCGTGCACCCGGTCTCAAGCACTGGGGCGAAAGCCTAGGTCAGACCCGAGTGGTTATAACCGGCAATGGTGATGTTTTCTTACGTCGTTGCCTTGTTGGAGGCATTGCTCGGATATACTCGGACTGATACTTCAGGGTGAAAAATTAGATTCTAGCCTTTGTGGTTGGATCCGGTGACGGCGACGCTTGACTGTCGCTCGCTTCCTGAAGGCGTTGCGGTTGAAAATCACCGTCATCAATGTGGTGTCAATGGTTTCTGCAGATATGATCTCAGTTGTAGTTTGTCGATCACTGACCGGATTGTTTTGGGGCTTTCTTTTATCTTTTTTCCTCGCCTATGCATAGTTTTTGCTCTTATGACTTTGCTAGCTGCTCGTATGTTTCTACGTGTGTGTTGGGTTGACTGTGTGTATCTTAGTTATGCAGAGGCCGGGTGAATACATATTATGTTATGTATCCTCTTGAGGCTCCACTTTGAGCCAATAAAATTCCCCCTTTGTTGAAAAGTAAAAAAAAATACAGGTAGTATAGTTTACTAGCAAAAGGTTTTTTTTTTCAAGACCACTGAACTTGTCTTCTGGTGCGCCTGAAAAAAGTGGAGTCTTTACTGTATGTAGTGCGTACAAATTGGCTAGTGGCTAGTGATGAATGCTCAAATTTTAGAGAGGCTTCTACTAGTTCTCGACGTGATGGAACAAGAGAAGCATCGAACTTTATATGGCTTAGTGCAGCGCCACCAAAGGTTCAGGCATTTGCGTGGAGACTGGCGACTGATTCATTAGCAAATTGGACCAACAAAGTAAAAAGGAACTTGGAAGTTCTAGGAACATGCCCTGTGTTAGGAATAAACCACGATTCGCCATGGTCATCTATGTGTGTGTCACGTTGGTGCGTCCGGCACGTTGGCCAGAGGCCGTTGCGAGCGGCCGGAGCCAGCTAGTGCATGTAGCACGTTAGGAGATATGCATGCACGAATGGGTTGTTAGCCGGTTGTGCAGATCCTAGAGATATTCTAGGAGAAATAGGGATCATCCGTGCGTGATTAGTGGCCGGTTTGACAACTAGATCGTGTGAGTGCATCTGGGCATAAAAAGCCCCTCCTTGTACGTGGTTTGACCCACATTTCGAGCTGAGTAAAAAAAGAGAATCGGTCGTGCGTGCGGCCGAGGCGCCGTTCATCGGCGTGGCGCCGTTCGTGCGGCATGGCGTTCGTCGCCTGAAAAATCCAGTGTGCTATACTCCTTCTACCTCTGTTCGAGCGGGTGAAAGAGAGAGAGAGGTTCGTCCGGTGTTCGTGTCGTTGGAGGGTACGCGGCGTTCGTCGCCGGACCGGGTTTGTCCCAACAATTGGTATCAGAGCCTTGTCGATCCGCGGTGAGTCCGCGACGAGCATGGTGGCGTAGAGGTCGTGGTGGCGCGGCGAGGAAGCTGCAGAGGCGCGGCACAGCGAGGCGGCGTGGAGGCGCTGCACGTCTGCGTTGGTGCATGCAGTGGCGTCGTTCCCCATGCCGGGCGCGTGCCGACGATAGCGGCGTTCGTCGGCGGCTGCGCGGTGGAGCTTTGGGCCGTGTGTCGGCCAGAGGAGATGTGCGGTGCCGCGGCTGTCACCGGTATGCGTTGCCGGAGCCGGAGAAGATGGCTTATGTCGCCGCAACCGAAGACGAGGAAGACCGCCCATGTCGCCGGAACGTCGGTCGCCAGTGGAGAAAGAGCTCGGCGTGTGTCGCCGAGGAAGATGATGAAGACTGCATCACGCGTGGTGGAGGCTGTAGCGACGGCCATGGCGACGACATCGTGGTTTAGGAGGAGATTGTTAGGAATAAACCACGATTCGCCATGGTCATCTATGTGTGTGTCACGTTGGTGCATCCGGCACGTTGGCCAGAGGCCGTTGCGAGCGGCCGGAGCCAGCTAGTGCATGTAGCACGTTAGGAGATATGCATGCACGAATGGGTTGTTAGCCGGTTGTGCAGATCCTAGAGATATTCTAGGAGAAATAGGGATCATCCGTGCGTGATTAGTGGCCGGTTTGGCAACTAGATCGTGTGAGTGCATCTGGGCATAAAAAGCCCCTCCTTGTACGTGGTTTGACCCACAATTCGAGCTGAGTAAAAAAAGAGAATCAGTCGTGCATGCGGCCGAGGCGCCGTTCGTCGGCGTGGCGCCGTTCGTCGGCGTGGCGCCGTTCGTGCGGCATGGCGTTCGTCGCCTGAAAAATCCAATGTGCTATACTCCTTCTACCTCTGTTCGAGCGGGTGAAAGAGAGAGAGAGGTTCGTCCGGTGTTCGTGTCGCTGGAGGGTACGCGGCGTTCGTCGCCGGACCGGGTTTGTCCCAACACCCTGTATATGGGATGGAGGACGAAGACTTGTTTCATGTTTTTTGCACTTGTAATCATGCCGTCATCTTATGGCAGGCTATGGCGAAGGAATGGGTACTGCCTGAGCGATTAAGCATTGCACATGTTGGCCGGGGCTGGTTCCTTCATCTCTTATCAAACATGCATGATGAGGAACAAGTTAAGATCATGATGCTCTTTTGGCGAATCTGGTATGTGCGTAATAAAATAGTGCACACAAAACAACCACCACCCGTGGAAGTTTCTGTGCGCGTCCTTGCCAGTTATCTGTCCTTCTTAATCTCCCTTCACGTGTGTTTAAAAATATTCAGAGACCGGTTCAGGTCACATGCAGTATTGAACAAGAGGTCTGCTCTTGGGCTGCACCAACTAGTTAGCAGAGTCAAACTCAACTAGGACGCTTCGGTCCTGGGTGCTACTGCAGGAGCCAGAATGATCCTAAGGGACCATGAGGGAGAAATAGTTTTCAGTGCTTGCAGATTCTTATATGCATGCGATGATGTTTTCAAAGCGGAGCTACTTGCAATGAAGGATGTAATTTCTTTGGCCCTACAATGGAGTAGCTCACGGATAGACCTGGCGTCCGATCATTTAGAGGCTGTCAACATGATCAAGGGAGGTACCAGCAACAAATCTAAAAATGTGTTCATTATTAGAGAGATCATTAGTAGTATGGGGGAGAGAAATTTTCGCATTGCTCATACTAGTAATAGGGTTAGTCATGCCTTGGCAAACGCCGAACTATGGTTTGGCTAGGCTCTGGCCTAGAACAAGTTTTGGCACTTGTGGGACAAGATGTATTTTCTCATTTTGTAGTAATGAAAGAATTTATTCTGCAAAAAAATACTTGCCTTATGGTACAAGCTGCTAAAATATGGATGCAAAGTATATGAGCTCGAACTCAAATGAGCTTGGATGAATAGTAAAAAAATTGAAAACAAATTCAAAAAATTCTGAAACTTTTTTTTGGTAAACTTTAAAAAATATTCTAAGTGCTTGCAAATTTTCATCATGAGATCACATCCGTGGAAGGCGTGATAAAAAAAACAAAATTGATGCTCCGAAAATGCTACTTTCAAAAGCATTTTGGAGCATCCGAGCTCATTTTGCATGTTCTTTGTGCACCAGATCTGCACAAACCAGCCTCTTCAATGCATATGTCATCGGCCACTTCCTTGCTTTCACCAAACATCACACACTCATAGGCCCACTGAGAAATGTTGTAATCGTTCCCGGCCCTCTTCAACTCCACGCTCCCCATACAGCTTATGAGTTAAAGGAGCATGATACCGTAGCTGTACACGTCGACCATCACATTAATCATTGTGTTCTTGCTCCATTCGGGCGCGAGATAGCGTCTCGCGCCTCGGACACAAGTGAGTGTGTTGGTATGGTTCCTAATCAGTAGCTTTGCATGTCCAAAGTCAGCAATCTTGACTATCCCTGAACTGTCGATGAGTATTTTCCCCGGTTTGATGTCGCAGTGGATTATTGGGTTATGTATCTCTTCATGCAGGTACTGCAGCCCCCTTGCGACATCTAATGCAATCGTAACGCTCTTTCCCTAGCTTGGCGGTACATCTGAGTTGAAGAGGAGGCTTGCAAGGGATCCTTACGGTATATACTCGTACACAAGCAGGCGGCACGTATCCTCAATACAGAAACCAAGCAAGCACAGCAGGTGTCGGTGGTGTGTTCTTGCAATTGCACGCACCTCCCGATGAAATTCTCTCACCCCATCCTCAGCCATCTTCTCGGGCCTCTTCACAACAATCTCCTTGTTTCTGTTGGCAAGGACACCCTTGACTACCATACCAGAAGCACCCCTACCAAGAACGTCGGCAAATCCAATTGTGGCCACATCTAGATCCCGAAAAGAATAGGATTGCATGCCGAGGCTGTCCCCATCAACCTTGTAGTCATCCAGTTGGGGCGCCCTTGTGTAACTCAAAGATCATTTATGTTCATTGATAAGAAGCACAGATCATGAGATCACAACCAGTGAGAATACGACCAAGATACACGAACTTATCATCCACAGTATAGTGGTGATCCATTTTATTTAAACAAGGCAAAAGGCTTTCTATTTTCAGAGAGTGAGAATTGACCGATTAACTAACAGAAAAATAGGGCTAAAAGCCTAAAATGGAGACAACCCAACCCCATGACATGGGCACCACCGGCTGACCTGACCACTGACCTGGAGACCATGAAGCTACAAATAAGAAAATAACATGTGTTGAGGAGTTGCAAGTGTCATCGTCACTAGTAGAAAAAGGGTCATTTGTCCCGGTTGGTAAGGGCCTTTTGTCCCGGTTTTTGAACCAGGACGAAAGGGTCGTTACTAATGCCCTAGCCCTTTAGTCCCGGTTCTTACACGAACCGGGACAGATGGGCCTCCACGTGGCCGGTGCGCCGAGCCCAGGCAGGAGGGCCTTTGGTCCCGGTTGGTGGCATCAACCGGGACCAATAGGCATCCACGCGTGAGCATTTCAGGGGCTGGGGTTTTTGTTTTTTTGAAAGGGGGGGGGGGGGTGGGGGTTTTGGGGGGTTAATTTAGGTGTTTCATATATTGTGTTAGCTAGCTAATTAATAGAGAGAAGTGTCCTCTCTTATGTCCGTGCTTGGTGGACGCTACGTACTATACATAGAGAGGCCCTCGACACGCTAGCTAGTAAGAAAATGAAGGAAACCATTAAGTACAGAAGTTCGTCATGCATACCGAGAGAAGTGATCGACCTCTCCTTCTCCGAGAGATTGGTCGAACAACAAGTTTTCGTATTATCTATCCGACGCTACTGGCTACATACATATACAATATGTAAGATCTCTTACAATCCCCTAGCATTTGAAATCAACTTCCACATGGTATTCTCCGGCTTTATTGATGACGTGGTCAAGAAAGAATCCCGCCAATTCCTCTTGAATTGCTTTCATGCGATCTTGTGGTAGGAGTTCATTCCGCATCTGCCACGTCTAATTTGAAGAAGGGGGTTAATACATATATATGAATGAAACTCAACAGAAATGATGGTGTAATAAAATAAAATTGTGAATATTATTGCTTACGCACTTCATATTGTCTTTTAGAGTAGCCCCGCTTTTTTTCAAAGTCGCGTTGTAGATGAACTCGCACACGTAGATCCACAGTAATCATTCCCTTATTCCTGCCACAAGCACTTTACGAGAAATAGAGGTCAATCAAACTGATAATGAAGCATTATAAATGGCATTGATGGAAGTGGCTATAGAATCAACGGGAGATGCGCGCAACTAGCTAGCTAGTAGTACTTACTTTCGGGTATGTATATCGCAGCTCTTTCGGCAGTCCCGGAGCTTCTGCGGTGAACTGTTTCCAAACCCTGCAAGACAAAGAAAATAATTATTATTACTTGTGATATCAGGAAATGAACAAAAAGTTGCCGATATGGTGCGATAATGATCGATTGAAATTACTTGTTGAGTATTTTAGTCATGTCCGCATAGGTTTCGGGATCTTTTCGTCTCGAGTCTAAGACGGTTACTAGTCCCCGCTCAAGCTTAATCTCCAGGAGAATATAGTGGAAGCTGCGCACACATGCATAACTCATCAATTACATTACTATAACCTCGCTCGAGTAATAAGGGAAACCAAATATGCACACGACAGTAACACTCACTTGAAGTTGTAAGGAAAGAGTATTAAATCTTTGTTTTGATTTATTAACAATGATTTGAGCAAGTTGGCCTCGGCCTCTTCGGTGTTCTTTGTAACCTGAAATTCATCTATGAGATTTGTGTTAATGAACCCAATATCATACATTTCTGCTTTTCTGCACTCGACGATCTTCAATCTGCATAATATAGTGAGGATAATTATAAATACATGCAATGAAAGAGCTGAGCTATATATAGAGACTTAATGACAGAAGTAGTACTTACAGACAGTAGCAAGTGACCGTTAATTTATCCAGGGCCTTTTGATTGAAGAACTGGAAGAACTCCTCAAATGAAACATGCAACAGATCAGTTCCAACGAGGTCGTGCTCCTCTTAAATTCTTAGATACAAAGTATTCGTACCCCCAGACTCTCTGCAGGTTTTCATGTACCAATTATGGAATCTTCGCATCATTGTAGTTAGAGATTTTTCATCTTTGACGAGAGGCTTCCCGTACTCGTATCTGTGTCCGTCCACCTCCAAGAAATCATAATGTATATCATCGGGCAGGTAATCTCCAAGATTGCTATAACCGGGCACCATCCCCGGAGCATTAGCGACGATGTCGCTAGACACATTGAGCGGGGGGCATGATTGGTTCGCTTGTTCGCCGAGCTGGGCAATTTTTTTCCCAGCTGCTCGTCGTTCTTTTAACCTTTGATCACTGACAGTACTTCCCGACCGCTCCACTTCGAGATATGTCTTTTCAGTAATGCGCTCAAAGTTGGTTTTCGGTGGAGACTTTGGTGGTTTTCTCAGGGCATCGATAGTGTGCTTAGCTTTCATCGCATCTACCTTCTCCTCCGGAGGTGGATGTCTCTTTGCTTTCACCCCTTCAAAGAAGTCCTTCACTTCTTTTTCCATGATCTTCTTGTTTTCTTCCGCGGTCCTCTTGTACGGTAACTTCTCTAGAGGCTTGAGAGGTGGACCGTATCTGTATTGCCTCCCGCCTCTGGCTGTACTGCTAGACGCCGGAGCAGACGGAGCGGCTGCGGCTGTCTTCTTTCGTGCTTGCTTACGAGGCGGAGGAGAAGGACTACGACGCGCCGGAGCAGCCGGGGAGGCGGCGGGTCTCTTCCGCCCTTGCTGGTGAGGCGGAGAAGGAGGAGGCTGGTGGCTGTTCCGGCACGCCGGCGCAGGCAGAGAAGAAGGCGGAGTGCCTGAAGGAAATATGCCCTAGAGGCAATAATAAAGTTATTATTTATTTCCTTATTTCATGATAAATGTTTATTATTTATGCTAGAATTGTATTAAACGGAAACATAATACATGTGTGAGTACATAGAAAAACAGAGTGTCACTAGTATGCCTCTACTTGACTAGCTCGTTGATCAAAGATGGTTATGTTTCCTAACCATAGACATGAGTTGTCATTTGATTAACGGGTTCACATCATTAGGAGAATGATGTGATTGACTTGACCCATTCCGTTAGCTTAGCACTTGATCGTTTAGTATGTTGCTATTGCTTTCTTCATGACTTATACATATTCCTATGACTATGAGATTATGCAACTCCCGTTTACCGGAGGAACACTTTGTGTGCTACCAAACGTCACAATGTAACTGGGTGATTATAAAGGTGCTCTACAGGTGTCTCCGAAGGTACTTGTTGGGTTGGCGTATTTCGAGATTAGGATTTGTCACTCCGATTGTCGGAGAGGTATCTCTGGGCCCTCTCGGTAATGCACATCACTTAAGCCTTGCAAGCATTGCAACTAATGAGTAGTTGCGGGATGATGTGTTACAGAACGAGTAAAGAGACTTGCCGGTAACGAGATTGAACTAGGTATTGAGATACCGACGATCGAATCTCGGGCAAGTAACATACCAATGACAAAGGGAACAACATATGTTGTTATGCGGTCAGGCCGATAAAGATCTTCGTAGAATATGTGGGAGCCAATATGAGCATCCAGGTTCCGCTATTGGTTATTGACCGGAGATGTGTCTTGGTCATGTCTACATAGTTCTCGAACCCGTAGGGTCCGCACGCTTAACGTTTCAATGACAGTTATATTATGAGTTTATATGTTTAGATGTACCGAAGGTTGTTCGGAGTCCCGGATGTGATCACGGACATGGCGAGGAGTCTCGAAATGGTCGAGACATGAAAATTGATATATTGGAAGCCTATGTTTAGATATCGGAAATGTTCCGGGTGAAATCGGGATTTTATCGGAGCACCGGGAGGTTACCGGAACCCCCCGGGGACTTAATGGGCCTTAGTGGGCCTTGGTGGAAGAGAGAGGAGGCGGCCAGGGCAAGGGCGGCGCCCCCTTCCCCCTAGTCCGAATAGGACAAGGAGAGGGGGGCGGCGCTCCCCCTTCCTTTTTCTCCTCCACCTCTTTCCCCTCTCTCTCCTAGTCCAACAAGGAAAAGGGGGGGGGGGAGTCCTACTCCCGGTAGGAGTAGGACTCCTCCTGGCGCGCCCCCTCTCTAGGCCGGCCGCCCCCCCCCCCCTTGCTCCTTTATATACGGGGGCAGGGGGCAGCCCATACACAATAATTGATCATTTGATCTTTTAGCCGTGTGCGGTGCCCCCCTCCACCATAGTCCACCTCGATAATACTGTAGCGGTGCTTAGGCGAAGCCCTGCGTCGGTAGAAAATCATCATCGTCACCACGCCGTCGTGCTGAAGAAACTCTCCCTCAACACTCGGCTGGATCGGAGTTCGAGGGACGTCATCGGGCTGAACGTGTGCTGAACTCGGAGGTGCCGTGCGTTTGGTACTTGATCGGTCGGATCGTGAAGATGTATGACTACATCAACCGCCTTGTGCTAACGCTTCCGCTTTCGGTCTACGAGGGTACGTGGACAACACTCTCCCCTCTCGTTGATATGCATCACCATGATCTTGCGTGTGCGTAGGAATTTTTTTGAAATTACTAAGTTCCCCAACAGTGGCATCCGACCCAGGTTTTATGCGTAGATGTCATATGCACGAGTAGAACACAAGTTAGTTGTGGGCGATATAAGTCATACTGCTTACCAGCATGTCATACTTTGGTTCGGCGGTATTGTTGGATGAAGCGGCCCGGACCGACATTACGCGTACGCTTACGCGAGACTGGTTCTACCGACGTGCTTTGCACACAGGTGGCTGGCGGGTGTCAGTTTCTCCAACTTTAGTTGAACTGAGTGTGGCTACGCCTGGTCCTTGCGAAGGTTAAAACAGCACCAACTTGACAAACTATCGTTGTGGTTTTGATGCGTAGGTAAGAACGGTTCTTGCTCAGCCTGTAGTAGCCACGTAAAACTTGCAACAACAAAGTAGAGGACGTCTAACTTGTTTTTGCAGGGCATGTTGCGATGTGATATGGTCAAAGCATGATGCTAAATTTTATTGTATGAGATGATCATGTTTTGTAACCGAGTTATCGGCAACTGGCAGGAGCCATATGGTTGTCGCTTTATTGTATGCAATGCAATCGCCCTGTAATGATTTACTTTATCACTAAGCGGTAGCGATAGTCGTAGAAGCATAAGATTGGCGAGATGGCAACGATGATACGATGGAGGTCAAGGTGTCGCGCCTGTGACGATGGTGATCATGACGGTGCTTCAGAGATGGAGATCACAAGCACAAGATGATGATGGCCATATCATATCACTTATATTGATTGCATGTGATGTTTGCATCTTATCTTGCTTTGATTAATGGTAGCATTATAAGATGATCTCTCACTAAATTTCAAGATAAAAGTGTTCTCCCTGAGTATGCACCGTTGCCAAAGTTCGTCGTGCCCAGACACCACGTGATGATCGGGTGTGATAAGCTCTACGTCCATCTACAACGGGTGCAAGCCAGTTTTGCACACGCAGAATACTCAGGTTAAACTTGACGAGCCTAGCATATGCAAATATGGCCTCGGAACACTGAGACCGAAAGGTCGAGCGTGAATCATATAGTAGATATGATCAACATAATGATGTTCACCATTGAAAGCTACTCCATTTCACGTGATGATCGGTTATGGTTTAGTTGGTTTGGATCACGTGATCACTTAGATGATTAGAGGGATGTCTATATAAGTGGGAGTTCTTAAGTAATATGATTAAATTGAACTTAAATTTATCATGAACTTAGTCCTGATAGAATTTTGCAAATTATGTTGTAGATCAATAGCTCACGTTGTTGCTTCCCTATGTTTATTTTGATATGTTCCTAGAGAAAAACTATGTTGAAAGATGTTAGTAGCAATGATGCTGATTGGATCCGTGATCTGAGGATTATCCTCATTGTTGCAGAGAATAATTATGTCCTTGATGCACCGCCAGGTGACAGACCTATTGCAAGAGCAAATGCAGACGTTATGAACGTTTGGCTAGCTCAATATGATGACTACTTGATAGTTTAGTGCACCATGCTTAAAGGCTTAGAATCGGGACTTCAAAGACGTTTTGAACGTCATGGACCATATGAGATGTTCCAGGAGTTGAAGTTAATATTTCAAGCAAATACCCGAGTTGAGAGATATGAAGTCTCCAACAAGTTCTATAGCTAAAAGATGGAGGAGAATAGATCAAGCAGTGAGCATGTGCTCAGATTGTCTGGGTACTACAATCGCTTGAATCAAGTGGGAGTTAATCTTCCAGATAAAATAGTGATTGACAGAATTCTCTAGTCACCATCACCAAGTTAGTAGAACTTCGTGATGAACTATAGTATGCAAGGGATGACGGAAACAATTCCCAAGCTCTTCGCAATGCTAAAATCGGTGAATGTAGAAATCAAGAAAAACATCAAGTGTTGATGGTTGACAAGACCACTAGTTTCAAGAAAAGGGGCAAAGGGAAGAAGGGGAACTTCAAGAAGAATAGCAAGCAAGTTGCTGCTCAAGTGATGAAGCCCAAGTCTGGACCTAAGCCTGAGACTAAGTGCTTCTGCTGCAAAGGAACTGGTCACTGGAAGCGGAACTACCCCAAGTATTTGGCGGATAAGAAGGATGGCTAAATGAACAAAGTTATATTTGATATACAGATTATTGATGTGTATTTTACTAGTGTTCGTAGCAACCCCTCGTATTTGATACTGGTTCAGTTGCTAAGAGTAGTAACTCGAAACGGGAGTTGCAGAATGAACAGAAACTAGTTAAGGGTGAAGTGACGATGTGTGTTTGAAGTAGTTCCAAGATTGATATGATCATCATCGCACACTCCATATACTTTCAGTATTAGTGTTGAACCTAAATAAGTGTTATTTGGTGTTTGCGTTGAGCATGAATATGATTTGATCATGTTTATTGCAATATGGTTATTCATTTAAGTTAGAGAATAATTGTTGTTCTGTTTACATGAATAAAACCTTATATGGTTACACACCCAATGAAAATGGTTCGTTGGATCTCGATCGTAGTGATACACATATTCATAATATTGAAGACAAAAGATGCAAAGTTAATAATGATAGTGCAACTTATTTGTGACACTGCCGTTTAGGTCATATTGATGTAAAGCGCATGAAGAAACTCCATGCTGATGGGCTTTTGGAATCCCTTGATTACGAATCACTTGATGCTTGCGAACCATGCCTCTTGGGCAAGATGACTAAAACGCCGTTCTCCGGAACAATGGAGCGAGCAACAAATTTGTTGGAAATCATACATACTGATGTATGTGGTCCGATGAATATTGAGGCTCGCGGCAGGTATCGTTATTTTCAGACCTTCACAGATGATTTGAACAGATATGGGTATATCTACTTGATGAAACATAAAGTCTGAAACATTTGAAAAGTTCATATAATTTCAGAGTGAAGTAGAAAATCATCGTAACAAGGAAATAAAGTTTCTACGATCTGATCGTAGAGGAGAATATTTGAGTTACGAGTTTGGTCTTCATTTGAAACAATGCGGAATAGTTTCGCAACTCACGCCACATGGAACACCACAGCGTAATGATGTGTCCGGACGTCATAACCGTACTTTATTAGATATGGTGCGATCTATGATGTTTCTTACCAATCTACCACTATCGTTTTGGGTTTATGCATTAGAGACAGCTGCATTCACGTTAAAAAGAGCACCATCTAAATCCGTTGAGATGACACCTTATGAACTATGGTTTGGCAAGAAACCAAAGTTGTCGTTTCTTAAAGTTTGGGGTTGCGATGCTTGTGTGAAAAAGTTTCAACATGATAAGCTTGAACCCAAATCGGAGAAATGCGTCTTCATTGGATTCCCAAAAGTTACTGCTGGGTACACCTTTTATCACAGATCCTAAGGCAAGATATTCGTTGCTAAGAATGGATCCTTTCTAGAGAAGGAGTTTCTCTCGAAAGAAGTGAGTGGGAGGAAAGTAGAACTTGATGAGGTAACTGTACCTGCTCCCTTATTGGAAAGTAGTTCATCACAGAAATCTGTTCCTGTGACTCCTACACCAATTAGTGAGGAAGCTAATGATGATGATCATGTAACTTCAGATCAAGTTACTACCGAACCTCGTAGGTCAACCAGAGTGAGATCCGCACCAGAGTGGTACGGTAACCCTATTCTGGAGGTCATGTTACTTGACCATGACGAACCTACGAACTATGAGGAAGCGATGATGAGCCCAGATTCCGCGAAATGGTTTGAGGCCATGAAATCTGAGATGGGATCCATGTATGAGAACAAAGTATGGACTTTGATTGACTTGCCCAAATGATCGGCGAGCTATATATTGAGATTAAATGGATCTTCAAGAGGAAGACGAACGCTGATAGTGGTGTTACTATCTACAAAGCTAGAATTGTCGCAAAGGGTTTTGGACAAGTTCAAGGTGTTGACTACGATGAGAGTTTCTAACTCGTATCTTGAAACGTCTCCAACGTATCTATAATTTTTGATTGCTCCATGCTATATTATCTACTGTTTTAGACTATATTGGGCTTTATTTTCCACTTTTATATTATTTTTGGGACTAACCTATTAACCGGAGGCCCAGCCCAGAATTGCTGTTTTTTGCATATTTCAGTGTTGCGGAGAAACAGAATATCAAACGGAGTCCAAACGGAATGAAACCTTCGGGAACGTGATTTTCTCATCAAATAAGACCCAGGAGACTTGGACCCTCCGTCAAGAAAGCCACGAGGCAGTCACGAGGGTGGAGGGCGCCCCCCCCCCCCCTAGGGTGCGCCCCCTGCCTCGTGGGCCCCTCGAAGCTCCACCGACGTACTTCTTCCTCCTATATATACCTACGTACCCCCAAACGATCAGATACGGAGCTAAAAACCTAATTCCACCGCCGCAACTTTCTGTATCCATGAGATCCCATCTTGGGGCCTGTTCCGGAGCTCCGTCGGAGAGGGCCGTCATCACGGAGGGCTTCTACATCATCATAGCCTCTCCGATGAAGTGTGGGTAGTTTACCTCAGACCTTCGGGTCCATAGTTAGTAGCTAGATGGATTCTTCCCTCTTTTTGGATCACAATACAATCTTCTCCCCTCTCTCGTGGAGATCTATTCGATGTAATCTTGTTTTCGCGGTGTGTTTGTTGAGATCGATGAATTGTGGGTTTATGATCAAGTCTATCTATGAATAATATTTGAATCTTCTCTGAATTCTTTTATGTATGATTGGTTATCTTTTCAAGTCTCTTCGAATTATCAGTTTGGTTTGGCCTACTAGATTGGTTTTTCTTGCAATGGGAGAAGTGCTTAGCTTTGGGTTCAATCTTGCGGTGTCCTTTCCCAGTGACAGAAGGGGCAGCAAGGCACGTATTGTATTGTTGCCATCGAGGATAACAAGATGGAGTTTTTATCATATTGCATGAAACTATCCCTCTACATCATGTCATCTTGCTTAAGGTGTTACTCTGTTTTTAACTTAATACTCTAGATGCATGCTAGATAGCGGTCGATGAGTGGAGTAATAGTAGTAGATGCAGGCAGGAGTCGATCTACTTGTCTCGGACGTGATTCCTATATACATGATCATACCTAGATATTCTCATAACTATGCTCAATTCTGTCAATTGCTCAACAGTAATTTGTTCACCCACCGTAGAATACTTGTGCTCTTGAGAGAAGCCACTAGTGAAATCTATGGCCCCCGGGTCTATTCTCATCAAATCAATCTCCACCACTTTATTATTGCTTTGCTTTTTTACTTTGCCTTTTACTTTTCACTTTGCATCTCTATACCAAAAATACCAAAAATATTATCTATCATCTCTATCAGATCTCACTCCCGTAAGTGACCGTGAAGGGATTGACAACCCCTAATCGCGTTGGTTGCGTTGAGCTATTGTTTTTGTGTAGGTACGAGGGACTCGAGCGTAGCATCCTACTGGATTGATACCTTGGTTCTCAAAAACTGAGGGAAATACTTACGCTACTTTGCTGCATCATCCTCTCCTCTTCGGGGAAGTCCAACGCAGTGCTCAAGAGGTAGCAAGAAGAATTTCTGGCATCGTTGCCGGGGAGTCTGCGCAAAAGTCAACATACCAAGTACCCATCACAATCTCTATCTCTCGCATTACATTAGTTGCCATTTGCCTCTCGTTTTCCTCTCCCCCACTTCACCCTTGCCGTTTTATTCGCCCTCTCTTTTCCGTTTGCCTTTTTCTCGCTTTCCTTGTCGTCATGGCTAGTCTTATATCTTCTCCGTTATCTCCTGAGAACGAAGTCCTAAATTTTAAACAAAGGGAGGTAGAAAATTTAAAAGACGCTTGGTATAGAATTTGCAATGCTCAAAATAGATCTACCAGGAAGCAATCTACTTCTGTTCTTCTTCGCAATTTTTATGTAGGTGCTAGTCCTTGGTATAGATATATCCTTGATACCATTACCGGGGGGATTTCTTGGGTAGCCATACTTTTGATTCTTATAATTCTATGATAGATTTATTTGGCTCACCACCTCTTTTGGTTAATGGAACTATGTTAACTTTGGAGCATGTTATGCAAAGGCTTGAAATTATTGAAAAGAAAGTTGCTACCGTTGAATCAATTGAAAATCTAGATAAAAAGATTCATAATCAAATTACCCAATATGGATCTAAGGAAGGAATGACTTTGAGAAATATTAAGGAAAAGGAACCCATAGTTAATGATAGAATAAATCAAGGTTCCACTAAAATTGATAAACTTGAGGGTATTATCACCAACTTGGGAACCGCCTTTTCTTCTGTACAAAATACTCCAAGTCCTCTTATTAAAAATGCCAAGCTTATGTATGTTCCTAAAAATAAGGATGAATCATCTAGTAAGGAAACTGCAGATCTTAAATCTATAAGTATTCATCCCGATCTTTTTGCTATCACTAAGGAACCATTTGCTCCAAATGAATTTTTTGATCTTGTGCCTAAGAGTTTGATAATTACTAGAAAGAAAGAAATTCCTAAGGAAGGTAGATGCATCATTGAAGAATTGCCTACCAAAGATGGCAATACCTAGATCTATCCTTGCTTTTATGCCTAGCTAGGGGCTTTAAACGATAGCGCTTGTTGGGAGGCAACCCAATTTTATTTTTAGTTTTTTTGTTTTTTCTTCTGTTTAGGAATAAATAATCCATCTACCTTCTGTTTAGATGTGGTTTTATGTTTTAATTAGTGTTTGTGCCAAGTTAAACCTATAGGAACTTCTTGGATGATAGTTATTTGATCTTGCTGTAATTTCCAGAAACTTTCGGTTCACGAAAACAATTATTAAAATTCACCAGAACGTGATAAAATAGTGATTCCGATTGCTTCTGATCAATAAACAAATTGCCTTGGTCTTCCTACTTTGGCTGAATGTTTGGAGTTCCAGAAGTTTGCGTTAGTTACAGATTACTACAGACTGTTCTGTTTTTGACAGATTCTGTTTTTCGTGTGTTGTTTGCTTATTTTGATGAATCTATGGCTAGTAAAATAGTTTATAATCCATAAAGAAGTTTTAATACAGTAGGTTTAACACCAATATAAATAAAGAATGAGTTCATTACAGTTCCTTTAAGTGGTCTTTTTTTTCTTTCTCTAACGGAGCTCACGAGTTTTCTGTTGAGTTTTGTGTTGTGAAGTTTTCAAGTTTTGGGTAAATTCCTTTGATGGATTATGGAACAAGGAGTGGCAAGAGCCTAAGCTTGTGGATGCCCATGGAACCCCCAAGATAATCCGAGGACACCAAAAAGTCAAATCTTGGGGATGCCCCGGAAGGCATCCCCTCTTTCGTCCACTTCCATCGGTAATTTTACTTCTAGCTATATTTTTATTCACCACATGATATGTGTTTTGCTTGGAGCGTCTTGTATTATGTGTGTCTTTGTTTGTTAGTGTTCCACGATCATCCTTGCTGTACACACATTTTGAGAGAGCCATACATGAATTGGAATTTGATAGAATACTCTATGTGCTTCACTTATATCTTTTGAGCTTCATAGTTTTGCTCTATGTGCTTCACTTATATCTTTTGAGTTATATAGTTTTTCTCTAGTGCTTCACTTATATCTTTTAGAGCACGGTGGTGGATTTGTTTTAAAGAAACTATTGATCTCTCATGCTTCACTTAGATTATTTTGAGAGTCTTTAATAGCATGGTAATTTGCTTAATAATAATAATATGCTTGGTATTCAAGATTTGTAAAACTTTATTTTGAGTAAGTTGGATACTAAGAAAAGTTTGATGCTTGATAATTGTTTTGAGATATGGAGGTGATAATATCAAAGTCGTGCTAGTTGAGTAGTTTTGAATTTGAGAAATGCTTGAGTTGAAGTTTGCAAGTCCCGTAGCATGCACGTATGGTAAATGTTATGTAACAAATTTGAAACATGAGGTGTGATTTGATTGTCCTCCTTATGAGTGGCGGTCGGGGACGAGCGATGGACTTTTCCTACCAATCTATCCCCCTAGGAGCATGCCCGTAATGCTTTGGTTTTTGATGGCTTGTAGATTTTTGCAATAAGTATATGAGTTCTTTATGACTAATGTTGAGTCCATGGATTATACGCACTCTCACCCTTCCATCATTGCTAGCCTCTTCAGTACCGTGCATTGCCCTTTCTCACATCGAGAGTTGGTGCAAACTTCGCCGGTGCATCCAAACCTCGTGATATGATAAGCTCTTTCACACATAAACCTCCTTATATCTTCCTCAAAACAGCCACCATACCTACCTATTATGGCATTTCCATAGCCATTCCGAGATATATTGCCATGCAACTTTCCACCATACCGTTCATCATGACACATTCATCATTGTCATATTGCTTAGCATGATCATGTAGTTGACATAGTATTTGTGGTAAAGCCGCCGTTCATAATTCTTTCGTACATGTCACTCTTGATTCATTGCATATCCCCGGTACACCGCCGGAGGCATTCATATAGAGTCATACTTTGTTCTAGTATCGAGTTGTAATCATTGAGTTGTAAATAAATAGAAGTGTGATGATCATCATTCTAGAGCATTGTCCCAAGTGAGAAAAAAAAAAAATTAAAAAAAAAGAGAAAGGCCATAAAAAGAGAAGGCCCAAAAAAAAGAAAAAAAAATGAGAGAAAAAGAGAGAAGGGACAATCTTACTATCCTTTGCCACACTTGTGCTTCAAAGTAGCACCATAATCTTCATGATAGAGAGTCTCTTGTTCGAAAATGCATAGGAGCTCTCGGGTGCTACGCCCCCCTATATTCAAAAATAATTTAGTAATTCAAAAAAAGTCAAAAAATCCCAGAACTTTTTATGAAATCAAACATGACCAAGAATTGCACTCGTATAAAAAGATTAAACAAGGAATGACTTTTATTGTATCTGGGGTCAAAGATTTCCCAAAAAATACTAGATACATGTACTATTCATGCTATATTGTCGTCATAAATTTGTCTTTTTTGCCTTGAAGTCAACGAGAATCATTCCTTGGCCAAACTTTTTATATGAGTACAATACCTAGTCATATTTGGTTCAAAAATATATCTAGAATTTTTTTGACTTTTTTCTGAATTATGAATTTATTTTTGAATATAGGGGGGTCGAGCACCCGAGTGCTCCTAATCCACTTCCGTCTCTTGTTTCGTCATTTTCATATACTAGTGGGAATATTTCATTATAGAACTTGGCTTTTATATTCCAACAATGGGCTTCCTCAAATGCCCTAGGTCTTCATGAGCAAGCAAGTTGGATGCACACCCACTTAGTTTCTTTTGTTGAGCTTTCATACATTTATAGCTCTAGTGCATCCGTTGCATGGCAATCCCTACTCCTTGCATTAACATCAATCGATGGGCATCTCCATAACCCATTGATTAGCCTCGTTGATGTGAGATCTTCTCCTTTTTGTCTTCTCCACATAACCCCCATCATCATATTCCATTCCACCCATAGTGTTATATCCATGGCTCACGCTCATGTATTGCGTGAAGGTTTATGAGTTTGAGATTATTAAATTATGAAACAATTGGTTGGCTTGTCATCGGGGTTGTGCATGATGAGAGCATTCTTGTGTGACGAAAATGGAGCATGACTAAACTATATGATTTTGTAGGGATGAGCTTTCTTTGGCCATGTTATTTTGAGAGGACATAATTGCTTAGTTAGTATGCTTGAAGTATTATTGTTTTTATGTCAATATGAACTTTTTTCTTGAATCTTTCGGGTCTGAATATTCATACCACAATTGAGAAGATTTACATTGAAATTATGCCAAGTAGCACTCTGCATCAAAAATTCTCTTTTTATCATTTACCTACTCGAGGACGAGCAGGAATTAAGCTTGGGGATGCCTGATACGTCTCCAACGTATCTATAATTTTTGAATGCTCCATGCTATATTATCTACTGTTTTGGACTATATTGGGCTTTATTTTCCACTTTTATATTATTTTTGGGACTAACCTATTAACCGGAGGCCCAGCCCAGAATTGCTATTTTTTGCCTATTTCAGTGTTTCGGAGAAACATAATATCAAACAGAGTCCAAACGGAATGAAACCTTCGGGAACGTGATTTTCTCATCAGATAAGACCTAGGAGACTTGGACCCTCCGTCCATAAAGCCACGAGGCGGTCAAGAGGGTGGAGGGCGCCCCCCCTAGGGCGCGCCCCCTGCCTCGTGGGCCCCTCGAAGCTCCACCGACATACTTCTTCCTCCTATATATACCTACGTTCCCCCAAACGATCAGATACGGAGCCAAAAACCTAATTCCACCGCAGCAACTTTCTGTATCCACGAGATCCCATCTTGGGGCCTGTTCCGGAGCTCCGCCGGAGAGGGCCGTCATCACGGAGGGCTTCTACATCATCATAGCCTCTCTGATGAAGTGTGAGTAGTTTACCTCAGACCCTCGGGTCCATAGTTAGTAGCTAGATGGCTTCTTCTCTCTTTTTGCACCTCAATACAATGTTCTCCCCCTCTCTCGTGGAGATCTATTCGATGTAATCTTCTTTTTGCGGTGTGTTTGTTGAGACCGATGAATTGTGGGTTTATGATCAAGTCTATCTATGAATAATATTTGAATCTTCTCTGAATTCTTTTATGTATGATTGGTTATCTTTGCAAGTCTCTTCGAATTATCAGTTTGGTTTGGCCTACTAGATTGGTTTTTCTTGCAATACGAGAAGTGCTTAGCTTTGGGTTCAATCTTGCGGTGTCCTTTCCCAGTGACAGAAGGGGCAGCAAGGCATGTATTGTATTGTTGCCATCGAGGATAACAAGATGGGGTTTTTATCATACTGCATGAAACTATCCCTCTACATCATGTCATCTTGCTTAAGGCGTTACTCTGTTTTTAACTTAATACTCTAGATGCATGCTGGATAGCGATCGATGAATGGAGTAATAGTAGTAGATGCAGGCAGGAGTCGGCGTACTTGTCTCGGACGTGATGCCTATATACATGATCATACCTAGATATTCTCATAACTATGCTCAATTCTGTCAATTGCTCAACAGTAATTTGTTCACCCACCGTAGATTACTTATGCTCTTGAGAGAAGCCACTAGTGAAATCTATGGCCCCCGGGTCTATTCTCATCATATCAATCTCCACCACTTTATTATTGCTTTGCTTTTTTACTTTGCCTTTTACTTTTCACTTTGCATCTCTATACCAAAAATACCAAAAATATTATCTATCATCTCTATCAGATCTCACTCCCGTAAGTGACCGTGAAGGGATTGACAACCCCTAATCGCGTTGGTTGCGTTGAGCTATTGTTTTTGTGTAGGTACGAGGGACTCGAGCGTAGCCTCCTACTGGATTGATACCTTGGTTCTCAAAAACTGAGGGAAATACTTGCGCTACTTTGCTGCATCATCCTCTCCTCTTTGGGGAAATCCAACGCAGTGCTCAAGAGGTAGCATATCTGTGCTTAAGTCTGTCCGAATCATGTTAGCAATTGCCGCATTTTATGAAATCTGGCAAATGGATAAACAAAACTGCATTCCTTAATGGATTTATTAAAGAAGAGTTGTATACGATGCAACCAAATGGTTTTGTCGATCCTAAAGTTGTTAAGCAAATGTGCAAACTCCAGCGATCCATCTATGGACTGGTGCAAGCATCTCGGAGTTGGAATATACGCTTTGATGAGTTGATCAAAGCATATAGTTTTATACAGACTTGCGGTGAAGCCTGTATTTACAAGAAAGTGAGTGGGAGCACTACAACATTTCTGATAAGTATATGTGAATGACATATTGTTGATCGGAAATAATGTAGAATTATTCTGCAAAGCATAAAGGAGTGTTTGAAAGGAGTTTTTCAAAGAAAGACCTCGGTGAAGCTGCTTACATATTGAGCTTAAAGATCTATAGAGACAGATCAAGAAGCTTGATAAGTTTTTTCAATGAGTGCATACTTTGACAAGATTTTGAAGTAGTTCAAAATGGAACAGTCAAAGAAAGAGTTCTGCCTGTGTTACAAGGTGTGAAATTGACTAAAACTCAAAGCCCAACCACGGCAGAAGATAGAAAGAGAATGAAAGTCATTCCCTATGCCTCAGCCATAGGTTCTACAAAGTATGCCATGCTGTGTACCAGATCTATTGTATACCCTACCACTGAGTTTGGCAAGGGAGTACAATAGTGATCTAGGAGTAGATCACTGGACAGCGGTCAAAATTATCCTTAGTGGAATAAGGATATGTTTCTCGATTATGGAGGTGACAAAAGGTTCATCGTAAAGGGTTACATCGATGCAAGTTTTTGACACTGATCCAGATGACTCTAAGTCTCAATCTGGATACATATTGAAAGTGGGAGCTATTAGCTAGAGTAGCTCCATGTAGAGCATTGTAGACATAGAATTTGCAAAATACTTACGGATCTGAATGTGACAGACCCGTTGACTAAAATTATCTCACAAGCAAAACATGATCACACCTTAGTACACTTTGGGTGTTAATCACATAGCGATGTGAACTAGATTATTGACTCTAGTAAACCCTTTGGGTGTTTGGTCACACGACGATGTGAACTATGGGTGTTAATCACATGGTGATGTGAATTATTGGTCTTAAATCACGTGGCGTTGTGAACTATATTATTGACTCTAGTGCAAGTGGGGGACTAAAGGAAATATGCCCTAGAGGCAATAATAAAGTTATTATTTATTTCCTTATTTCATGATAAATGTTTATTATTCATGCTACAATTGTATTAACCGGAAACAAAATACATGTGTGAGTACATAGACAAACAGAGTATCACTAGTATGCCTCTACTTGACTAGCTCGTTGATCAAAGATGGTTATGTTTCCTAGCCATAAACATGATTGTAATTTTATTAACGGGGTCACGTCATTAGGAGAAAGATGTGATTGACTTGACCCATTCCGTTAGCTTAGCACTTGATCGTTTAGTATGTTGCTATTGCTTTCTTCATGACTTATACATGTTCCTATGACTATGAGATTATGCAACTCCCGTTTACCAGAGGAACACTTTGTGTGCTACGAAACGTCACAACGTAACTGGGTGATTATAAAGGTGCTCTACAGGTGTCTCTGAAGGTACTTGTTGGGTTGGCGTATTTTGAGATTAGGATTTGTCACTCCGATTGTCGGAGAGGTATCTCTGGGCCCTCTCGGTAATGCACATCACTTAAGCCTTGCAAGCATTGCAACTAATGAGTTAGTTGCGGGATGATGTGTTACAGAACGAGTAAAGAGACTTGTCGGTAACGAGATTGAACTAGGTATTGAGATACCGACGATCGAATCTCGGGCAAGTAACATACCGATGACAAAGGGAACAACGTATGTTATTATGCGTCAGACCGATAAAGATCTTCGTAGAATATGTGGGAGCCAATATGAGCATCCAGGTTCCACTATTGGTTATTGACTGGAGATGTGTCTCGGTCATGTCTACATAGTTCTAGAACCCGTAGGGTCCGCACGCTTAACGTTTCGATGACAGTTATATTATGAGTTTATATGTTTAGATGTACCGAAGGTTGTTCAGAGTCCTAGATGTGATCACGGACATGATGAGGAGTCTCGAAATGGTCGAGACATGAAGATTGATATATTGGAAGCCTATGTTTGGATATCAGAAATGTTCCGGGTGAAATCGGGATTTTATCGGAGTACGGGGAGGTTACCGGAACCCCCCGGGGACCTAATGGGCCTTAGTGGGCCTTGGTGGAAGAGAGAGGAGGCGGCCAGGGAAAGCACCGCGCCCCCTCCCCCCTAGTCCGAATAGGACAAGGAGAGGGGGGCGGCCCCCCCTTCCATCTTCTCCTCCACTGTTGGACTATAACCTTTGGCTGGACTGTTGGACTATGAAGATACAAGATTGAAGACTTCGTCCCGTATACGGATGGGAATCTCCTTGGCATGGAAGGCAAGCTTGGCAATACGGAGGGTGCCTATATAAACCGGAGGGTTTAGTCCGTAACAGACAACAAACAACAGACAATCATACCATAGGCTAGCTTCTAGGGTTTAGCCTCTCTGATCTCGTGGTAGATCTACTCTTGTACTACCCATATCATCAATATTAATCAAGCAGGAGTAGGGTTTTACCTCCATCGAGAGGGCCCGAACCTAGGTAAAAACATCGTGTCCCTTGTCTCCTGTTACCATCCGCCTAGACGCACAGTTCGGGACCCCCTACCCGAGATCTGCCGGTTTTGACACCGACATTGGTGCTTTCATTGAGAGTTCCTTTGTGCCGTCACCGTCAGGCTTGATGGCTCCTTCGATCATCGTTGGCGATGCAGTCCAGGGTGAGACTTTTCTCCCCGGACAGATTTTCGTATTCGGTGGCTTTGCACTGCGGGCCAATTCTCTTGGCCATCTGGAGCAGATTGAAAGCTACGCCGCTGGCCATTAGGTCAGGTTTGGAAGCCTAAACTACATGGCCGATATCCGCGGAGACTTGATCTTCGACGGATTCGAGCCCTCACCGAGTGCGCCGCACTGTCCCGACGGGCATGATTTAGCTCTACCGTCGGACAATGATCAGGAAGTCGCACCTGCAGCCGCTAAAGCCTTCAATTCGGAGCCAATCGCGCTGTCCATGGATGGGTGGTTGGACCCTGCCATGGAGGCCGCAGTCTCAACGGCGATCGAGCCGAATACACTTCAAGAGGCCTGTGACTCCAAATTGCTGGACTCCCCTCCGGACTCCGAGCCGCCTGTGCCCTTGCCAATCGAATCCGATTGGGCGCCGGTCATGGAGTTCACCGCCGCGGATATCTTTCAGCACTCACCCTTCGGGGACATACTGAATTCACTAAGATCTCTCTACCTATCAGAAGAGTCCTGGCCGGATTATGACCAACAAGGTTGGGATGCGGATGATGAAGAAATTCGGCGCCCACCCACCACCCACTTCGTAGCTACTGTCGATGATTTAACCGACATGCTTGACTTCGACTCCGAAGACATTGACGATATGGACGATGATGTAGGAGACGACCAAGAACCAGCGCCTATAGGGCACTGGAAAGCCACCTCGTCATATGACATATATATGGTGGACACACCCAAAGACGGCAATGGCGATGGAACAGCGGAGGATGACCCCTCCAAGAAGCAACCTAAGCGCCGGCGTCAGCGGCGCCGCTCTAAGTCCCGGCAAAGAAAAAACGGTGATTCCGGCACAAGAGATAATAACACCTCGGACAGTGCCCAAGACAGCCCCCTCCAGCAAGATTCAGCACAGGAGGATGGAGAAGCCAGCCCTCCTGAGAGAGCAGCAGATAGAGAGGAAGAGGATGATAATTACATGCCTCCCTCCGAAGACGAGGCAAGCCTCGACGACGACGAATTTGTCGTGCCTGAGGATCCCGTCGAGCAAGAGCGCTTCAAGCGAAGGCTTATGGCCACGGCGAATAGCCTTAAGAAAAAGCAGCAACAGCTTAGAGCTAACCAAGATCTGCTAGCTGACAGATGGACTGAGGTCCTTGCGGCCGAGGAATATGAACTCGAACGCCCCTCCAAGAGCTATCCAAAGCGCAGGTTGCTACCATGATTAGAGGAGGAAGCATTAAGGCCTACATCTCCAACGTATGATGCGGCTGATCGGCCACCTCGTGGCCGCGACAGAGAGGCCTCTCGGCCAACAGCTCAAGCCGCACCCCGGCGCCACTCAAAACATACCAAGGCGCGGGGCAACGCGCCGGACCTGCGATACATATTGGAGGACAAAGCAAAACAAGCAAGATCGATCTACGGATCGCGAGGGCGCTCCACCATACGAGACGATAACCGTCACGCCGGATACAGCAAAAGCAAATCCGGCCGGGCCGAACATAGCAGACAAGATTCATTCGATCTGCGTCGTAATACAGCCCAGTACAGAGGCGCCGCACACCCCCTATGCTTCACGGACGAAGTAATGGATCATCAAATCCCAGAGGGTTTCAAACCTTAAATATCGAATCATATGATGGTACAACAGATCCTGCGGTATGGATTGAGGATTACCTCCTACATATCCACATGGCCTGTGGTGACGATCTACATGCCATCAAATACCTCCCGCTCAAGCTTAAAGGACCAGCTCGGCATTGGCTCAACAGCTTGCCACCAGAATCCATTGGCTGTTGGGAAGATCTGGAAGCCGCATTCCTCGACAACTTCCAGGGTACTTATGTACGACCACCAGATGCCGACGACTTGAGCCACATAATTCAACAGCCAGAAGAATCGGCCAGGTAATTCTGGACGCGGTTCCTAACCAAGAAAAACCAAATCATCGACTGTCCGGATGCAGAGGCCCTAGCAGCTTTCAAGCACAACATCCGTGACGAATGGCTTGCCCGGCACCTCGGCCAGGAAAAGCCTAAATCCATGGCAGCCCTCACGACGCTCATGGCCCGCTTTTGTGCTGGAGAGGACAGCTGGTTGGCTCGCAGCAATAACATATCAAAGAACTCCGGTACTTCGGATACCAAGGACGGCAACGGTAGGTCACGTCTCAACAAACATAAGCGCCGCAGCAATGATAACAATACAGAGGATACGGCTGTAAATCACTACAAGAAATATGTCAACTTATGACCTTCTGTCAGTGACCCTCAAAGAATTGGTCATAAATTTATGACCATTTTAGACCAATTGGTTAAAAGCTGTTTAGGGGGCTCCAAACCCTAAACCATTGCGACCATTTTGGTCAGAAAGGTCGTGATTTCCTTACACGAAATGGTCACAAAGCAAACAGTGCTAGTCCGCTGCCTTATTTCTAGTTGTTAATGACCAATATAGATGGTCATAGCCTTGTAGATTGTGGTGGGTTGTGATGACTAGGCGCCATCTCATCAGTTTTGCCTATGTGTCATGTCCATGTGGCAGTTTTTGCCCTAGGTTGTGAAGCAACCTATATTTCTATCATTCCCAAAATTCCCAAAAAAATCTCATAAATTCTTTGGGGCATATGTTCATCAAATATGTAAAAATCCTTCCTTGCCTAGTTCAAAACTAATTCAACAATATTCATTTTCCTATTCTGTTCACAACAACACTTTATGAAGGAAGTGCTATTTATGTATTCTTGATTGCCCTTGGAATTTTTGGGCACTCTTTCCTATCCAAATCATTACCGCATGACAAAATTCAGCTCCATTTTCCTAGCAAATCTTCCTCGGCAAATTTCCAAAGTTTTTGTCCACCTAGAAGCATTGTGAAGGAAGTACCTTTTTTATACCTGTAAATGACATGAAATTTATACAGTTCCTTCATATGCCCAAATTATCACCCTCCTCCAAATTGCAGCTCAGTCAAATCATCTATGTGATCCCAGGTTCAATTTATATTTTATGGCCAAATTGGCACGTTGCAAAGCAAGTGTTATATAGACCCCTCCTATTACCCTCAAACTTTTCGGGCAGTCTTCCATACCCAAATCATTGCCACATGATAATATTCAGCTCAATTTTCCTAGTAAATCTTTCTCAGGAAATTTCCAAAGTTTCTACCTCGAGAGAAGCTTTGTGAAGTAAGTACTAGCTAGGCTTACCCAAATGATCTAAAAATTTACCAGCGCATGACCATACCTAAGTAACCTACCTACACCAATTTTGAGCTCATTTCATTCATCCAATCTCTCTCACTAGTTTTCCCAAGTTTTTGTCCATAGAAGAGCATTGTGAAGGAAGTACTACTTTGGCATGTCCAAATGGTATCAATTTTCTACAATGCTTTCCTATGCCCAAATAACCATCCTCCACAAAATTTCAGCTCACTCCATTCATTATTTTGAGCCCAGCTTCAACATTCATATTTTTGTCCAGCGTGGTACTTTGCAAAGCAAGTACCACCTAGGATCCTCCTTTTGAACTAAAAATTTGTGAAGACATTCTCCTTAGTAGATGATCACCCTCAGCCAAAACTCACACCAATTGGCCATGTGCATTTCCCGTATCGCTAATCAAACACTTGGCTGCTAATTCATGTTTGAGCATCGATCGGTCTCCTCGTGAGAATCTTATGTTGTAATTTTCTTCCTAGCACCAACCTGGGGAGTGCCCAACCCACTAGACATGCCTAGGACGCCCAGAACACATGGCAACACCACGGTCACGCGGTGACCATGCGGCGGGCATGCGAGTTTACGCGCTCTAGAGTTGGGGCCCTCGGCCACCACCCAAACCTCGACGTATCGCCACCAAACCATGTATTTATGATTAAATAGGTCCTTATGTAACTAGAAATGATTTTTGGAAAAAATAAATAGCAAACTATGAGGCAGCTGCAGTTCAAATTTGACCCGCTTCCAGCTGAATCGGCGGAAATTTGTCTTTTTCACGAGAGGTGGATAAAAACATTTTACACCCAATCATATTGTCAATTGTACATTCAATATGTCCTAGTTTTTGAGAAAATTGATTTGGTCAAATTTTGCAACAATTATTTGGTAGGTCCTTCACAAAAAAAACCTCCTTTTGGGCACTCAAAAATGGAAAATGGTTTTTTCGTCCAAAGAAAATGAAAACTTCCTTAGGCAACATTGTTTTCCATTCCAATATGCACCCTTGTGCACAATATGAGATCATTTGAACAAACTATGCCATGGATGTGGCCATAAGATTGATCATTTGGCTTGAAAGCCATTGATCTCCACACGTGATAGCTCGTTTCTGAGAACACTTTTTTAAAATAATTGCCGTATTACAAGTTTGTTATTTTTACTAGGAACTTGGCCACATACAATGACACAATGCGAAGGTTTCCCAATTTTTTGAATTTTTTTGAATTTTTTATGCCCGTTTCAAAATGCGGTCAAAACGGCGGGAATGACCGTTCCTAGCTAGTGGTTGAATCTTGGAACTTTTTTGGTGTTTCTATGATTAAATAGATACTTATGTACCTAGAAATGATTTTTGAAAAAAATTAAAGAAGCAAACTACAAGGCAGCGTACAGTTTCAAAAAATTTGACCCGCTTCAACTGAATCGGCGGAAAATTTGTCTTTTTCATGAGAGGTGGATCAAAACTTTTTACACCCAACCATTTGGTCAATTGTGCATTAAATATGCCTAGTATTTTAGAAAAATGATTTGGTCCAATTTTGCAACAATTATGGTAGGTCCTTCACAAAAAAACCTCCTTTTGGGCACTCGAAAAATGGAAAATGGTTTTTTCGTCCAAAGAAAATGAAAACTTCCTTAGGCAACATTGTTTGCCATTCCAATATGCACCCTTGTGCACAATATGAGATCATTTGAACAAACTATGCCATGGATGTGGCCATAAGATTGATCATTTAGCTTGAAAGCCATTGGATCTCCACACGTGATAGCTCGTTTCTGAGAACACTTTTTTAAAATAATTGCCGTATTACAAGTTTGTTATTTTTCCTAGGAACTTGGCCACATATAATGACACAATGCGAAGGTTTCCCAATTTTTGATTTTTTTTGAATTTTTTATGCCCGTTTCAAAATGCGGTCAAAACGGCGGGAATGACCGTTCCTAGCTAGTGGTTGAATCTTGAACTTTTTTGGTGTTTCTATGATTAAATAGATACTTATGTACCTAGAAATGATTTTTGAAAAAAATAAAGAGCAAACTACAAGGTAGCTACAGTTCAAATTTGACCCGCTTCCAGCTGAATCGGCGGAAATTTGTCTTTTTCATGAGAGGTGGATAAAAACATTTTACACCCAATCATCTTGTCAATTGTACATTAAATATGTCCTAGTTTTCGAGAAAATTGATTTGGTCAAATTTTGCAACAATTATTTGGTAGGTCCTTCACAAAAAAATCCTCCTTTTGGGCACGCAAAAATGGAAAATGGTTTTTTCGTCCAAAGAAAGTGACAACTTCCTTAGGCAACATTGTTTGCCATTCCAATATGCACCCTTGTGCACAATATGAGATCATTTGAACAAACTATGCTATGGATGTGGCCATAAGATTGATCATTTAGCTTGAAAGCCATGGATCTCCACACGTGATAGCTCGTTTCTGAGAACACTTTTTTAAAATAATTGCCGTATTACAAGTTTGTTATTTTTCCTAGGAACTTGGCCACATATAATGACACAATGCGAAGGTTTCCCAATTTTTTGAATTTTTTATGCCCCTTTCAAATTGCGGTCAAAACGGCGGGAATGACCGGTCCTAGCTAGTGGTTGAATCTTGGAACTTTTTTGGTGTTTCTATGATTAAATAGATACTTATGTACCTAGAAATGATTTTTGAAAAAAATAAAGAGCAAACTACAAGGTAGCTACAGTTCAAATTTGACCCGCTTCCAACTGAATCGGCGGAAATTTGTCTTTTTCATGAGAGGTGGATCAAAACTTTTGACACCCAACCATTTGGTCAATTGTGCATTAAATATGTCCTAGTATTTTAGAAAAATGATTTGGTCCAATTTTGCAACAAATATATGGTAGGTCCTTCACAAAAAAACCTCCTTTTGGGCACTCAAAAAATGGAAAATGGTTTTTTCGTCCAAAGAAAGTGACAACTTCCTTAGGCAACATTGTTTGCCATTCCAATATGCACACTTGTGCACAATATGAGATCATTTGAACAAACTATGCCATGGATGTGGCCATAAGATTGATCATTTAGCTTGAAAGCCATGGATCTCCACACGTGATAGCTCGTTTCTGAGAACACTTTTTTAAAATAATTGCCGTATTACAAGTTTGTTATTTTTCCTAGGAACTTGGCCACATATAATGACACAATGCGAAGGTTTCCCAATTTTTTGATTTTTTTGAATTTTTTATGCCCCTTTCAAATTGCGGTCAAAACGGCGGGCATGACCGTTCCTAGCTAGTGCTTGAATCTTGGATTTTTTGGTGTTTCTCTGATTAAATATATACTTATGTACCTAGAAATGATTTTTGGAAAAAATAAAGAGCAAACTATGAGGCAGTTGCAGTTCAAATTTGACCTGCTTCCTACTGAATCGACGGGAAATTTTCTTTTTCACCAGAGGTGGATCAAAACTTTTGACACCCAACCATTTGGCCAATTGTGCATTAAACATGGCCTAGTATTTTATAAAATTGATTTGGTCCAATTTTGCAACAAATATGTTATTGGTCCTTCACAAAAAAACTCATTTTTGACACTAGAAAAATGATTTAAAATAGTTAGAAAGATCAGAAATGCATACAAATTGGTGCTCATCCATAAAATGTGGTCTAACTTGAGTGAAAATTTGTGTGATGCCCTTTTGCAAAATATTTTTGATAGCTGCTTCACAAATTATTTTAGATCACAGATTCTCAGACCAATCAGAACACTTCTCACGGATCACCCCACTCTATCTGATCTGAACCGTCCAAACGAGGCGGATCCAACGTCTCCCACTCGCTCTCAGCAGGCCAAGCCAAACCCTAACTCCACTCCTCTCCTATCTCTCCCCCGATCCAGATCCACTCCTCGCAGCCGCCACCTACCTCCCACCCCCGATCCAGATCCCGCCGCCCGCGCCCGCGCGCCACCACCCACTCGTCCTCGCCTCCCATAGGACGCAGACCCCACGCCGCTCTTCCTCCGCCCGCCCACCCACCCCGTTCTTTCGCCGCATAACGAACACAAGCCGCCCATGGCGACGATCATCAACACCATGGAGGAGGAGCCAATGTTGGCGGTGGTGCGCTCCACTACGCAACTCGCCTGGGCTGACGCGGGCGCCGAGGTCGCCGACCCGGAGGTGGCCCGCCTCTGCGCCGAGGCACAGCAGCACGTCCTCGGCGGCCGCTGGCTCGACATGGCCTCCCTCATGCTCGCCTCCGCCGACATCCTCCTCCTCTCCCCCAGCGCCCCCAACAAAGGTCAGGCCTCCCCTCCCCTCTCTCTTCTCCATCCACTCCTTGCTGAATCGCTCCTTGCTTATCCCATGTTGCTGTGTGTAGCCGCAGATCTCGAGTGCGTCCTCACCGTCATCTGCAACCTCGTCACCAAGGTCGGATCCGAGGACGAGGCGCTGGAGATCGCCAAGCTCATCTGCGCCAAGCTCACACACCAGCTGGACGAGAAGCCCATGCTGCGCCGGATCCGAGCTTCTTCCCCGTCGACCGCCGCGTGCCTCCCCCCCTCGATCCGCGTCGCCCTTGCTGCTCCGACGTCTCCGGCCTCCCCGAGCTTGTCATTCGCACCGCGGTGAGCCCCTCAGCCGATCCCCCTGTTTGGCCCCCTCGATCCGTCGTCGTATGTTTCCTACGCCCGCCGAGGCCGCCATGGCCGAAGCTTCGCGTCCACGTGCGCCCGCATGCCCCTGCCGCCTGCAGCCATGACCTTGAGCCTGTGTATGCCGTGCCGCCTGCTGCCGCCTGCTCGCCGACCGCGCCCCGCTCGTGCCGGCGTGCCCCCTCGCTCGCGTACTATTGCCGCTACTTCTGCTATTTTCTACTGCATGCTATTGCATACTGCTGCTGCTCGCCAGATGCCGCAGCTACTCACTGCTGCTGCTACTCTTGCACTGCTGCTGCTGATGCTACTCGTTATGGAATTCATTATGGAATTTGGTGCAGTGTACCATCAGTCACAGCTACTGAGTTAGCCAGTTAGGTAGTAGTACATGACAGTGAACGGCTGAAAAGTATTTCTGTGTTTGATGCATGGCCTATCTTACTTCATGCTTATACATTCTGTTATGTACCTAACATATATTGGAAGCCTCTGCAGAAGAAGAGCGGGGAGAACATCAAGAACAAGATGTAGCTGGTGATGAAGAGCGGCAAGTACACGCTCGGCTACAAGACCGTCCTCAAGATGCTGCGCAGCTCCAAGGGTATGGATCTTTTTGTCACTTTGATTGATTTATCGTTGTGGCTTATCTGCTAGTTCTTTTGTCTACTGGATCTGAAGGGTAGTACTATAACATACGATCGGGACCGTGTTAATTCCTGAGATTCGTGATTAGCTTTTGTAGAATGAGGTGGTTAATATCTGTTTTGTGGTTGTTAATTGCTTGTTGTACTTATTTGTGAGATAAGCTGAACTGTGTACATATTTGCTTCACGTGTGTAGTGATACTCGCTGAAGTTTGTAGCACTGAAACTTTTAGTTCATAGAATTGGGACTGAAGTTTACCTCATTGCCTTGCTTTTGCCATGCCTTAGAGGCGAATGCATTGTCTGAGGCAATTGCATCTTTGTTGGGTAGTCTGGAGTTCAAAACTATTGTAGTAAGATGGATTTTGCTTGCCATTTAGGGCATCTATAGATAGTTTGTCTCTAATTTTCATTTCTACAAATTTATTCCAGTGGTTTGTGCTTTTGTACTGATTTTTACTTTTTGTTGTGTTAGAATATTTGACTATAGAATGGGACTGAAATTTGGCTCCTTGGCATCTTTTGCTGCCATGGAGATGAATGCAGTGCCCTAGAATCATTTCAGCCTACCATTTAACACTTCTCCATGTTTCATTATCTGGGGAGCAATTGGAGGATGAAATATTTTTTGTTATATGATGAAAATATTCTCTATTGTTCTATGAAACTAGTTGCATGGAATCACCTATGCCCCATGATGGCATTGCTATATTCGTTGCATTCATAAGATTACTGTAGTGTTCACTTGTTTACATGAACACTTTTTAAAAATAATTGCTATATTCGTTACATGAATGGATATGTTCGTGGTCGCGCTTGCCATTGCCCTCTCCTCAAGGGCATGTATCATTTTTTAAACTCTGCTATATTTTCCCAAGTCTTTATTATCTTGCCTAGCCTTGTACTGATATGTATTGTTTGCTGCTAATTACCCAATATAGTGCGTGACGTTAAGGATAACCTAAGAACACATGCCTAAGTTTATAAGATATGACATGTGACAGTGCTGCTGTTGTTTGAATGCTTCTACTGCTAGATGCTTGCTTGAATAGGTGTGCACTTGTGCTGGTGGTGGTGCTTCTTGTGCTGCTACTGCTCATTCTTGTGCTGCTAAGAAAATTGAATATAATCATTCTTGTTGGATCATGCAGACATGTATGTGCTGCTAATTCTTGTGCTGCTAACACATTCTTGTATTGCTCATTCTTGTGATGCTTAAGTTTTTTATTGCCTAATTTTATTCATCGTCTCCATAATAAATTCATTTGAATGCCTGCTACATCTCCACTTAAATACTCATAATGCTACTGTCTAGGTTTTATTCAATTGGACTGACTATATATCTCTTGTTAAAATTGTGGCCTTTTGATCTTTTGTTTAAACCTGAGACATCATGCATAACTAGCTTTTCCTTCTCAGTCTAAACCTGAGACCTCTTTTGTTCTATATTCAGATCTGACTGATGGCCACGGTGCTGTTTTGCTGTGCTTGATAAACCCGAGACTTCTTTTTATTGTAATATTGAAGTTGTTTGGTTCTGGCCTCAGCAGCAGTACGCTCTAATTTTTGTGGCCTTTATGTTCATTCTTTTACAGGAGCTCCAGGCCTATTTTTTGGAGTGTGAAGCCGTGAAGCCAAGTGTGAAGCTGTGAAGCCAAGTGTGAAGTAGTACTTAACAAAGAGTTTTTGGTTCTGAAGTGTGAAGCCAAGTGTAAATTGTAATATTGTAGAAGTCTAATGTAGTGTTAATGAATTATATCTGTTCTGTCCTATTTGAAATAATGATTATGTATGTTGAAAAGATGTGAAATGGAAACTTGACCAGTGGGACCCAGTTATGAATATAATCTGAGCAATTTTGAAATTTCTGACATGTGGCACCTAAACAACATACCTGGTCCCATTTCACTAGTGGAAAGAAACAAAAGAAAACTGACAAGTGGGACCTAATTGGATGAGCAGAAGAAAACAAAAGAAAACACACCTGGTCCAAAATGGATTGTAAAAAGGCCCAAATAAGAAATGGAAGCAAAAAGGCCAAAGGCCTAGAAAATAAAAAGGCTACAATGTTGGGCTTGGCCCATGAAGCCGACCAAAAATTTATAGAAAAAAATACATTAAAAGGCCGAACTGTTGGGCTAGGCCCATGTAGAAAACTGAATTGGACCGGGCTGAATCTTGTGCCACATCAGCTTGCCACGCTGGATGCCTACGTGGACTGGGGAGGTTGCTAGTGACCAAACAGAACAATAGGCTTATTTTGGTCATAAACATTTGCGACCATTCCAGAAGAAAGGTCGCTATAGTCAGTTTACGACGCCTAGCTTTTGACCTTATGTTTTTGGTCACAAAAAGGTCATAAATGGAAATTTGTGACCTTTCAGTGACCAATAGTGGTGGTCATAAGTTGACATATTTCTTGTAGTGAATGCTGGATTCAGAGGCTCCAAGCCCGGTCAGCGGAAGAAGCCATTCAAACGAAGTACTCCGGGCCCATCCAGTTTGGACCGTATACTCGATCGCTCATGTCAGATACATGGCACCCCCGACAAGCCAGCCAACCACACCAACATGGATTGTTGGGTGTTCAAGCAGGCCGGCAAGTTGAATGCCGAAAACAAAGACAAGGGGCTGCATAGCGATGACGAGGAGGAGCCCCGACCGCCGAACTCCACAGGACAGAAGGGGTTTCCCCCACAAGTGCGGATGGTGAACATGATATACGCAACTCACATCCCCAAGAGGGAGCGGAAATGTGCATTAAGGGACGGAGCTGGTCGCCCCAAAGTTCAACCCATGGTCCTCCTGTCCGATCATTTCGATTGCAGGGACCACCCCACTAGTATCCGCCATGGCGGATTTGCCGCATTGGTTCTAGACCCAATCATTGATGGATTTCACCTTACACGAGTCCTCATGGACGGCGGCAGCAGCCTGAACCTGCTTTATCAGGACACGGTGCGCAAAATGGGCATAGATCCCTCAAGGATTAAACCCACAAAAACGACCTTTAAAGGCGTCATACCAGGTGTGGAGGCCCATTGTACAGGCTCTGTCACACTAGAAGTGGTCTTCGGATCCCCGGATAATTTCCGGAGCGAGGAATTAATCTTCGATATAGTCCCGTTCTGCAGTGGCTACCATGCACTGCTCGGGCGAACCGCATTTGCAAAGTTCAATGCGGTGCCGCACTATGCATACCTCAAGCTCAAGATGCCAAGACCTCGAGGGGTCATCACAGTCAATGGAAATACAGAGCGCTCACTCCGCACGGAGGAGCACACTGCGGCCCTCGCAGCAGAAGTGCAAAGTAGCCTATCAAGCCAATTCTCCAGTCCGGCGATCAAACGTCTGGACACCGTCAAGCGTGCCCGAAGTAATCTGCAACAGGACCGCCTGGCACGATCTGAGCTCGCATAGCAATACGGCCCCTACCCCAGCCCCATCCAAAAGGCGGCACACGTGTCGCGCGTACACAATTACGCATTAAAAATTCCATGGGCACAGGGGAGGGGCACGACTATGGCATGCCCCGAAGCGTGGCTCAACCGCACTAGGGGCTCCCTACTTTGATATTTTTTTCTCTCTTCCAAGACTTTATTCTCTGGAAGCCCTGTCCAGCAATATAATCGCCGAACAAACGATGCAAGGACCAGGGAGGCCGGAAGCTACGGTGCATCATGGAACTCTCAGGTGGTCTCTATAACGAGCAAAATACCTACTTTCACTACCATCCCGCAGCTTACCCTTGGGGTGACATGTAAAATAGTCCCATTTTCTGCTTATCGCACTGCTTGTATCGTTTTGCTTTAATGCACCTTTTCGAATAAACAATGCATGGCTTCTGTCTATTATTGCATTTTCTTTTTACGTATATATGTTCATTAATGACATTTTGCACCCGTACACCTTGGTACGGCCAATACACCAGGGGCTTAAGTACCCCACAATATGGTGTGAGAAGTCCGAACACTTTCACAAGTGCGGCACCCCGAACTTATAGCATTATATGCATCAGCTCCGAATCATGTCTTGGGTCAATAGTTGGGTTTGCCTGGCTCCCACGTTTTGGTACCTTACATTCCGTTATATCGGCTAAGGTAGCACTGGGAGAACTACTGCGATTGTGCCCCGGTTGAGCTGGGTTAAGCACCTCAGTAGAGAAAGCTAAAACTGACCGTCATGATAGGGCGAGAGCTGTTCGCTGTTCGAGAGGTTTCGAGTCCCTAAAGACTTATGCCGCTTAGAGCGAGGAGTCGGCTTTGTCCGGCTTAGGCATGGATAGCACCCCGAACTCGGTCTTCCGAATACTAGGGGCTTCGCCAAAATTTAAAATTATAGAATTCTATGGCTAAGTGAGAGTGATAAAGTATTATAGTCCGATTGCATTGTTTGTTGTGCTGAGCACCTCCCTCGAAGGACCCAAGAATGGGAAAAAGAGTGCTCAGATTTATCCCGAACACCCCAGCACTCGTGGCATGGGGGCAGAAGCCGACTACTCGCCATCTCTCAGATTTAATAAACGGCCGCACAGAAGGTAATATTTTAAATTCAAAAAGCATTGCATAGCGCATATGAAAAAAGTTTTCAGCGTACAGGATCACAGATGCGAGTTTACTCAAAAATTACATCCTTGGAACATTCATCTGCCATAAGGTGGGCACCCTTCAGGACACCCTCATAGTACATCTCGGGGTTGCGATACTCCTTGCCCTGCGGTGGCCCGTCCTTCACCAGCTTCTCAGCATCCAGCTTCCCCAGTGTACTTTAACACGGGCAAGCGCCCTGAGGGCACCCTCGATGCAGACGGAGCGCTTGATGATTTCAAGCCACGGACAGGCATCCACCAGCCGCCTCACCAGCCCAAAGTAGCTCCTAGGCATGGCCTCTCCAGGCCACAGCCGGACTACAAGACCCTTCATGGCCTGTTCGGCCACCCTATGGAGCTCGACCATTTGCTTTAGTTGGTCGCTCAAGGGCATCGGGTGTCCGGCCTCAGCATACTGAGACCAGAACACCTTCTCCGTCGAGCTCCCTTCCTCGGCCCGGTAGTAGGCGGCGGCATCTGACACGCTGCGGGGCAAATCTGCGAACGCTCCTGGAGAGCTGCAGACTCGGGTAAGTAAGAAGTAATTCACTTTCACATGCTTGCTTTGCATAATGAATGCCTTACCCGCCGCTATCTTCTTCATCGCCTCAATTTCCTGGAGGGCCTTTTGAGCTTCGGCCTTGGCGGACTTGGCGCTGTCGAGGGCTGCCGCGAGCTCGGACTCTCGCGTCTTTGAGTCAAGCTCCAAACTCTCGTGTTTCTTCACGAGAGCCTGGAGCTCTTGCTGCACCTCCTCCACCCGCGCCTCCTGCTTTCCTCGCTCTGTGCGCTACATGGCCGCTTTGTCTTCGGCCTCGGACAACGCTCGCTTCAGGGTCGCCACCTCGGTCATGGCCCCTACATTAGTCACATTGATCCTGTCATTTTTTGCAACCACATCTTTTCTATATACTTACATAAGGTATTACTTACCTTCCCTCTCCTCGAGCTGCTTCTTGGCCAGGCCGAGCTCGTTCTCGGACCGCTCGAGGCTCTGCTTCAACGCATCTACCTCCGTAGTAAGTGCGGCAGAGGTCAGCAGCGCAGCCTGCATACCCATATTGACATACTTATGTTAGACTCCAGCGGATGTTTTTAGATCCTCAATTCGGCTTTTCTTTCCGAACACCAAAATGAGCATCAGGGGCTACTGTCTATGCGGTTATATTTTTATATATTTTAAATACATACCTTAAAGCCTGTTAGAAGGCTGGCACAGGCTTCAGTCAGTCCGCTCTTGGCGGACTGAACCTTCTGGATCATCGTACTCATTACAGTACGGTGCTCCTCGTCAATGGAGGCGCCGTTAAGCACCTCCAACAAATTGTCCGGTGCCTCCGGTTGGACGGAGGTCACCGGCACAGTACGCTTGCCCTTCTTAGTGGGGGGCCGCCTGCCGGAGTCCGGAACCACGGAAGGCTCCGGTGCGGTGCTCGGCCCAGGGCCAGACTTGGAGCCCTTAGGAGCCTCGCTCCCTTTGAGCCCGCGGTCCGGAAGGTTGCCTTGCGGCGCCTCCAGGACCACCTCCCCTCGGCTTGGAACCCTTTGGGACAGCACCTCGGTGTTGTCAGTAGGGCGAGGGGAGGAAGCAGTCGGAAGTGAAAGGCTATTCACATCCGACGAATCCAAGGAACCACTCGACGATATGTCGACTTGGGCTCGGGACGGACTGCATGATTATATTCGGCGATTAGGAGAAACCGTGCAATAAAGGAACACTACGAGTCACTCTGGTATCTGAATACTTACGATTTCGCCAGGGGCTTGGCCCTGGGCGGCCACTCCTCATCGCTGTCGGCGGCGTTGGTGGAGTAGTCCGGAGGAAGGGTTTTTCCCCTCTTGGACCCTCCGGCCTCCCCAGTTGGGGCGGCCTTCCTCTTCTTTTCTCCCCCCACTGGACGGGGAGAAGCCTCTTCTTCCTCCTCCTCATCTTCGTGGGAGGAGTGAGCCTCGGAGTCATCGGACGATGAGTCCGACACCACCTCGCGCCGGGAACTCTTTCGGGTTCCCGTGGCCTTCTTCTTGGCCTTCTTCTCCGGCACCACGTAGGGCGCCAGAACCAGCAGCTCCGCCAAACGGGCATCTGTTGGGCCTTCGGGCAGAGGAGTCGGACAGTCGATCTGTCCGGCCGTCTCCTGCTAGTCTTGTCAAAGGTACGGGAGCTTAGATCCCGCATAGAGTCAAACTATGAAAAACAAGTATCCTGTGAGAGGTGAAACAGCTTACCGCACTGGCTTGGCACTTTGCGCAGAATCCGCGATCCTCAGAAGCGGTAGGGGGAGCCTCGGCGCCCTTGAATAGCACCTTCCAGGCATCTTCATATGTTGTGTCAAAGAGCCTGTTCAGTGTTTGGTGCTGGGCCGGGTCGAACTCCCACAAGTTGAATGCCCGTCATTGACACGGGAGGATCTGGCGGATGATCATGACCTGGACTACGTTGACGAGTTTGAGCTTCTTGCTCACCATGTTTTGGATACATGTTTGGAGTCCGATCAGCTCTCCGGAACTACCCCAGGGCAGGCCCTTCTCTTTCCAGGAGGTGAGCCGCATGGGGATGCCAGATCCGAACTCGGGGGCTGCCGCCAATTCAGGGTCGCGCGGCTCGGTGATGTAGAACCACCCCGATTGCCACCCCTTTATGGTCTCCACGAAGGAGCCCTCGAGCCATGTGACGTTGGGCATCTTTCCCACCATGGCGCCTCCGCACTCCGCCTGGCAGCCGCCCACTACCTTCGGCTTGACATTAAAAGTCTTCAGCCATAAGCCGAAGTGGGGCTTGATGCGGAGGAAGGCCTCGCACACAACGATAAATGACGAGATGTTGAGGATGAAGTTTGGGGCCAGATCGTGGAAATCCAGGCCGTAGTAGAACATGAGCCCCGGGACGAATGGGTGGAGAGGGAATCCCAGTCCGCGGAGGAAATCGGTGAGGAAAACTACCCTCTCATGGGGCCTGGGGGTGGGGATAAGTTGTCCCTCATTTGGAAGCCGATGCGCGATGTCGTCGGACAAGTATCCGGCTCTCCTCAGCTTCTTGACGTGTCCCTCTGTGACGGAGGACACCATCCACCTTCCTCCCGCTCCGGACATGGTTGGAGAAGGTTGAGGTGGAAAATGCAAACTTGGGCGCTGGAGCTCGAGTGTGCGAGAATGGATGAGCAAAGGAGGAAGAAGGTGTGGATGAAAAGGTGAATCATTATCCCTTTATATGGGCGGACGAAACTATGCGTTCCCACCAGCCTGGTAAAACTCGCTTATCCCCCAAGCGCCATAATCAATGGCACGGTTGGGTTACCCACGCCCGTATTGATGAGAATACCGTGATAAGGGGACATGATCTCTGCTTCGACAAGACGTGCCAAGGAAACCGCCTCGCAGAACACGCTGAGGTGGGACAGTAAAAAACGATTCAAATAAAGGCTTGGTTGTGGTGTGATGTCACGCTACTAAATATGGCAGCATATTAGATTTGTGAAAATATTATTCTCTCTACGGTGGTATGTGGAAACTGTTTTGCAGAGCCGGACAGGATCCTCGTGTTCAAAATCTTCTATGGAGTATTCGGAGGAGGAACCTGCCTTGCAATGCCGAAGACAATCTGCGCGCCGGACTCGTCGTCATTGAAGCCTGGTTCAGGGGCTACTGAGGGGGTCCTGGATTAGGGGGTGTCCGGATAGCCGGACCATAACCTTTGGCCGGACTGTTGGACTATGAAGATACAAGATTGAAGACTTTGTCCCTTATCCGGATGGGAATCTCCTTGGCATGGAAGGCAAGCTTGGCAATACGGATATGTGGATCTCCTCCCATTGTAACCGACTCTGTGTAACCCTAGCCCCCTCCGGTGCCTATATAAACCGGAGGGTTTAGTCCATAACAGACAACAAACAACCGACAATCATACCATAGGCTAGCTTCTAGGGTTTAGCCTCTCTGATCTCGTGGTAGATCTACTCTTGTACTACCCATATCATCAATATTAATCAAGCAGGAGTAGGGTTTTACCTCCATCGGCAGGGGGCACCCCATAGACACAACAATTGATCGTTTGATCTTTTAGTCGTGTGTGGTGCCCCCTCCACCATAGTCCACCTCAATAATACTATAGCGGTGCTTAGGCGAATCCCTGCGTCGGTAGAACATCATCATCGTCACCACGCCGTCATGCTGATGAAAATCTCCCTCAACACTCGGCTGGATCGGAGTTCGAGGGACGTCATCGAGCTGAACGTGTGCTGAACTCGGAGGTGCCGTGCGTTCGGTACTTGATCGGTCGGATCGTGAAGACATACGACTACATCAACCACGTTGTGCTAACACTTCTTCTTTCGGTCTACGAGGGTACGTTGACAACACTCTCCCCTCTCGTTGCTATGCATCACCATGATCTTGCGTGTGCGTAGGAAAATGTTTGAAATTACTATGTTCCCCAACGGTGCCGCCACGCGCCGGAGAAGGAGGCTGAGTGCCCTGACCGTCACTCACCGGACGAGGAGGCGGTGGAGGAGGCGGAGTGCCCTGACTCGCCGAAGGAGGAGGAGGAGGCGGAGGCATCCAGTTCGGAAGGTTGATGAGATCCTTCCGCCATAGGCATGGAGTCTTCAGAGCAGAACCCAGCCGAGTCTCCCCTTCACGGGTAGGGTGGTCAAGCTGGAGGTCCTCAAATCCCTCCGTTATTTCGTCCACTGTCATCCTAGCATATCCTTCTGGAATCGGACAACAGTGAAAAGTTGCGCCGGGTTCAGGAGGTCGAACAGAGCCGACAGCCACCTTGACTTTGAAATTCTGCCATTGTGTCATAAGGTGGCAATGTTGAGACTCTGTGATAGCATCCACGGGGTAGCTAGCAGGAGCCGTCAAGACATGCTCCGGCTGAAGCAGCTCGGTGGAAGCCACACTGCTTCTCCGCTGAGATGGCGGGGTAGCTTCGGGTAGTTTCGGAAGGTCGCTTGCTGCGAGCTACTTCTCGTTCCTCTAGCGCTTGAACCCTTTCGTGCAGTGTCTGAATTTGGGTCTGCTCCACTTTTTTCCTCCTCTCCTGGCATTTGTAACCGCCTGCGTCCGGAAAACCAGCCTTCCATGGAACGGAGCCTGGCGTGCCTCGTGTCCGTCCAGGGTGCTCAGGATTCCCGAGGGCCATTGTGAGCTCGTCGTTCTCTCTGTCTGGAACGAACGTCCCTTGCTGCGCTGCATCAATATAGTGCTGAAGCCTCTTGACTGGTTTTTTCATTTGCTCATCCATCCAAACACACTTCCTTGATACAAGGTCCAAGGTTCCGCCAGCCCCGAAGAACCAATTACGGCAATGGTCTAGCCAGTTCATTGTCTCTGGTTTGATCCCTTTATCAAGCAGATCATTCTCAGCCTTGGCCCACTTAGGCCGGGCTTTGAGGTAGCCACCTGACCCCGTGTGATGGTGAAGCTTCTTCTTCGCAGCATTTTGCTTGTTTGTCGCCGACATCTTCTTACTCTTTTCCGATGTCTTGTGGGCCACAAATGCAGGATAGTGATCTCTGATCTTCTCATATTTGTCGATGAATTCCGGTGTCTCTTCTTTGTCGACAAACCTTTTCAGCTCATTCTTCCACCTCCTGAATAGGTCTGCCATCTTCTTAAGAGCATGAGACTTGATTAATTGCTCTTTAACTGGCTTCTCCGGATCCTCCTCTGGCGGTAGGGTGAAATTTGCCTTCAGCTCAGTCCAAAGATCATCTTTCTGCATATGATTGACATAAGACACCTCAGGGCCTTCGTTCTTAGGCTTATACCATTGGTGGATGCTGATCGGGATCTTGTCCCTAACAAGAACCCCGCACTGAGCAGCAAATGCTTCCTTTGTCGGGTTCAATCGGTTCGCCGTCGCGCGCAATTGCTGTGATCTCAAACCTTTCATCCGAGCGCAACTTTTTCTTCGGGACTCGTCTCTTTACCGAAGTTGTGCTCGATCCGGAGGCCTAGAAAAATAAGAAAGACGAGAGTTAATTAATATGTGTATATACCAAAACAGTGAATGCATCAATTAGCTAGTCAGCACAGACTTAACTAATATATATACCTGGCCGGACTCGGTTCGGTCACCGGAGCCATCATCACGGTCTCCTTCTTGCACCATCATTGGGTCACCGGAGCCGTCATCATGGTCTCCTTCTTGCACCGGCATGGGGTCAGAGGAGCCATCATAATCATAGCCTTGTCCTTCCAGACCATCGGTGTCGTTGAGAAACGAGAAGACGGCATCACTTCCTTGTGCGATTATGTCCCCCAACACCGCTTCTGTTGCTTTGTCTCGAGGGTTGTCCATAGTTTCTACAAATATTTACAACATGGCAATTATTATTCAAACATGACAGATGGATATATTAGTGGCAAACATAGAACTAGCTAGCTAATCACAATAAGGAATCATATTAGTGGCCTCGGCGCTGCTTCTCTAGGGTTTGGGGTGGCCTCAACAACGCTTCAAGGGTTTGGGGTGGCCTCAAGAGAGTTTGTCGGGTAGGGGCGCGGCGGGAGGGGGTAGGAGACCGACATCATTTTTTCTAGGGTTTGGGTGTCCTCGAGAGTTTTGGTCGAGCGAGAGGATCGGGGGGGGGGGGGCTCCCGCGGTATAAGTTATCACAGTCGAGAGGGGGTATATATATCGACCGCACCTCATGTCAAAGTTATCCGGGAGGGTGTAATATCGGCAACGACGACATACATACACGGGAAAATAATGTTATCAGGGAGGGGGTATATCGACCCCCCCCCACGTGTTGAAGTTATCAGGAGGGGGTTATATCGACAACGACGACATACGTACATGGGAAAATAATATTATCGGGGAGGGGGTATATCCACCCCCCCTCATGTTGAAGTTATCCGGAGGGGTATATCAACGACGACAGACCCGATAAAACATAAGGAAACGAAGAAGAAATAAGAAGAGGAGAAGAAGAAAGGAATAGAGGAGAAGAACGAAGAAAAAAAGAAGAAAAAAAAGAGGAGAAGAAGAAAGGAATAGAGGAGAAGAAGAAAAAATAGAAAATATTCTATTTTTTCTTCTTCTCCTCTATTCCTTTCTTCTTCTCCTCTTCTTTTTCTTCTTTTTTCCTCTTCTTATTTATTTCTCATCTTGTTCCTCTCCTCTTCTTCTTTCTTCCTCTTCTTATTTTCTTCTTTCCTATCCTTCTTTTTCTTCTTCTTCCCTTCCTAGCTAGATATATAAAACTTTTCTAAAAATGTAACTTTTGCATATATAAAACTTTTCCATGGATCATCATTTCTCATATATATCGAATATATATCCATAGTCATATATAAAAACTTTCTATATATGAACCAAAAACTTTCTATGAACAAAAAAACATTTTTGACATATATATTTAGCATATTCTAGATTTTCCTAACTCTTTTACAACCAGAAAAATTACATATATGGAAAAAACATTAAAACACATATGAACAAAAAAAATACATATATGAACAAAAACATGCTCTGAACAATTTTTTATACATTTTGAACATCTACATACACATAGCCACATACATACACATATACATTATATATATATTTGAACAAAAAAATTAAACTAAAATGAAAAAAACAGAGTCGGGGCGGCACGACGGCTCACAGCGGGGGCGGCTAGCGATGACGATGGCGCCGGCGGGGGCGGCGGGGGCGGCGAGGGCGCCGGCGCGCGGGGGCGGGGCGACGGCAACGAGGACAGGGCGGCGACCCATCAGGGCAAGGGCGCGGGGCGACGGCGACGAGGAGCGGGCGGCGACGGCGAGCACGGGCAGGGGCTCGGGGCGCCGGGGCGGCGCGCGCGTCAGAGCAGGGGAGCTCGAGGCGGGGCGGCGCGTGGGGGCAGGGCGATGGCGGCGAGGACCGGGCGGCGACCCGTCGGGGCAAGGGCGCGGGGCGACGGCGATGAGGAGCGGGCGGCGACGGCGAGCACGGGCAGCCTGGTGGCGTCGATGAGCTCGGCGTCTTCGGGGGTAAATGGTCGATGAAACTGAAAATTCCCTAAGTCCTGCTTATATACACAGAGTATTGGTCCCGGTTCGTGGCACCAACTAGGACCAATGCCCCCCTTTAGTCCCGGTTGGTGCCACCAACCGGGACCAAAGGTCAGTTTTCGGCAGCCCAAAGGGCGGGAAACAGAGACCTTTGGTCCCCGTTGGTGGCACCAATCGGGACTAAAGGTGGGCATTGGTACCGGTTGGAGGAGTGGCCTGCCTGCTACTGTGCCGGACTTGGAGGAGGAGGAGTGGCCTCACATGGGAAACAGAGACCTTTCGGCAGCCTGCTGCTGTGCCGGACTTGGAGGAGGAGGAGTGGCCTCACATCGAGGAGGAGTCGGATGACGACGCTGTGTCGGTGGCCTTCGAAAGATGATGCAATCCTTTCTCCATAGGATGATACAATGTATGGCCTCTCCCAGTGTGTGCTCCTCGTGCTGTCCAGGAATGTCAAGCTCTAGCACCGAATATTGGTCCACCACCTCATCAACCACGACACGAGTATAGCCGGCTAGAATGGGGTTGTAATGGAAGGTTGCTTCGAGGGGATTTGTATAAGCAACGCCGTCTGCCACCTTCATGAATATGTTCTTCATTTTGAAGTGTAGCTCACAATTGGTGTTCTCCATGTTCTCCATGATGGCTTGGGCTCGGGTGGCGGCGACAAAGGAGTTAGGGGAACAGGAGGGAGAGAGGGGGAAGCAGGACTTAGTGAAATTTTGAGCCCGCGGGTGGTTAAGTCGAACTAGCAGTATCGCACTTTAGGAAACGCGCTATGGCTAAATTAGCTATAGCGCATTTTAGAGAAAAACGCTACTGCTAAGTCTAAGCACGCATCAAAAATACACATTGGTCATCATTGATCTTTTTGTGTAGAATCTAAATAGTCAACATGAATCCTCACTGTACCAGTATAGGTACAGGCGAGGATTCATATTGCAGCCACAAATCCTACACATATAGTTCAATGAAGACCAAGTGCTCGAGATAGTTTGAGAAGTAACATATTTAAGGTGGTAAACACCTTGTTCGCTTAGCAGTATGGGACTAAACTTAATTAGGTGCAATACTTAGCAGCAGCGAGTTTTGAAAAAAAATGCTGCTACTAAGTACTTTAGCAGTAGCGCGTTCAGGGAAGGGCGCTACTGCTATATCTAGCCTGGAGGCAACGCCGTGGCAATTATAGTAGTAGCGCTTGTTTCACCTAGAGCGCTACTGCTACCGGGTTATTGGTAGCGCGGGTGATGTGTAGGGTGTCGATCTGCTCGGCATTAAATCACATGACAGATTAGTGTTGTTGAAGGGAAAACATTCTCCATTCCTAACATAAAGCGGTTTCGTTACGTGTTTAAGGGCGCCGAGTCCTTCACGAACCTACTCTCAAATAACTTGAAGGTAGATGAAGGAAAATGAAAGGATGCAACAACAAACCAAGGGCTTCTTTGAATAACGTAGCACTAATTGTCTTGAGCAGCTAAGTTGATTGGTGGTCTGTTGTTCAAAGATGCCTTGGTCCGCTGTTGCATACCTTGTTTTCTCTTCATCTACCTCAGGAAATTTGAGAGCGGGATACTGAAGAACTTGAAGCCTGGCAAGTCTCTTCTTTCATTGCAGAAAAATCCCCTTGTGGTAGAAGTGCGGATTATTTGACTTGGACATTAAGCTTATGTTTTGAAGAAAGGCCCGGCAGACTGAAATTCAAATTTTCCATCTTAGCAAAATTATTGTTTGTTGCTCGATATTTATGTAATGTTATTTTTTTGACACACTTTTTTGTTAATGTTCTAAAGGGCATTAGCACCAAACTCATGGTCATGGTGTCATCCTACGACGCCGCTCCCATTAGCGCCAACTCCCTGGCTGTGTATGAGGCAGACCGTGTGGCACTGTTTGCGGCCGAGTGCGCCCATGAGGCATACTTGGCATAACACATTCAGGCAAACCTGTAGCTCCTCGCCGAGAATCGCTCGATCTATGAGTCCGTCGAGGATGAGAAGAAGTCCAAAGTAATCCGCCATATGCCTAGCAACAGAAGTTTTTTTAGGAGCTAGCCAAGAAAGAAGCACGTCTTGAGGAGAGTGATGAGCCGGTGGCATCGAGTTCGCCGACCGTGCGTGCCGACGCGCTAGCTTCTCCAATGGGGGGGGGGGGGGGGGGGGGGGGAGATCTCCACATTCCTTGACCCCATGATGACTTCTGTTGACAAATTCCCGGAGTAGAGTTCCATTCCCGGAGTAGTCAAGATAGATAGTTTGACATTGATGTAGGGATGTAATTATGTAGTTGGTGTCAACTCTGATGACAAATTCTGATGCTTTTGCATATATGAATCATGAATCCTTATATTGCTTATGTTCCGTGCATGTGTTTTTCTAACACCGTGTTGACTGGTAACATTTTGTTATTCTTCCTTCTGTAGATCAGGTGGTCTATGGTGTACTAAGGTAGATATCTAGGAGTTTACAATTCATGGCAAGCATGCATGAACAAGTGAATCATTACAAAGACAATTTCTACAAAGAGTTTAATACCAGGGAGGAGACAGAGGATGATTACTCCCAGTATGTGATCAAAGAGAAGAGGAACCACAAAGTAGGCAAGGGTGCAGGTCAGATCAGATTTAGTTGGAAGAACTTGACAATCTTCATCCAGTTCCTCCTAATTGTGGCATTTCTTGTCATGATGCTTTGTGTGGACCATGTAGCATAAATTTGTCACATTGGGATTTAGTGACTACTTGCGACTTGTTATGATGCTATATATGATGCTTCTGTGAGCTTGATGGAGTGTTTGTGAGTTAGCTATGATGTGGTACTATGTGTGGTATAGTTTCTATATATACATGTATTTTGTTGCAGGACTAACGGAAAACAAATGTAAAATACCAACTGATAGAAGCTTTCCCGAGTACCACATTCGGTAGAGATACATTGTCAAGAACAAAGCTTTGCAAAGGTGCCACACCATTGCGCTCTGATTACTCACTAGAGGCTTTGCCGAATTGGTAATCGAGGATCCCGACAAAGCGAGTGCGTAGGGGTTTCCCTGTGGGTGAGTTTGCCGAATATAAGCTCTACAAACTGCAAAACATGGCAATGTGTGTTTGCTGAGTCCCAGACAGTTGGTGCTCAGCATACCGGCATCGCCACTTGTCGCCTCATGCTTGTCTAGCTTCGCCGAGTTCGGCTCTCCGGCTCTCGGCAAATACATGTGCCATGTGGCAACGGCCACCGCAGTTCGGTCAGTCAAGTGCCTTTTTTCTGCCGAGTACCCACTTAGATTTCGGCAACGAGTTTGCCAAGTCCCCAAGGGTTGGTTCTTGGCAAAATGTCCTTTGATTGAAGGGTTCAGGCAGAGAACCCATAGCCGATATCTTTACTCGGAAAACTATATGCTGAGTGTTGCAGGCACTTAGGAAATACGGAAATTGCGGTAGTGACTCGTATTGAACAAGGTACTTTCTGGGATCAATGAGAACCTTGGCATGTTCTTGAATGCCCGTTTTTGCTTCTACTAGTCTATAAAGCAGGGCCACGAGGCATTTTTCCTTTACGAAAAATCTCTCTCTCAATGTGTCTCGGTAATCATCAAGAAATATGAAAAAAAGGGACAATCAAGAAATGCAGATATGTTATAATACTAGCAAACACAAATGATAAGAAAAGAAACGCAAAATGAAGGGAAATAATCACCACTGAGAAGTTCGATGCTTCCCTAGCGACACTGACATGCAGTGACCACGACCCTTTCCTGTTTTCTCAAGAATACATGGCCCAGATTCAAAATCTTACATATATGGATACACTCATTAATTGTCACATGCTGCACTAGTTTCACACAGAAACAGCCGGCCATCACAACCCAAACATAGATATATAGGGCAGAAAGAAGAGAATGCTGGTAGGTACAAACATTTTCGGACTAATAAGTTCAGTACAAAAAACGACAATTGACCCAGAATGATGACAAACTGAGCAATGCTAGGCATACTAAGATAAAATGGCAGAGTGGTCTTGCTGCAATCTTGCATCAAGGTCGGTCCTCATATTCTCTCAGAAATGTAGGCCGCCAGCCTTCCAGCTGGCCTTCGTCCTCCAACTTCCATTTCTCCATGGCACCTTAGCTTTATCCGCGCCAAGTAATCCACCGCGATCCATGCAAAGCTAAGCCTCACCGGCATTCCATCTTCATCATCTAGATCCATTAAGGCCCTCGACTTCTCAGTCCATTTGGGGTGATACGTTACCTGGTACCACGCAGAGGCCTTCATTTCGTACAACTGATTCTTCTCATCGTCATCGGAGATCTCAACCTCATCTGATGTGAGGCTTTCGAAGACAGACCGGTACTCCTTCTGGAACGCATTGTACGCATTCTTGAGCCTGTCCTTTACATCCACTAGCTTTCTGCTGTTGTTCCTGGGAAGGGACCAGATGTGCCCTGTCACAAGTTCAGCTTCGGTCCGGACGCCGTATTGATTAAGCAGTGAGTTCAGCTGCCTATCATATGAGCACTTGCACTGCCACGCACTCGCAAGGTAATCTGATGCACCGGCAACTTCTAGATCGTTGTCATAAGGCAGATCATGTAGGGTCCAAGCTTCGTCAGAATCCCAATTGCCACCAGAAGCTTCTTGGATTGACCGATAAAGTCTTCCAAGAATCTTCTCGGATTTATATGATTTTGAATCTTCCTTTAATAGAAAGTCAGGGTAGATTTTTGGTCGAAGATACGATGGCATCGCCACAAATTTGCCTGTTTTGGGGAAGTCTACCGCAGTTGCTGCTAGTTCAGCTAAGTGAATGCACTTCTCATCCATAGCTCCAAATTCACTAAGATCAGCATGAACAACATGAGCATTGGAGATCATACCAAGATTGTCACTCACCATGTTCTCCAAGAAGAAACCAACTGTGTCCTGTTAGAAATATAATATGTTAATTTACTAATGCAACGAATAACTACAAAAAGTATTTATCCACAAAACAAGGAAGCCATATGCAGAAACTAGACGAAATTAACATACAAGCCATGTGAGTAATGATTTTTGGCACCCAGGAACCTCCCAAGTTTGACTACTCCTGATTTTTTTTTAATAAACTGGGCATTGTAAAAACAAAAACAGAAAAATTAACATCATACACCTAATCAGAAAAATTAACATCGGACACCTAAACATTGCAACAATCTGCACACTTGCAATTTGTGTGCGGAAACACTATGAACCACGTCTATGCTGACATTCATATCCAAATAAAGTAATCTACTTGAGAAATGATGAGAGAAGTTAGGTGTTTAATTATCTGGTATGTAAGAGCTCTAGCCTTAATATTAAATGCCAGGACTTGTCAACTCAGGTTTCATTTCAGCCAATGAAAATATTCTGGTAGGTGACAACATTCACCACCCAAGAAAAAAGAAGGATTGCCAAGATGCTGATAAACTTTTGCTGAGCTTATACTTTGATCAGACTCCTAAATAAGTGCACTTTTCTATCCAGGTTCCGACTGAAGTACACTAAAAACCAACTGATCACATTAGCCTTGTTGCGTGATCTAAAACTTTATTTGAACTGGCATATGGTTACGGTTGACATTAATTAAACCAAGAGTTGAACATGCATGGATAACGGCACAGCAAATAACGAATACAAAGAGCAATGAAGATATCATATAACACACATATCTAAGGGAAAAATGTCATGGGTTTCACTACTTACATGTTGAGATACTTCACGAGGTAGTAGTTTCACTTCCGGTGGGGAGTAATCCATGGGTTTCCAGCTCTTTTTGCTCGGAGGTATAAGTTTGTCATCCCATGTAACGAAGTATATATCACCATCAAGATCACTCCCTGATGCTTCATCTGGATGTGGCCTCTCGCCATTTTGTGGAAAGACCAAACAATCAACCATGTGGCGCAGCTCAGGCACATCGACTGCTTCGAGTATCCGGACGTCCCCTGGATGATAGCATGGGTTCTTTGCAACTACTACAGTACCAACAATGATCTTTGTATCATGCTTGACCAAACATGGATCGAGCAACTGAGCCGAGGCACGGATGAAGCACTGTCCATATTTGAGGATCCCAAGCTCGTCGAGGCAGCCAATCAACCACCTGCCTTTTGGCACGAAGATCCTCGTTTTCTCCAGGAGATCATGAAGTTGTGCAGATCTGATGGCCAAGAGCATGGCTCTCAAGTGTGGCTCAGTTCCGGGACCAAAACCGGCACTCAGCATCAGCGCCGCCGTGTTTGCATTCTCTGGACTACATGACCTCCTTGTTATCTCAAAGGCTGTGTCACTGTCAGTCAAGATCTTTTCAAGATTACCCACCATGCTCTCCTGCATCCGCCAAAAGACGGCATCGGAGACGCCCAGCGATGAGAGAAGCACTATTATTTGGCGGTTCAAGAACCCTGGCTGGAACCTTGTCCAGGCAAGCACCTCTATCACCTTATGATCAGAGTCAAACTTCTTCATGCTCGGCCTCAAGGACAACCGTATCCCGTCTTCACTATCTCCCCGCCACACTGCTATCACGCCCTTGTAGCCACCAAACCTGATCTGGTAAGCAGATGGTGGATTGTCGGCCGTGAGCTGCAGCCTCTGGGCGACCTCCATTGCAAGTTCCGGCGCAATCTTGCCGATTCCGTCCAAGAAAGTGTAGCCATTTCGCTCAATGTCCTCAAGATTCTCGTTCACCTCATGCGCCTGAACCGTGACAGTGGCATATGATGATGAGAAGCACTGCCCCATCCGAGCGGCGTGCTTGGCTACGTTTCTGCACGTGAACCGTCCCATCCACTGCCTGATGCTCTCCACCGTCGTGTTGCCGTCCTCGGCGAAGAACCACGCAGATCTATCCCTGAGCTGGTTCGGCGAGAAGGCGAGCAGGGAGTACTTTCTTCCAGACATGTGGAACCCTGATGTCATGAACTTCCTGGCCCGCATCTGCACAGTGGTCTTCTGCTTAAATGAGTGTGACATCAACTCCTGGAGGATCGGCGCCGCGTAAAAGTTTAGTGTGTTGTTGAGTGACTGCATCGCCTCGTCCATGAATGTTACTCTCAGGAACCGATCGGCCACATGATGGTAATGCCGTAGCAGTCGGTTGGAAAGCTCTTCTTCTGGTGGCAAGCAGTAGGCCCTGCTGGGCGTGATCACCAGACGCCGCACCTCGACAGTGTGATTGTGACTCCTGTCCTTCCCACACCGGAGAAGTTTAGGGCTAACTCTGTCTAGGGCTTTCGTTAGCCTCTGGCATGCATCGAACACTGGCAGCTTATCCCCCCAGAAATCCTTCAACGCGGCCACATTGTCATGGTCGTCTCTTTCCCTCAGCAAGCCGAGGAACTCCGGCGTGAGCTGGTGCTGGTTGATGATCCCCTTGTGCACCAATGCATTCACGAGGAACAACACCGGGAACGTGAGCCCCTCATCGGCCTTCTGTAAACCGAAGAGCTGATGCTGCTGCAGCATTGGCTCCTGGAATTCTGGAGGCTCGGCACGTACATTGAGCCTCGGCCTGAGTACCATGAACCGCACTCCATGATTGCCACACCCTGCTGCTTCAAGTATGCCAGTGCGCGGTCCATCTTCATCAATCTACGTGCCGAGATCTTGATCCTGTACACCCAGCACCGCCCAATGGCGCCGCTCAGCGTGAAGTCACTGGTCCGTATCCACGGGTCCTCGTCGTCCGGCAGGTCGAACGGCACTGGCGCATGGATGTCATCGTCGTCTGCCGTGCGGTAGTGCACCAAGGGCGAGGCCGACACCCGGACCAGAATCGAGCAGTCGTTCCGGTAAACCCATACCTCGTCCAAGTCGCGCACCGGGAACTCGAGCTTTACGTCGCAGCGCATGACGACGGTGGCCTTGCCATAGTTGTAGTTGTAGCAGGGCTGGGGGAGCACGAACGCGGTGTCGCGGGCGAAGACCAGCCGGCAGCACGCGTCGAACGGGTCGACCGAGAACTCGAGCCCCTGAGCAGGTCCTTCCCAGGCGACGAGGAAGGTGTCCGGCGCCGAGAGAGCGCCAACCTCCAGGCGCACGTCGGAGAAGCGGAACGGGTTGATGCTGCCGCGGCAGGACGCGGCGGCGGCGACGATGCGTAGGGGCCTCCCGTGGAGCAGAAGCTCGGATCTCGCCGCGGCGTCGATCGCGCGGCACACCGCCTGCGGGTGCGCGAAGTGGACGAACGCGTGCGGGGGCGCTCGGCGGTAGGGCGGCGACGGCGCATAACGGAGCGCCGACGTTGCAGGAAGGACGAAGTCGGGGTAGGAGCCCGGCGGGGTCCAGGAGCTCTTGACGCGGCATCGCCAGACCTGGCCGATACCCATGTACTCCAGGAAGCCGGCGAGGCTACGCGCCGAGACGCTGCGGTCAAAGCCTCCGACGCTCACTTGCGTCGTCACCGGCGGGTCGCGCGATCCCATGGCCATGGCACGGTAGGGGAATGCGGTTGGGCGAGGAGATGAAGCGGTTGTGTGTTACTTGTGTGTTTGGCGTTGGGCGATGTAAGCCATCCTCCCTCCCTTGGGATGTCTTTTTCTACTCCTCAGTAACGACGCGTTGCATGCAGCCTATGAACAGAAGCCCCGAGATCGAGAGCTGCCTCGGTTTTGAGTTTTGACTTTTGACTAATCACTGGTTGTGACGTGTACACACCAGTAATTACTAGTGTGAACTTGTGCTTTGTTACAATAAATCTGAGGCATACCGATTGTTGATTATCCGAGGATTAAGCAATCACACGAGCACGACACCGAGATTTGTTAACGAGGTTCACCGATATGGCTTCATCACAGGACCTGCCTATGGGCGCTCCTCCCCATGACACCGTTACAATACCGCACCCGGTCGCTCTAGACACGACACATGCCGCCGGCTTCCCCTGCGTTCCGGTGGTATTATGTTGGCATAAGTTACATCGTGTGTCTACCCTCGCTATATATGAGAGACCTGGGATACAAGTGTTCTACTTGAATACGACTCAAGATCCTATCTAAACACAATACAACTACAAGTCCAACTGTAACCTACCTTATACACAATATTCGACACAACTCTAACAAACTCCACCTTGGCGAAGATTCTCCACCACCTTGAATTCGTCTATGTGTCAAACTTCCATGTACATTGGACTTGAGCTTATCCCATGAGCACCGCTGCTACTCCAAAGACTCCATGTGACTCCACCTGCAACTTGTAGTCCCTCCATTTCTTGACTACAGTCAATACTCGTGTGAAATTAAGTTCCCTTTACTCTAGTTTGCGCTCCCAACATTCAGAGTATCCGTTCAATGCCATCACACACCGATCACTGACCTGTGTGAAAGTGAACAACCCACATATTGGGTGTCACACATAAGAGTTATCTGAACTCAACATCACCGCTCCTTTCTTCACCGCCTGTCTGAAACTTGAATAAATTTCACCGTTGCTTGTAATCATTCGAGTCAAATTCGCCGTTGTCTCACCACATGTATAACCACCATAGCCCTGGCCTGTCTCCATGTCCCGTGCATATCGCACACCTCGCCGCTATTATCGCGTCGAGCCTCCGCTGTCCGGGTCAAGTCTCAAGGGTCGCGAACCCACACCACTCAAGCCCCGACTGCAAAGTACCACCGATCATCACTGACCGATGACGAGTTTCACGTTTCCATCAGACCATTGGGCTCCAATCCGAACCACGCTTCACTCGCTTTTTTCCCTGCTGAAAAAACTTCGACTCTCTGTGCACTTACGCCGTAGCCCCACAATCAGCTCCACCTTCAACATGACTTCATGATACATGATCAGTCCACCCTTACGCCCCGTTGACTCCAAGCTCCGTGTGTACATCACCTTGAATCAACCCTGCACCATAGTCTTGTCGAAGCCGCACAAGCCTCGGGCATGTGCCGCGTGTTTCCACGCCCCAGAAGTCGGTCACCATCAGCCACTACAAGAAATCTATTAATCCGTGACGGATTTGTGGTGACGTTCTAAGAAACCGTCACAGAAACCGTCATGGATCAGCAAGATCCAAATGGGCCTCAAAACTATAGCCCCTATATGACAGACATCGAGTGACCGTCACAGAAACTGTCATCGATCCGAGTCAGGCTTACACCTTTTCTTCTTCATACATCATTTGGACCATCACCGATGGCTCTTGTTGATGTGTCGAAAGTGCCATTTGTTTGGTCCACATGTATCAGTGGGATGAAAAAAGAGACCGAAACTGATAGAGAGCGCGCGTGAGAAGGAAAATTTTAAGTTGCCGGCGCGGGGAGTCGAAATTTTCGAGCCAGACCATTTAACTGCAAGTCCACACCAGCCTAACCCTAGTACCCTTCTCCCATCTCCTCCTGTACCAACCATCAGCCGCCGCCACTCCACCTATCCTCCTCCCGCCGCTCCATGTCGGCGCCGGCGGCGCTGAACCACCCCGCGCCGGGCCCCTCCCCATCTATCCCGCGCTAGATCCCTCCCTGTCAAGGCCACGCTATGCCCCTCCCCATTCAGATCGCCCCCTCGACCTATGGCACCCCACTCCTACCCCCGAGCTGAGGCGGCAGCGGTGGCGGCGAGACCGACTGCCGGATTTGGAAGTCCCGTAGGTTGCCGGTGGTGTGAACGGATCCATCTCCATCCGGCGGTGAGCCTAGGTGAGGACTTGAGGTACAGGAGGAGGCAACACAGCCACAGATCCACAGTACATGGGCGGCCCTTGTGGCTGGGTCTAAGTACGTCAGCCGCGCCACCGTGGGTCCCCTCGTCATCACGGCCGTCTTCTCCATCTGTGATGCGCGTCTCCTCAAGGCAATGTTGTGAAGGTAATATTTCACTGAAGGTAATATTCTGATGTAGTGGAGCTAGTTAAATACAGTTTCTGATGTGGAGGCTAAAGCAGAGGAGAAATAGCTAAGTCAACTAGCTTAGACAAACAGAGGAGAATTCTCCGTGTTCCATATTCTTAGAGCAAGTCAGCTGAAACTCTGAAAACTTATGGTTTACATCAGCGAGTGCATTCTTATTTGTGCTTTTTCTGATAGTTTTTTTGGAACAAAATAATACTATTCTGGAAACCACCAAACTGTACACTTAAGGGATATATTTTCCATAGCCCACTGATTCATCTACCCGAGCTATCCATCGAAACCAGACATTTTTTTGACTGCATACGTCTAGATTGAATAGTAATATTTTTCTCATTCTGGTTGATTTGTAAAAGCAGAGCACATAATTTTTTTGCAGAAGCGCACTATGCATCTAATAAAGAAGCAAAGTTATGATTTTAAAAAGGCAATGTAAAATATCCTCTAGAGAAAACGTCAGTGTATAGCTATGGCGTGTTTTAGTTTGTACCGATAATCTGTTACCACGTCTAAAATTGGCTCATAGACATTCTTTTGTTTTTACTGATATGTATTGTTGTCATATAAACAGGCATTTTTTGTTGTTGTTGAAAACAAGGTATTACTAACTCACAAGTTCCATCGATTGTGTGTCTCCTCAAGACAATGTTCATAAAGCCGCTGCTTCCCCCAGCTTCCGCCTTGCCGCTGCGTGGAGCCGCCTCGCCGCTGACACCGCCGCCCGTCGCCACTTGCTAGCAAGGTAATTTCTTCCCAACCCCTGCTCTCCTCCTGTCCTCTCGTGCTGCTGCTTGTCATCGTCGCCCTGTGCGCTGGGTGCTCCTTGCTACTGCCATACTATGTGTGTGCTTGCTGCTGCCGTACTACATGCTTGCTGCTGCCGTACTACTTGCGTGCTTGCTGCTGCTGTACTACGTGTGTGCTTGCTGGGTGCTTTGTTGCATGCTTGCGTGATTGATTTCCTTCCTTTTGTAGGTGCACACACGCACCCAACATCCATCCATCCCCAGGGGAGACCAGCATGTGAATCACCACGACCATTTCTCTTGGCCAGCACAAGCAGTGCCATCGGCGGTCAAGACAAGCATCCAACAACTGAAGAAAGTCCTGAATCTGGTTAAGAGTTTTCTTATTGGTACAATTTTTTTGACTTATATTTGTCATTTAAGGTTCAACAACACTGAAATAACACATGTGTGCGTAAAAGATATAGTATACCAGTGTGCATTTTTATTTGTAGCAGAACTTGTCTAAGTTACATGTACTCATCTTTGTTGCTATTCAGATCAAATACAATGCTTACATTCAGTAAATAATCTCTTTCACCGGAGTGCAATACAACCCTGTCCAGACATGTGATGGCTTTAGTGTATTGTTAAGGTTCTGATTAGTTGAGACATACTACCTCCATCTTTTAATATAAGATGATTTTTGTAGGCTAAACTAGCCTCCAAAAACATCTTATATGTTGAGACGGAGGTAGTACTTGTTAGTTCTGACCATGCCTCGCTTAAGACTGATTGGTATTCGTGAATTGGTTTTGCTGCATATGTCCGTACATGTTCCTATCTGAATTAATGTTGGATGTTTTTTGGTGTGCATATGACATTCAAGTCCCATTTTTGCAATATATGTTGGTATATGGTGCTGTGTGAAACTTCTGCGATTCGACATACCACAGCAAGCTTTAGAAGTAAATTTCTTCCATCTACAAAAGCTGAGAGGCAGAGGGGGAGACATACAATTTTTCCACTGAATAAGCTACTCCTTGAGCTAGAGGGGGAGTCACAAGATTGACCACTGAATAAGCTGCTCCATTCGACATGCTTGAGGCTCTAAAATGAAATAATAAAGTGTAACAATCTGTAGCTTTAGAGATTTAGTGGCGCACGCAGATAATGAAATAGTGAACAATCTGCAGCTTTGAAAATTCTGGTGTTCTTATTTCGATCTTGGTTGCAGCAAATAACAATATTGGTGTTGCCATTGCACTTTGGGCTCCAATAATATTCTTCTTTGTGTCAATCCTTATTCTCAGTCAAAAGTTGTTGTTTAACAGTATGCTAAGTTTTGTCAGTTGCTTTGCCCAGGTCTATCTCATGGACACCCAGATTGGTATGCAGTTTTCTCAACACCCAGATTTGTGGAGCTTGAGGTTGGACATTTAGGATGGGACTGCAGATCTTTGGATGTTATTCTTCAGGGTATATCCAATTTTTTATTTCTTAATGCTCTAACAGGGTAGGTTCTGTGGTTGTTTAACCTAATTTATGCACATTGGTGGTACCCAAAGGTGCCATTCTGCCACGTTTTGAAAAGTTGATTCATGCCTACTTTCTGGACTGGAAAAAAATAATGTACTACTGAACAATTGTAGAAGTAAGCTGTTTGTCAAGTGTTTTTCTGTTTCTTGTTTGGATGATATGCAAAATACTAAACATTTCATTTTTTACCCATAACTTGGTTGTCGTACTTAATATGGATCTACATGAAACTTATATGTAGTAGATTCTATGTTATTCTCGTTTGTAGCAGTGTAAGATATAAGAATTTTGGATAACACATGATTCTTTTGTACATTTGTTGCAATTCTCTCACATCTATCTATTCATATCTACAAATATCTAATGGTCTTGTAAATATGCTAGGTATGATTGCATAGCGAGCTACTTGGTGCTGCTAATCACAGTCTGCACGACATGATACATAGTTTCCATCAGGAGGGCCGATGGCAAGGAGATGAATAATAACTTCAATAGTTTAAATGTTTAGTTTGTTTAAGCTGGATTGTATTGTTTCCTAACTTTGCTAAGTGATATTTTGTCAATCTATGTTGTAAAATTATCATTTCACGGAGGACTTTGTAAACTGCTATGTTGTAGATACCTGCGGATGTTTCCATATTGTTTCATATGTGCACGTATGAATTCGGAAATTGTTTGTCTTGGGGCCAAAGTTGAACTTATCATTTGTGTAACACATTATCCTTCAAAATGTACATGGTGAAAATTGGGCCGAATGAAACAGGATAATTGGTTAAACTAAATTTAAATTGCTCTTAAATCCATGACGATTTTTGTGATGAAAAATAGTGTCCACATAGGCAGCCAAGTCATTCCAGCTGGTCTACTGAAAATCCTACGTGGCATTGGTCCATGACGGTTTGTTCCGTCACAATGGTTTGGGCCTTGGGTGGGCCTGAAAATCCTTGATGGTCAAGAACCGTCATGGTCGGCATGATGTCAAATTATGACGCGATGACGGATTTCTAGTCCGTCATGGATGGGCGCTCATGACAGTTTTCTCCTGGTCCATGACAGACTATATCCGTCATGTATTAACAAGTTTCTTGTAGTGAGCATCGCGCACCTATGTCGCTGTCGCCGATCTCACCACCGTTTTTTGTTCCAAAGACTCACGTCAATCCGTCTGACTATCTAGTCCGACCCAGCCGAATTTGTCCGGTTGCATGACACGCTCGAGGCTCTCAAATAGTCTTCCGCGAATTTCCATCCATCACATGATAATTCCATCTTAGCTGACATGACTTCCTGCAATGCCTTCAAGCATCCTTGTTGTGCCAACAAATCTTTCACTCTTGTCTGCCATAACCCAAGATTGTCAGTTCCATGAACTTCTCCACCTCAAACCTGATACCTGTTGGCGACATGGTTCTTTGTACGGCTGACCCTGTGAAAAATTATCCGAGCTCTCTTGTCACACAATGCCCAAGTACACAAGGTTGTACTACCAGCAAATTCCAACCAAAAATCTCTCTCGTCTTCACGTGTGTAGCGCTCCCTGGGACAAAATTCCAATGCTAAGCTTTGCTTCGCCTTCTGCTATTTCCAATGGATGCCAACGTGATGGATTTGTTTTTCCTCGCTGAATCGACCTGCCCCTCACCGCGTCCACACAAGGACTCGGTCCTCCTTTTTTTGTCCAAACAGGTTTGCTATTTCACATCTAGATGTGAAATAGCTACCTCACATCTAAATTCTAGACCGTTTGATAAACAACATTAAGATTGGTGTTCTTTCTAATGTGTGCCCTCGTGCAGCATCTTTGTCTAACTACGTGCGTTGTCTCCGGTTGTCCCGCTAGGCAATTCCCATCAAAACAAAAAGCTTAAGTGTTATTTTATTTCAAGTGTTCTCATGGGCTGTAGTCTTTTCCTGTTTCTATCTGGGCCTCTGTGTTCTTTTTTTCTGTTTTAAATTACGGACAATTTTAAATTCATGATTTTTTGTCTTTCATTTATATTTTCTATTGTCACATTTTCTATTTCTTTTTTCTTCTCTTTCTTCATTTTTTTGGTACCTCAGAAGGACACCTTTCGGTATTTGGGGTCAATGTTGTAGGAGGATGGGGGTATTGATGAAGATGTGAACCATCGAATCAAAGTCGGATGGATGAAGTGGCGCCAAGCTTCTGGCACACTCTGTGACAAGAGAGTGCCACAAAAGCTAAAAGGCAAGTTCTACAGGACGGCGGTTCAACCCGTAATGTTGCATGGCGCGAAGTGTTGGCCGACTAAAAGGCGACATGTTCAACAGTTAGGTGTGACGGAGATGCGTATGTTGAGATGGATGTGTGGCCACACGAGGAAGGATCGAGTCCGGAATGATGATATATGAGATAGAGTTGGGGTAGCATCAATTGAGGAGAAGCTTGTCCAACATCGTCCGAAATGGTTTGGGCATATTCAGCGCAGGCCTCCAGAAGCTCCAGTGCATAGCGGACGGCTAAAGCGTGCGGAGAATGTCAAAAGAGGGTGGGGTAGACCGAATTTGACATGGAGGAGTCCGTTAAGAGAGACCTGAAGGATTGGAGTATCACCAAAGAGCTAGCTATGGACAAGGGTGCGTGGAAGCTTTCTATCCATGTGTCAGAGCCATGAGTTGGTTGCGAGATCTTATGGTTTTCACCTCTAGCCTACCCCAACTTGTTTGGGACTAAAGGCTTTGTTGTTGTTGTTGTTGTTGTTGTTGTTGTTGTTGTTATTGTTGTTTGTTGTTGTTTTTGTTATTTGTTTTAAATTCTTGATTTTTTTCACTCTGCCATTTGTTTGCGTTAAATGTCGTGTAATCTTGATCGCAGGTTGTTTTGTTGCGCATGTCTTATGTCGTGCCGTGCATCTGGTATCTACTTTGTCGGCTTGCTCGCGCGCGTGTCTTTTGTTGGGCCGTTTTGGTAGCGCAATCTAGGTCCTTTTTCGGATTACTTTTGCTAATTCTCATCTAGAGGAGAGTTAACTATGTCTCCTCTACCTCATATACCCTTAAATATCCGGCTTCTGAGTCATGCTTGTTGTCGTTATATCCTGTTTTCTGTTTGTCCCTCGTGAAGTAGTGAGGCCTGATATGACTTTTTTTAGTGGGCCATTTTAATGTTTTGTGTATTGTGTTTATTTTGTGGGCTCCAACTTTTTTGTGTAAGGATCACGAATCTTTTTATTTTCCGTTTTTGTTTATTTTGGTTCAATTGTGTACGTAGAGGAGAGCGTAATTTGATTGTTTTTCATTGAGATTTGCTCATCTCTTCAACATGAGATGTAGTGATGTCTCATCTAAGTCTATAAACGTTCGGTTTGTTTGCTTTAATGTTTGCACAAACTCGATCATGTGCACTGGTAGATCGTTATTTTTTGTGATGTGTCCTCTTGTCTCGTTTTCTCGCGTTTCTTTTCACATGTGCCCATATGTGTCATTGTTTGGGGGACGGGGCCCTTTCTTTTCGTGTTCGTTTTGTTGTGCGTTTTCTGCGGCCTGATGGAGAGTTTGTAGAGTCCATCCTCGATTCGCGCTCATAGGCAAATCCACCCTCAAAACAAAATTGGGTATATGTTTTATTATTCATCCTAGTTGTAAGTCAGCGCTCAACACGTAACTAGGCTCGTAATTTGTTATTGTCTTAGTTGCAAGTTCACCCTCTACTCGCAACTAGGATCGTAGTTTCTTTCATCCTAGTTGCAAGCCCACCCTTAACTCGCAACTCAGCCTATGTTTTGTTTTTCATCCAAATTCCACCCTTAACTCGCAACTCAGCCTATGTTTTGTTTTTCATCCAAATTCCACCCTTAACTCGCAACTAGACCAGTAGTTTGTTTCATCCCAGCTGAAAGTTGAACCCTGACTTGCAACTAGGCTCGTAGTTTGTAATTGTCCTAGTTCTAAGTTCACCCTCGACTCACAAATGCTATCGTAGGTTTGTGAAGTTGTCCCAGTTTCAAGTCTGCCATTGGCTCGCAACTAGTCGTAATTTCGTAGTTGTCCCAATTGCAAATCCACCCTCGACTCGCAAATGGGCTCGTAGTTGTCTTAGTTGCAAGTACACCCTCGACTCACAACGGGACATGTGTTTTGTTTATCATCCTAGTTGCAAGTCCATGCTCGACTCGTAAATGGGCTTGTATTTTGTTATTGTCCCAATTGCAAGTCTACCCTCGACTCGCAAATGGTGTCGTAGTTTTGTGAAGTTGTCCTAGTTGCAAGTCTGCCCTTAGCACGCAATTAGGAATGTAGTTTGTTTCATCCCAGTTGGGTGGCCCGCAACCGGGCTCGTAATTTCATAGTTGTCCCAGTTGCAAGTCCACTCTCGACTTGCAACTACATATGTTTTGTTTTTCATCCCAGTTGCAAGTCCACACTCGATTCGCAACTGGGCTCCTTCTTTGCTATTGTCTCTGTTGCAAGTCCACCATCAAATCGCAACTAGGCTCATTGTTTGTTTCGTCTCAGTTGCAAGTCCACCCTTAACTCGCAACTCGGCATGTGTTTTGTTTTCCATACTAGTTGCAGGTCCACCCTTAACTTGCAACTAGGCACATAAACTGTTTCATCTAGTTGCAAGTTGAACCCTGGCTTGCAACTAGGCTCGTAGTTTGGTAGTTGTCCCAGTTACAAGTTCACCCTCGCCTTGCAACTAGGCTCATAGTTATCCGAGTTGCAAGCCCACCCTCGGCTCGCAACTAGAGCATTTTTCATCACCGTTGCAAGTCCACCCTTGACTCGTAACTGAGCCCATATTTTTTTCATCCCAGTTTCAAGTCGACCCTTGACTTGCAAGCAGGCTTGTAGTTTCATAGCTTTCCCAGTTGCAAGTCCACCCTCGACTCGCAAATGGGCTCATAGTTGCCCAAGTTGTAAGTCTGTCATCGAATTGCAATTTGTCTCATAGTTTTGGGTAGTTGTCCTAGTTGCAAGTACGGCTTTGATTCGCAACTAGGACCGTAGTTTGTATCATCCTAGTTGTAAGTACACCCTTGGCTCATAACCGGGCTCGTAATTTCGTTGTTGTCCTAGTTGCAACTCCACTCTTGACTCACAAGTGGGCATATGTTTGGTTTTTCATCCGAGTTGCAAGTCCACGCTCAACTCGCAACTGGGCTCGTAGATTGCTATTGTCCCAATTGCAAGTCCACCATTGGCTCGCAACCGATAACATAGTTTTGTGTAGTTGTCCTAGTTGTAAGTCCACTCTCGACTCGCAACTAGGCCTGTAGTTTGTTTTTCATCCCAGTTGCAAGTTCACTCTCTACTCACAACTAGGATTGTTGTTTGTTTTCATCTCAGCTGCAAGTCAACACTCGACTCGCACTAGGCTCGTAGTTGTGCCAGTTGCAAGTCCGCTATGAAATCGCAATTGGTCTCGTAGTTTTGTGTAGTTGTCCTGGTTGCAAGTCCACCATCGAATCGCAACTGGGCCCATAGTTTTGTTGTTATCCCAGATGCAAGTTCACCCCCCCCCCCCCGACTCGCAAATGGGCCATTCGTTTTTATCCCAGTTGCATGTCCACCCTCGACTTGCAACTAGGCATATAGTTTTTTTTTCATCTTAGTTGCAAGTCCACCCTCTACTCGCAACTGAGACCGTAGTTTCTTTTCATCCTAGTTGCAAGTCCACCCTCAACTCGCAACTAGGCTTGTAGTTGTCCGAGTTGCAAGTTCAGCCTCGAATCATAACTGGTCTCGTAGTTTTCTGTAGTTGTCTCAGTTGCATGTCCACCCTCAACTCGCAACTCGGCCCATCGTTTTATTTTCATACCACTTGTAAGTCCACGCTCAACTCGCAAAAAGTTTTTTGTCGCCTCAATCTGCAAGTCCACGCTGGGCATACCACAACACCAACCTTTTTTTCTCCTCTCCTAGTTGCAAGCCCACCCTCTACTTGCAATCGGGCTTTCTAAACCATTTTTATTTGTTGCCTTAGTTACAAGCCCACCCTCATTTTTACGATTAGGTCATCCTTTTTTTATTCTTCCCTAGTTGCAAATCCACCATCGATTTGCAATTGGTTTCCAAGTTTTTGTTGTTGGAATTACAAGGTCACATCAACCTACAATTGGGGTGAGCGACCAATTTTTATCCAACTACAATTCCACCTTTAATATGCAAAATGTGAGCCCTGACCCTGACAGTTATTAGTCCACTATTTTGGCCCTTTTCAGCTGCCAACATTATTTTATTTTTATTTTTTCTGGTCCCAACCCATTTTCTTAAATGTCCCAATTGCAAGCTCATCTGCAACCCATTTTTTTAAAAAAATTTAAAGATATGCAACCGAGTCGGAGGAACCCAAGTTTTCATGTGTTAGGTTTTTGGAGAAGCCATCATTTATATGATTTTTAGTTCCCAGCCCATTGAGAGTTAGTTCCCACCTTTTTTCAGAATCAAATAGTTGTATACAAAGGAGATACACCCTTTTGAGTCATATCCTTTTGTATATAAGGCCAGTGTTGTTCATGAATTCAAAAAAATTGTGTTTCCAAAAAAATCTGGTATTTTGAAAAATATTTGCTTGAAAGTTTGTGTTCACCAATTCAAAAAATATTAAATTTTCAAAAATTGTTCTGAATCAAATATATTATCATTTTTAAGTTTTGTTTACAAATTCAAAAAAGGATCAGGAGTTTTAAAATTTCTTCATAGATTTAAAAATATACAAAAATTTAAAATTGCTCAGGTTTGACAAACAATGTTCCTAATTTTAAAAATGTATTTGAAGTTTGCAATTTTCTTTAGAATTTTCAAGTAATGTTCAGTTACGCCGCCGCCATTAGTTCCTTAGACCTCACACTGCTCATTTGTCACCAAATCTCGTTGCTTGCAGTGGCTAGCAAGATGTGTGCCCGCATAGGAGGTATGCAGTTCGAATTGTAATACATGCGGCACATTCTTTTCTGCGCGCGATGCTCACTGACAGTTTTACACCAAAGGGCTAGCCGAGTAGAAGCTCCCGTCGTTTTGGGCTGGGTGTCGTGGGCGAAAAACAAACAGCGAGAAAACAAGACAAAACAATCAAACGATGCGACAGCGGGGCTTTGTTTATGTGCTAATGTGTGATGATGTCGTACTTAAATGTTTACAGTTTCAAATTTTGTTTGGAGTTTCAAAAAAAGTTTCTGTTTTCAATAAATGTTGATGTTTACAAAAGATGTTCATGTTTAAAAAATGTTCTTGTTTTTCAAGAATTATTCAAAGATTCAAAAAAGGTATACATTTTGAAAAAGTGTTCGAGTTTGTATATTTTTAAAGGTTCTCATTTTTTTCTAAAAAGTCGTGTTTTGATGTTTCAAAAAAGTCTAAGATCTGTCACTGCTTATACTTCATTAGGTTCTGAGCTACATAATAGCCACCAAGTCTAATTGTGTCAGGTGGTTAGCCAGGCACACTGACAACCAGGTAGTCTTCCGTTTAATCCCAGGCTCGCCTTTGTTTTTTAGGATTTTTAACGTTTGAACTGAGACAACATGCCAAAAGAAATTCTCGCTCAAAAAGAAAAAAACAGACAAAAAACAAAGGCAACAAACAAATAAAAAATAATCTGCTGATGTTACAACTTAGATGTGAAATATTATTTTACATCTAGATGTGCTATAGTCAGACCCCTTGTCCAAAACATATCTCGTGTTACCTTGGTACAGCACAACGCAACAACACATCTCGCCCTAGCAGCTTCCTTGCGTGACGCACGCGGCATGCCTGCACGTGGGCCTCATGCATCCACGTTGGCCTAGCTCGGCCAACCCTCGAGGATGCCCTAGCGAACCCTTACGCTTCCGCTCTGCCGCCGCCATACGTCTGCTGCCATCGACCGCCTGCTCCGATCCAACTGCTGCTCGTGACTCTGATCCCGCTGACGTCGCTGAGAACCACTGCTGCGATTTATCAACTAAGGGCATCTCCACTAGGCTCTCCAACAGGCCCCCCAAGAGCACTTTTTTAGCGCCGGCTGTAAAAAATCATCCCAGTCAGGCACCCAAGAGCTCATTTTTAGCCGGATTTGGCGAATGTTACGGCCGGCGCACCCACCTCACACCCAGCTCCCGGGGGGGGGGGGGGGGCAGCTGGGGACGCCGGCGTTTGCCTTTTGCATGTCCAGGCCCACCTGCTAGCGTCTCTCCCGTCCCTTTCCCTCCCTAGCCCACCCACGTGCAACTCCTCTCTTCTCCTTCTCCTTCTCTCGCCTCGCCGCGCACAGGGACGGCAGGATGAAGGAGCTCCGGGCCGGCTCTGCGCCTCCGCATCTCCGCATCCCCTGGCTCCGCTCGCCGGCAGCCATTCCCGCAGCTCAGGCCTGCTGCGTCGCCGCCGCGCCCGGCTGCGCGCGCCCCGCCCCGCCAGCCATCTGCGGCCGCGCCCGGCCTCCCGCCAGCCAGCCCGCGCCGCCCCGCCACCCTTCTGCGCCGCGCGCCCAGCCGGCTCCAGGATGCAGAAGCGCATGGCCTCCTCGAGCCAGGCGGGGGTGCAGAAGCGCAGTGCGGAGGCTCCACGGGCGTAGCCGAGGAGGACGGAGCTCCACCGCAGGCGGGGGTCGGTGTCACGTACGCGTAGGCGAAGCGCATTGTGGAGAGCGCCTGCTGGGAGACGAGAAGGGGCGTGCCCTGCACCGGGGCAGAGTGGGGGCGGCAGGCGAGCGCGAGCCTCTCGGAGGACGATGCCGGGCGGACAACGCGGTCGCGGCAGCTGGGGCGTCCGCGTGCTTGAGGGCGCGGCCTGGGCGAGTGGGCGGGCGCGGACGGGCGAGCGAGCAGGCGCGGACGGGCGGGCGCGGCCGCGGGAGCGCGCGGCCTGGGAACGCGGGAGTGCGCGGCCGGCAGACTCGATGAGGCGGCGCGGGCAGACGAGGATGGCGGCGAACTCCAGGAGGCTGCACTCGCCGGGCAGCGACGGGGACTGCGCAGCCTCCACGTCGAAGAACACCATCTCCCTCTTCTTGGTGGTCGCCATTGGTTCCGACAAGCAACTCGGTGGTGGTTTCTTGGCGATGGAGCTTTGTTTGTTTCTTGCTTGAAGGAATGAAGGAATGGAGCCTGTCGATGGAGCTATGGGGGCGCAACGAGTGGAAAAAATTCCACCCCCAGGCCGAAGTTTTTGCCGGCAGCCCCCCAGGAGGCGGAAAAAATGCCTCCTGGGGAGGCCAACGGCTGGAGATGCCCTAAGCCGCTGCTTTCAATTGCTTCTTCCAAACTCGTCAAGAACCACGCCGCAACCGGCTGCGTCTCAAACTTGATACTTCCTCTAGACGAACAATCTGCAGTACCACTTGTTAGAAGAAATCCGAGGCATACCTTTGATCATCCGAGGACCAAGCAATCACATGAGCACGACACCGAGATTTGTTAACGGGTTAACCGATATGTCTACATCTCCGGGGCCTGACTATGGGCGCTCCTCCCATGACACCGCTACAATACAAAACCCGGTCGCCCTGGACACCGGCACATGCCGCCGACTTTCCCTGCGTTCCGGTGCTATTATGTTGGTATAGGGTACATCGTGTGTCTACCCTCATTATATATGAGAGGCCTGGGATACAAGTGTCCTGCTTGTACATGACTCATTATCCTATCTAAACACAATACAACTACAAGTCCAACTGTAACCTACCTTGTACATAATATTCGACACAACTCTAAATGCTTGTTTGATGAGATTTTGTACGTGTACACACTACACACTTTGGTGGAGAAGAAGATAAAAAGGCAAAAAAATTAGTGAAAATAGGATTAAAGAAAACCGGCTGCATGCATTCACTACGGGATAAAAGGTCGAGGGTTCTATGATGAAAAAGAAAAGTCGGGGATTCCATACTTTAAATCCTATACTTAACATTGGTGTTCGTATTTTCTAGATTTATTTTAGACCTTACGGCAATGTGCGTTCTCTGGGAGGAGACATTTCCATCGACTACCAAAGCATCTGTGGCTATTTCGTCAATCTCAGGATGATCTGCCGGCCGGCTCAGTCTCGAAGGTGCTCATAGGGGTAGGGTGTGCAGTCTTGCGTTTACAATGGTAAGTGTATGCTTATGTATGTGAGCGACTTCGATTGTAATGTTTTCAAAAAAAAAAGGTCGAAGGTTTCGATCTTTGTCGATGTCCTTTTTGTGGGCACTCAGCAAATAGTCGTCACATGAAAACCATAGATAAAACATTCGACATGCAATGGAAACTCGGTAACCTAGGTCTTTTTTTGGGAGAAACTTACGATCTATTTGTAATAGGTCTTGCAATGTTACCGATAGCGATGCATCGATTACAAGTATGACTAACTTGGAGAGAGATGACCTCGGCAGAGAAAATAGACAGAGATGGTCGCGGTGATGATGACTATGGAGATGAGATGAGATTGGCCGTGGCTAGGGTTTGTGGTTGGTTTCTGGTTCTGTCTTTCGACGAATCTCTCCTTTGTTGCGAATGAGCCGTGGCTTCTTTTATGAAGTGTCAGTGGTTGGATGCCCTAGTACCGAAGGCGAACGGTACGACCGCTAGTACAAGAGGGCGCGCTCGTACACGTGCGCCATCTTCTGCTCTATTTACCTTCATGCTTCTCCTTTTGCCTTGCATTTTCTCCCACATTTTGTTCCTTTTATGTGATGATATTCTTTCATGTTTGGGCTTATTTCCTCTGGAAACACATTAAGGAAATGGAATTGGCAATTTCTTGCATTCATTAGTCATTAGTAGGCATATCAGAGTGATTCTCTTGGGAAATCCAGGATTATTCAGTTTAAACAATAGTGCGATGAGTGCAAAAATATCACTCATTAGACACACCTCCTCACGCACTCTGACAACACTAGACGCACCATCAGGATAGGTATCAAACGTGGGAGACATTATTCCTAATGAGGAACAACGCCGCTGCCACACAGTCCCAACCAAGAGGTTGAACCTAACACGAACGAGAGCTGGATCCCACCCACTATCCATCGGAACCAGGATGGACTGACGGCGACACCGACGAAAGGAGGAGGTAAATTGCCTGGGAGGCTTTTCTTGAGGAGGAGGATGGTCTTTACGGTAACGTCCGGCCTTTATCGAGTACCTCGTGAAAAACCCATGGCAAAGCAAGGGCACTTGCAAAGACATCACATTATGCTGGACAAATAGAACGTACTCGGAAAGACAACCGGAATAAACGCCTATGCCGACGGCTTTTTGTCGGGGCCTTCGGCATACCTCGATCTATGCCGACGGCCTGCGGAAAGCCGTAGGCATAGAAAGACCGTCGGCAAATCTCAGACTATTTGACGACAGCCATCAGTATAGATAAGCCGTCAGCATACCCGGACTCAGACGGCAGGCTGATGCGGTTAAGTTTACGCTGACGGCCCTGATGGCGGTCGTCGGCATAATTATGTCTTATTTTTTATTTTAAGTGATCTTTTTTGTTAAAATTTGATTAATTTAAATCTGACATATTTAAACTTAAACATACACAAATTATATATCTATTTGGGGTAGAATTTTCCATAGATTAGGAATATCCAGTTTGTTTTTGTTTTTGGGTATGTTAGGAATGTGACCTCATGTAATTTTCCATATAAGCTCTTACACTTTGTTAATATAGCATGTAATTTGTAGTTGCATCGATTTTGAAAAAAAATGGTTTTTTATCAGAATCTTGAAAGGATTCTATTTCTATAGAGTGTTTTCAAATTTGAACAAACTAAGGTCATGTTTGCTTCATATTTACAGAAAACAACAATTTTGTTTTGACTTTTTGTATATTTTTCATTCCTTGGCCACATGAAGGGGATTTTGTGATGGGTTGGGCCCAGACCTTATTCTGAAGTGTTCCCATGGGCTGGCCTATCACATGCAGGTGGAGCTGTTCATTGGTCAAAGCCGTCTGACGAAAGTCAAAGGGGTAGATCTCCAGGTCAACTGGGCCAGGGTTAGGCCGGCCGGGGGCCTGGGGGGGGGGGGTGTAGCTAAGCCACCAAAGTATTGCATCGGGAACTCACACATGCCTTAAGGTGTGGGGGGACGTTTGAAGAGGCAACACGCGGCTCCGGGGTGTGGTCCCCCTTGCGGACAACGATGACACTATAGTAACATTCTGCGGTTCTGGTGCAGCGTGAATATTCCTGAACACTCGGAGCACGATAAATTCATGATTTTTTTACATGGCGCGGGCACATGTGATATAGGATGCGTGGTAATTTTTCATATTGTTTGTGATGTAGACGTATCTGAATACTTCCGTCTATGCAGATTGTTCTTCGTGTGTCTATGATTGTGGCCGGGGGCCTTCGGGGGCTAGCAATGCCACCAGATCATTGCGACAGGTCCTCATACATCTATGGAAGTGTGGTGGCGCGTGTGAACACCTGACATGCGGCTCCTGAGTGTGACCCCTTTCACGGACGGCATTGCCGCCATCACTTGTCGGGTCCTCATACAAGTCTTAAGGTGTGGTGGGGTGTTTAAAGAGGCAATACGCGGCTCCGGGGTGTGTCCCCCCTCACGGACAGCGATGACACCATAGTAACGTCCTCCGATTCTCTTGTTGTGTGAATATTCCTACACTCGGAGCATGATAAAATTATGAATTGTTTAGACGGCACATACACATGTGATATAGGATGTGCGGTATTTTTTCGTAGTCTTTTGTGATGCGGAAGTATATGAAAAATTCCTCAGTTATGGATTATTCTTCGCATGTCTACGAGTGTGGCTGGGGGCCGTCGGGGGCTAGCTATGCCACCATTTCTTGCGCTAGGCCCTCTTACATATCTGGAAGTGTGGCGGCAGGTGCAAATTATTAGACACAAGCCACACGTGTCATGCTACTAAATGATGCTTATGCTAACCCGTCGCGACGGCTCCTGCATGCGAAAAAATAAATTTTGAAATGTCAAAAAAATCCTAACAATTTTTTTATATATTTATAGTCACATCCAACTGCTACCTGCAAAGTTTTAGGCCAAAAGGTTAAACATTTTGGCCTGTACAAAAAAAAATCAACACCAAATGTTACCCTAAAATGTCACCACAAATTTATTTTATCCCTAACGAAATACTACTGTTCCATTTAGCATAAAAATTATCAAGCATGCTTGCGACACTAACACGAACATCCACCTTTTTAAAAAATATTTTGACACTTTTTTTGCGGCACTGTTCATCCTGGAGCAAATGCTCCCGGGAGCCAAAACGCGCCTCCCGTAACCATGCACCAACTAATCTTCAATGTTCCTCCTCAAGATTGTGAACACGAGTCGAGTTCGGTTTATTCTCCGCCACTAATTAAGTTCAGAACTTGTTTAACTATTTCATGGTGATATCTGAAAAGAAATGACAGCATGACGCAAGGAAATGTCATGACCGTCAAAGCCTAGCACTATGAGTTCAAAGTTCATCAGCAATTATTTTTAACCAGATGTATTAAATTAAATTTTGAGATCGTGAAACCACTTTCAAAAATGAAAAAAAGAGCAATACTGGAAGTTGTCCATGGAGTAGCAAAACGTAATTGCCTTGTTGTACTTCAGACAAAGTAGTCTATCTTAGAATTACGGAACCAATATGACTTCAGGAACAAAAACAAGACGCGGTGCTCACATTAGTGCTTAGTGGCGCTATTAAGCGACATGCATTGGTTAAGTTGGGAGCTCTTGACAAAGCCAGAGAAGGACGGGGGAATGGGATTTCAAGATATCTATGGCTTTAACTTAGCCATGCTGGCCTGACAGGCTTAGCGTATGCAGTGTACGCCGGACTCACTGTGTGCCCAAGTGCAGGAGGCGAGATACTTCCTACACATGACACAGTATATTGAAGGGGGTGGCGCTGTTAAAAGAGGGGCTCATATGTCGGGTTGGGGATGGAACGACAATCAATATTTGGTCTGATCCTTGGCTGAAGAGAGACGGAATTCGCACCCTGAAAACCCCCCGAGGACGACGCCTTTTAACAAGAGTGTGTGAGCTGGTTGATCCGGAGACATATGAGTGGGATGAGCGTTTGGTGCGGGACATTTTTACAGATGATGAAGCACGGATTATATTGGCAACCCCAGTTCGAGGGAAATATGAAGATCGATATGCATGGTTTCCTGATAGTAAGGGTCAGTTTCCTGATAGTAAGGGGCAGCCGGAATCTTCTGACCCTCAGCAGTACGGCTGGGACTGGAAGGAGATCTGGACACTACTATGCCAGCCAAAAATACAACACTTCCTGTGGTCAACCACATAAGGCCTTGTACAATGCGAGGTGCTTAGGAGAGGTGCTTGAAGAAATAAATCAGGCTTTTCTTAAGCGCCGGTGCTTATTTGTACAGGGCAGACGTTTAATTAGGCATCTCTTCTGTAAAAATAGCCACCGGTGTTTCAAAAAAAATCTAATATAGTTTTTTAAGCACCTAGCATTGTACAAGGCCTAACAGTTTACCCCTCAAGCTAAATATGAAGCGGAGAGGCATCGAGTGTGACACCCGCTATGTGTGCTGCAAGAGACTGGACAAGACTGGAGCGCATCTGTTCCTCCAATATAAACAAGGTTTTATTGCGAGAAAATTTCGGATCTATTCATCAACTGTGAAGGCAGTACAAAAAACAATAGAGGTGAAAATTACATCTAGGTCCATAGACCATCTATCGACGACTACAATCACTAGAGCAAGCCGAAGTCGCGCCGCCATCATCACCCCTCTATCATCGGAGCCGGACAAACCTTGTTGTAGTAGACAGTTGGGAAGTCGTCGTGCTAAGGCCCAAAGGACCAGCGCACCAGAACAGCAGCCGCCGCCGCTGAAGAGAAGCGTAGACCGAAAAGATCTAACCTAAAGACACACAAACACATACGAACAAAGACTGGATCCAAGTGAATCCACTAGGGCTGCAAACAAGTCGAGCTTGAGTAAGTTCGAGTTGGCTCAGCTCAACTCATATGAAAATTCGAGCGAGCTCAAACTGAGTGAAGCTCATGATCGAGCCATAGAACATGACTCCTGCCCAGCTTGTAATGATCTCAAGTCGATTTCGAGCTAAATAAGATAGTAAAAATTATAAATCTATGGATGAAAAAAAAATTAAGGTGAATATACTGGGAACCTTTGCCAAAAATATTGAATATTTAACACATAGTCAACCACGTGCCATAATTAGGCCTAAATCTTGTCCACACTTAATTAGGTTTCCATGTTCATTGGTAAATAAAATGGAGAAAAATTATGGACACCATATATGGTAATAAATTATCTTATTTGCATTTAATATATGGCATGATCATTTAACGTAATGATATTCTGTCGAGCTATCGAGCTAAAATCGAGCGAGCCAAGATTGGCTCAAAATCGTCTTGTTTCTCGATCGAGCTATATAAAGTGTTCAAACTCAGCTCGTTTCTTTTCTAGTCGATCTCAGGTCGAGTCAAAAATGAATCGATTTCGAGCGGCTCACGAGCCTCGAGCTTTTCTTGCATCCCTAGAATCCACCGAAGACAACGCCGACCGAATCCCACGAGATCCGTCGGAGACAAATCTCCACACGCTCTCTGATAATGCTAGACACATCACCAGAGCGGGGCATATGCGGGGAGAACCTTATTTCAACATCAGAAAGCCGCCGCCGTCTTGTCTTCCTAAACAGAACACAAACCCTAGACGGACACAAAAAAACACGAAAATAATGTAGGAGCCCTCCCGCCGGCAAGAGCCGAAATCCACTGCGTCTCCATGACCTAACACCACGGGATAAAAAAGCGATCTACGGCGGCGCCAGCGGGAGGCGTCGGTTGTCGCCCTCGCGCGAGCGCACGAGGCGAAGGGCTAAAGACGTATTTAACTGTTTGGCTTGGGTAAAGCCAGTGTAAACAAGTTAAACCAGTGTGGCGATCAATGCAACTTGAAGAAGTAAGGGAGCAGATGAGTGCATGCAGAGACGCAAAAGAGCTGATGCTAGCAATCATCAGGCTTCGAGAGAATAAAAAAATGCTTGTTGTATGTCTACTATGGAGGAGGTGGATCTGGAGAAACAAAATTAACGCAGGTGACAAGGTAGGATATATGGACAGTCTGCCAGCAGAAATTAACTACTGGGCCACAGATTCGCTCTTGTTCTGTAGACAACCTCGGACTGATCAGCAGGAATTGCCAGTGCATGTTTGGACGAGACCTGGCGTAGATTGACTGAGAGCATGGTTAATAGTATAGCAAGCTGCTGGCTATAAGAAAGTGCCATGTCATTTATAGTTAATTTTATAGCCAACATGTATAATAATTAGGTATAAGTATGTGTTATTTTATTAATATATGGTCCATCTTTCACTCTCACACAATGCCTAGAAGCACATGCTGCAGCTGGCTCTTGCATGAGAGCTCACTTACATTCTCTCTCCTATTCTCTCTCCTCCAACAAAGATTAGAAATATTAATTTGCTTCTTACAGCCTGCTGACTGTATCTTATTGTACTTGCTCTGAAGATTAACTGCGACAGAGCCTTCTCAGCATCTACTAGTACCGGCGGATGGGGATTTGCAATCAGGGACCATTCTGAAGACATATGAGGTTCTGGCGCGGGACGTTTGCACAATGTTGCATCGGTGATGCAAGCGGAAGCGGAAGCTTTTGCAGCTGCTCTTTCTATGGCATCCTGTTGGGGTATGACAAATGTCCAAATTGAGATGGATTGCCAGGTTTAGGTGTCAGCACTGCAGGGCAAGGGAGCGGACATGGCAGCTGAAGGAATACTTTTCAGAGAGATCCATGAATTTGCCCGCCTTAACTTCAATTATGTCTCGTTTTCTTGAGTTAATTGAATGGAACTACCACAGTTCGGCACGTTGTAACGGTTGGTATCATTAGTCATATTTTTTGCAAGTCAGTACCATCTCTGTGCCTAATCGTTGCAAAATGGTCCAAGTCGCTTATAACAATGTATTGACGCTGTATCTGATCGATGGGGTCCTCTTGTCAGGCGGGGCCGTGGCATTGTTTTTGCAAAAATGCCCTCAGTTTTAATTTAATTACGTATATTTCCCTTGTTTGCGAGAAGAAGGTCCTGCCACAAAAATTAAACTTGCGCGCCCGCTCCGGCCGGTATTCAAACCCGTGACGAGGCGTACAAAACGCGCGCTCCCTGCCAATGGGCTACAGTATCCTTTGGTTCAAAACACACGCTTAAAACTTCTTACACAATCAATATTTAACGCGCGCGAACGCGGGATTCGATGCCGCGCCGATCCACTCGCACCACTGCATCGTTCACATCAATGAGCCCGCATACACCTATTTATACTTTGAGCCGTTCCATTTTTTTGTGTATATATATTTTTTTCCGGATTTGTTTAATCTTTTTCAGGCTATGGGTTTTCTTCGGGCTGTACGCAGTGTGTGCATCGTATATTGAAAACATTATACATATCTATACATCTTATATTAAAAAAATATTTAATATATATAGGATGAATGTTTTTATAATACAAGAAAAGTTCATCGTATTTTTTAAAAATGTTCATCTTATACTTAAATAAGATAATTGTATATTGAAAAGGTTCTATATATATATTAAATGATGTGATGAACAATTTTTTCATATACGATATGCTTTTATACATTGAAAAATTTAATATATGATGCAATGAATATTTTTCTAATTATACGATGCAATAATTTTTTTTAATATTGTATAATTTTTTCTGCACCATATAAAATTTAATACAAAAAAATTTACTGTACACATTTATTAGTATCGCATGAAAAACCAAACATTCCAAAGTATAAAAGGTTGCACGCATGTTATTTGAAGCAAATGTTTCAGTGGTAGCGAGCGCGCGCTGCGAACTGCTTAGCGCAGATTCGAATACCGGCAGGAGGGCGGTAGTTTATTTTTTTGAATTTTTTTAGTTTCGTATGAAAAACAGAACGGTAAAGGAACAGTAACGCTGCGGCGGCGAGCGCTCTGTGCGAACGGCTAGCCGTGGGCTCGAATCCTGGTGAGCGCGTGTTGAACTTTTTTTATAAAAAACAGAACGACATAAAGTATACATTGCGAACGCGTTCGTTTTGACATAAAGCATCCGGTAGCACAGTGTGGTTTGAATCCCGGTTTGTGCGCTCGCGCTAAGAGCATCTCTAGCAGACCCCGCATAACGCTGACCCACAAAACGCGTTTGCAGTTCGCGGAAAAACGGCTTTGCGGGCCGGTACGGACAGCCGTAGAGGCAGACCCCGCAAAACGGACCCGTATAAAAGGATATTCGTGAAATATGCTTTTTTTACTGGTCGGCTTTGCGGGGTCTTGTCTGGCGCCGCTCCCGCTGGCCTGCAAATCCTAAATTTGCACTTCAATTTGACACAAGATAATGCATTTCTTTGTTTTTTCAACAACATTGGATACATAGATATCGCCAAATCTTTGCTAGAATAGCAAGACAAAAAAAAAGAACCACAATTATGCATTTTTGAAGATTTCCAACTTCCATAACTGCTCCCACTAGTTGGACCAATATCCTCTCCATGCATTCATTGTTGATCTGTGGATTCTTGAATTTGCATTCTTCATTCTTCTTCTTTGGTTCTAAAGAAGTAGACGTTGATTTCCCTCTAGTTGCACATGCAGCCGCTTCATTGCCTTCAATTCTACTAAGGAGTGCACCAACGTCTATTAAGTTTCTTTCTATCAATAAATCAATGTATTTGCTTTCCCGAAACCAAAATGAGCATGCATCTTCCTACACACATGATGGTGTTCGAAATGAGCTATCGCAATTGAATCAAAGAATGCGGTGCCAAAGCCGAATTAAAAGAACACGTTCCCCGTCGTTTTCGCATTTGAAGAACACCCATCTGGGGTGCTTCGGCGTGCTCGAAGTTAGCCGCAACACTGTCCGCATGCAGTCGTCGCACTGTATGAGCGGCATCGGGGAGCCGCAGAGCCGCTGCGTGAGCGCCGAGCCTGGTGGCCGGCCGCCCGAATCCATGCCGGCAAACCATCGGCGGCGGTGACAGGACGAACCCGTAGCTGCATGCGGCGATGGGACTTTGCCGGGGATGCACGAGCTGCTCCCCGACCATCCATCACTTGGGGCAGCCACCGGGGGCCAGAAAAGCCAAATCTGGGCTGCCCGCGACGAAGGGTCGTAGATCTGCAACTTTCCGGCCCGCCGACGCAGGAGGGGGGGTGGCGGAGGGCAACCTCGTGCGTGTGGCGGCCTTCGGCGTGATCTCGCCGACTACTTTCACCGAAATCGTGGGTGGCGGCCCGGCGGCGGGGCGAGGGGGAGCAGGGAGGTGGTAGGCGGGGAAAGCGCAGGCTGAATGTCCTCCCCACCAACCGCTCCCGCTATATGCAGGGCACCCGACGGGCCGGGGGGGGGGGGGGGGGGGGGGGGGAGGAGGAACCCTCGTATTCGCAGGTTGGGGCCGAGATTTTGCCGTGCCCCTCAAAACTTTTTACGGTCCGGCCGCGTTTGAGGGGTCTGTTCGGGCGGGCTTTTCCGCGCCGACCCGCATTTTGACGGTTATTTTGCGGGTCGGGGCGTTATGCGGGGTCTGCTAGAGATGCTCTAATGTAGTTTTTTTGCGGCCAGGCCCTTATCTGGCAAACTAGGGACATAAACGTGATTGAATAGAAACTAAGGGTCTTTTTCGCAAAATAACATGCCACATCAGCACCTGAAAGAGGGCGCCGCCGGTCAGATACAGCGTCAACACACTGTTATATGCGGCTTAGACCATTTTGCAACAATAAGTCACAGAGATGATACTGGCTTGCCAAAAATATGACTAATGATATCAATCCGTTACAACATGCCGAAGTGTGGTACTTCCATAATATTAACTCCGTTTTCTTTTGCCCCACGGGGTTGTAATAAATTAGCGCATGCATTAGCTCTTTGGCGCTCGCCAAGATGTTGATCGGGAGTTCTGGTCTGGGACCATCCCAGATGATGTAAACGTTCGTCAGGCCAGCATCTTGGTTGCACCTTTTTTTTTGAGGTAAATACCCCTCATATATTAACTCAGAATGTTCGGAGGGATGATTACAAGGTCATGTGGGGTGCCAAACTACAGATGGCGGCCAATATCAAGAGAAATAGCATATCTAGCTAGCTTGTGAGCCTCGAAGTTACTCTTCCTAGTTTCAAAACAAAAATTACAAGCGTCAAACTCATCCTTCCTTGCATGAATCTCCTTAATTATAGCCGCGTTTCTTCCTCCAGAGCCTTCTTCAATGTCTTTGACCACTGACTTGCAATCTGAAGAAATAAGAAGGCGGTGCTCGTCTAGGTCCAGAGCCAAAGTTAAAGCTTCCCTGCAAGCCAACGTTTCAAGCGTTGTAGGATCTGTGATAGAGTACACCATAGCAGATGCACCCAAGTACTCTCCCCTTTCATCCCTGCACACAACTGCAGCAGAGCCCCTTCCATTGTGTGATGAAACAGCAATATCAACATTAAATTTTGAGAAACCCGGAGGTGGTCGAACCCAGGGTTCGCCTGTACTGTGACCAGCAGCTGTGACTGCTTGAACATGTCTCCTAGGTGTCTCGATCAAAGTTAGATCATCAATGAACCTTTTTATAAACAAATGAGTTGACATAGGAGATTGGAATTCGGGCCCGTGGATCGCCTTCCGTCGTGCAAACCAAATCGCCCATAGAGTGACTGACATTTGCAGAAATTCCCCCTGCGATAGTGATGCTTTCATGGCGAACAACCAGTTCAGGCGCGACTTTCATTTGTGTAGGCCACGTGCTCTACCATGTCTGAATCCGCCAAAGCCCACACACATCTGAACGGCAAGCACTCCAACAGTGCATGCTTCCATGAATCTTCCGTGCCACACAAGCTGCACCTCGTGTTATCTGCCATGTTCCGCTTTGCTCTGACATCGTTAGTTGGCAAAGAATGAAGAGCAAGTCTCCAGAGAAATAATCTGAACTTGAGTTCCCCAAAGAGCGACCCCATACTTTGTTGTTTGTTAATTTGTAGAAGATCCTGCAGACTCCTCAAGCCAACTGCCTCTGGTGAATTTTGTGTGCACCAACATTTTGTAAGCAGAGCGGATAATGAACATGCCATTTTTCTCCTTGCTCCAGGACCAAAAATCTTGGACCTGTCGTGTGCATAAAGGTATATCAAGGATAGTTTCAGCGTCCATAGGCAGAACAGTGTCACGGATTAACTCATCCCTCCAGCTAGCCGATGTATGGTCAATTAACTCGCTGACCAAAATAGGTCCCAAGGTCGATGGTGGAGCAATTGGCCTCATCATTATATCTCTCGGTAGCCAATTGTGTTGCCATATTCCCGTACTTGAACCATCACCAATTCTGCGTATCAGCCCTTGGACTAGTACGTCTCTTCCTTCAAGCAATGAGCGCCATATCTGTGAAGGGTGACTCCCCAAGGATGCATCTAAAATTGTTGATTGAGGGAAGTACACACATTTCAAAATTCTCGCACTAAGCGTGTGGGGGTCCTGAAGCACCCTCCAGGCTTGTCTGCCTAGCAAGGCTAAATTGAATAGTTCCATGTCATGAAAACCAAGACCTCCCATATACCTTGGCCTAGACATGATGTCCCAAGATACCCATGCAACTTTCCGGGTACCATTCTTGCTCCCCCAAAAAAATTTACGAATGATAGAATTGGTGTGCTCAGTAAGGCCCCTAGGAAGTTTAAAGCATGACATAGAGTATACCGGAATGGCTTGAATGACAGATTTAATAAGCACCTCTTTACCTCCAACTGACAATAACTTTTCAAGCCAACCTTGAGCCTTCTTCCAAATTCTATCTTTGAGATACTTGAAAGTTCCATTTTTGGATTTACCAACATCAGACGGCATGCCAAGATATTTATCATTTAATGCCTCTTTAGTCACACCAAGAGAAGTCATTACCTCGTGTCTGAGGTTATCAGGACAACCCTTACTAAAGAAAACTGAAGATTTGTCACGGTTAATTCTTTGGCCTGATGCGCTACAGTATATATCCAAAAGATTTGATAACTCTTCCGCCCCTTCACGACTTGCTTTAAAAAACAGCAGGCTGTCATTGGCAAAAAGAAGGTGACTTATTGCCGAGGCAGTCACTTTAATTCCACAAAGATTAGATGGGTGAACATTAGCTTTCAAGAGGCACGAAAGGTCCTTTGCTGCCAGCAAGAATAGATAGGGTGAAAGAGGATCTCCCTGACGGATACCTCTTGAGGGTTTGAACTCATCAAGTTTTTTTTCCACTGAACAAAACTGAGGAAGTAACTGATCTCACCATACTCATTACCACCAAGATCCACCGAGCTTTAAAGCCCAACTTGGTGAGGATTGCTTGAAGATAGACCCGTTCCTCTCGATCATAGGCCTTCATCATATCCAACTTTAAAGCGCATAAGCTATGCTTCTTTGCCTTATTTCTTTTCATGAAATGTAAGCATTCATACACAGAAATACTGTTATCAGTGATTAGACATCCTGGTACAAAGGCTGATTGCTCTTCGGAAATTATCTCAGGCAAAATCTGTTTGAGGTGGTTTGCAACAACCTTGGACGCAATCTTGTAAAGCACATTACATAAGCTGATCGGGTGGAATTGTGAAAGAGTGGAGGGGTTGAATACCTTTGGAGTCAGAAGTAGGATGGTGGCATTAATCATTTCAGGGTTGTCCAATCCCCCGACAATACGAAGAACTGCATCTGTCACATCATCACCATAGACCTCCCAATTATGTTAAAAAAATTGAGTTGGAAAACCATCTGGCCCAGGTTCCTTTTGAGGGAACATCCAAAAAAGGGCAGTTTTCACCTCGTCCCTCGTGTACGTTGCTGTAAGAACTTCATTCATGGCATCAGTGACCTTCACAGGGACACAAACAATTACTTTGTGAATGTCGGTCACCCCTTCTGACTAGAATAATGATGAATAAAAATCCGTCACCATGGCCTCCAAGAGCGACGGGTCCTCAATGGTTAGCCCGTTTGATGCAGCTAAACTTTTAATCAAGTTTCTTCTCCTTCTCTTATTCGCTCTTTGGTGAAAAAAGAACGTGTTTTTATCGCCCGCAGATAGCCATTCTATTCTGTCCTTTTGTCTCCACATGATCCCTTCACGGTGGTACAATTCGACCAGGTTTTCATTAATCTTCATCTCTAAATGATCTTGGTTGGACCTGGGTGATGTATGGAATCATAGTGTTCCATCTAAAAAAAAACATATTGGGAGGTGGTGGCTGGTTTTTTTTCTATTCTCTTTAGTAATTTTTTTGCGACTTCAGTTCTGTGTAAATTAACATCCCTATGTCATCATACTATCAGCGGGTAATGTGCTGTTCCATTGAACTTGAATAATGTACTAAAACAATCTACACAAACGTATTGGTGTTTGTCGCTCGGGTGGAATGTCATCATCTGTTTCGTGTTTGTCTCTCGGGCGAATATGTCGTTGTTTTTCTTTTTTCATATAATTATTTATAAATTCACGGTTTTTATGTTTACTTTTATAAGTCCATATTCGCTCCCTACTTCCAGGAACGGCTGGTGGAGAGTGAGGGGACTATTTCCCCCCCCCCCCCCCCCCTCATGGTATGAATCAATGTCAATGTAGGTCACCACTGCTATATATATCCTTTGTAAGCCCCCGCATGAAATATGTTCATCATTGTAGCCGGACGTGATCGCCCCTGGTATGAACATCCTGGCGGCCCGGATGGCTGGATGTCGTCGTCGTGGCCGCACTGATCAAAGAACTAAGTACCGACTGGACATCGGTGATGATTCGATCAGCCCTGATGACGACGGCGAAGACGGAGGATAACACAAGGCAGGCCATCGTCCACAGCGGGCTCGAGAATGCTGTCAATTTGACTACACTAGTGTAATACAACGAACTCATCGACATTTAAGAAAATTTCTTTACTAATATTAGATTTAAAACGTCTCTCCAGAGACTGGGCGCCTACCAAGTACATTCTTGCACCAACATCTACCTGTTCCAGCAACGATGAAGCATCTTCTGGTCACATGCCCAATTTGGTAAAATGTTTGGAGGAGGTTGGCAATTTGTCCTCTAATCAGCCAGCTTGATGCAGGGGCACAAAATACATAACGCTGTGGATAGGGTAGACATAGCGAGTGGATGAAACCAACAGTTTGGGGCAAACGACAAGACCAAGGTTGTGGTATCGCTTATTAAGCTCACCCATGGGAGACCTAGAAAAGTCGGAATATGCACCTCTTTCAGGTAAAGTTCATGAGCTTGGGCAATAAGTTGCCTATATGCTCTGGACCAGATGATGTACCAAGAATTTTGTTTTCTTCTACATTTCCTTTTTTTCTATCAAAACCGCACAATTTGTCGTAAGTGTCTAAGTATTGTTAGATCACAAGCCGGAAACACATTACACATGTATGTGAACATCGTGGAGGGAAAACGACCAGAGACACAGGAGAGATTATTTTTGGTGCCGTGCACTCCTAACTCTTTCTGTTTCTTCTCTTTATTCTTTCGGCAACACGAACAACCGAACGTGGGCGATTACATCGCTGAGTCTCCCACCATCCTATTTACCAGTGGCATCCTACGGAAGATCAATTGGAGGCTGATCAAGACAGCTATGACTCAATCTAATCCTGTGCGTGCACAGACACGTGGCAGGACCTATTTTATTTGCAACATGCAAACTATAAACTGAAAATCTATGACTAATGACACGTAGCAAGATTAGAACAAACATTGACCCTCTAATCTTGCATTACGAATGTCTTTATGCCATCCATGTCGACGTCGGCGCCGCCGTGGCCTGCACCAAGCAAAATTATAGCGCTGTTCCCGTGGCCCCCGCTGCCCGTTGCTGTTCCTTGGTCGGGCGGCTGCTGCTGTATCGTCATTGCTTCTCGGCTCCGATTCCTTGGTGACATGTGCACATCCCCACGTGATGTTTTGAGTGACACTATGTACACCCGGTTAGGGCTTCTTTTTACCTTCATTCAGCACACTCGCAAACCTGTCCCCGATCCATAGGAACGTGTCGTCCAGCACTGCTCGAATTCCATCCTCCGATAACTTACCCAGACTAATCACGTTGTAAGATATGCTTGGTACAAAAGTATACCTCAAACAGAAATAGCTGTCCACCTTTCTTGCACTCAACAACGACAGATCATTTCCCTTGGATCGAAGTTGTAGGGGTGTGCCTAGAACTGAGACTTAATGAAGTCTCAGTCGACTGATGTTATCTATATCTCATTTGTCCCATTTCGCCTTCTTAGTTATTTTTGCGGGGGTTTTACCTCCTAAGTTGCTGAGTTTTTTCGCATTCATTAAGAAAAAAAGAGTTGCTCACATAATTAGGAAAAACCAAGTGAAAACCAAATTAACCAGTTATTTATGGAAAACCGAAAAAAAACAATCACAACCACTGAGCGACACCCATAAGGTACCCCACTCACACCACACCAGAGACGGTCTTGTCAGGACTGCGCGAAGGCGTCACCGTTACCACTCCTCCCCTAGAGGCATCATCGCCATCCCTAAACCCTCAAATGACTCCGACTTTGCCAATAGTAATGGCGCACATTTGGTGCGCCATTACTATCACAGATAGTAATGGCGCACCTATAGTGCAATTTTTTTTCGTTTTTTTCTTAATCTCGGGTCACTATGTCTTAATCTCGGGTCAATATGCTTAACCTCAAGTCAAATCGCACTCCGTGGTCAAACTTTCCGGAAGGTCACCTATCCTCACACTAGTAGAAAAAGGGTCAAATATCAAGCACATTAGTGCCGGTTTGCTTTTGAGCCGGCACTAATGCGTGCATTAGTGCCGGTTCCAACGGCTAGCCGGCCGCTTTCATTAGTACCGGTTCGTGGCCGACCTGTAGCACCGGTTCGTGCCACGGACCGGTACTAAAGTGAGTGGTGGCAGGATGTTGTCAGTCCGGGGCCCCTCCAGCACCTTTAGTACCGGTTCATGGTACGGACCGGTGCTAAAGGTCGTCCTACATAAACCCTCCGTCCACCCGAGCTCGCTCTGATCTTCCCCTTTCACCTCTCCTCTCTATTTTTCCCCTCTACCTCTCGAGCTCATCACACATTTTGCCCAATTTTTGTCAAGATTTGAAGGCCCCCATCCATTCAAATGATCAAAAAGGTTAGCAACTTTGTCCTTTCATCTCTCATTGCTAGATTAGCTCTTGCAATGCTTTGTATAGTGATTAATTTATGAGTTTAGTAATTTGGGAGGAAATATATGTGCTAGTATTTGATTTATATGCAATTTGAGGTCAAAAATAACACTTAGTTTGCATATGTAGGTGTGGTTTACTTAGTGCCTTTTAAATCTCCGTCGTAACCACAGTCGATCGCCCGCACCATTCCGTCGCCGGCACCACCTTGTGGTGAGCCTCTTGTTCATGAATGTTTTACATTACCAAATTGATGTTTGTGTGATTTGGATATATAGTTACTCGTATAATTATCTTAACCGTACGTTGTTTGTTATACATATAGTGCCATGGTTTTGATATCCGTCCCCGTCGGCCCTCGTCCTTGTTATGATTCGGATGTGGTATATTCTCTTTTAAAAGTAGTTGTTGCATTTCGTGTTTATGAAAAATTATGCCCATCAAGTTGACATAGATATTTTTGTCTAGGAGGTTTGTGAACCGGAAATTCCAACCGACCCTATTGTCGAGAGGTTAAATTTAGTTGAAAGAGAAAACGAGTATTTGAAAGAAAAATTGAAAAGAATTGAGGGGGAGAAGATGGAATTGGAGTTGCATGTTGCCGATGTCGTCGATGATCACAAGATCAAGATGGAGAAAATGCGCTTGAAGATTAGAAAGATTAGAAAATATGCCATTGATAGTGAGGCTTGGTATCATTATGCTGTTGGATCAATTGTTACCTTAGTTGCGATCTTGATCGCATTTGTTGTTGCACTTAAATGCTTTAGCTAGAGTTATTTATTTGTTGCATTTAAGTCTTGTATGAACTTTATGTATGAACTTGTATTAATTTGGTCTTTTCGGTGTTGTGTAATGAAGATGAGCCGACAATGGATGTACGATGACCGATGCTCTCCCGAGTTCATTAATGGCGTGCAAAATTTTCTGCTTGCGGCTGAGGCAAACAAGCGGGCGGATGGTTTTATGCCTTGTCCATGTTTTTCTGTAAGAATGATCACAATTACTCTACGTCAAGAACCATTCACGTCCACCTATTTAAGTCCGGTTTCATGCCCCACTATAATGTTTGGACCAAGCACGGAGAAAGATGGGTTATGATGGAAGACAATGAAGAAGAAGAGGACGACGACAGCTATCCTGGCCATGGGTTCCCTGAATACAATGATACAACAATGGGGGAAGAAGCTGAGCCGGCAATGCGGGAAGAAACTGAAGAAGAGGCATCAGATGAGCCCGCTGATGATCTAGGTCGGGCCATTGCCGATACAAAGAGAAACTGCGCAAGTGATTTGGAGAAGAAGAAGTTGCAGTGCATGTTAGAGGATCACAAGAAATTCTTGTACCCGAATTGCGAAGCGAACAAGAAAAAGTTGGGCACCATACTGGAATTGCTGCAATGTAAGGTAGAAAATGGTGTATCTGACAAGGGATTTGGAAAGTTGCTGGTAATGATAAAGAATATGCTTCCAAAGGACAATGAATTTCCCGAGAGTACGTACGAAGCAAAGAAGGCTGTCTGCCCTCTAGGGTTAGAGGTGCAGAAGATACATGCATGCCCTAATGACTGCATCCTGTACCGCGGTGAGTACGAGGATCTGAACGCTTGCCCGGTATGCGGTGCATTGCGCTATAAGATCAGGCGCGATGACCCTGGTGATGTCGAGGGCGAGCGCCCCAGGAAGAAGATTCCTGCCAAGGTGATGTGGTATGCTCCTATAATACCACGGTTGAAACGTTTGTTCCAAAACAAAGAGCATGCCAAGGCGATGCGATGGCACAGAGAAGACCGTAAGAAAGACGGAAAGTTGAGAGTACCCGCCGACGGGTCGCAGTGGAGAAAAATCGAGAGAAAGTACGGGAAGGAGTTTGCAGATGACGTAAGTAACGTATGGTTTGGTCTAAGCGCAGATGTCATTAAACCTTTTGGGGAGCAGAGCAGCAACCATAGCACCTGGCCTGTGACTCTATGTTTGTATAACCTTCCTCCTTGGTTGTGCATGAAGCGGAAGTTCATTATGATGTTAGTGCTCATCCAAGGCCCTAAGCAACCCGGGAACGACATTGATGTGTACCTAAGGCCATTAGTTGAAGAACTCTTACAGCTGTGGAATGGAACAGGTGTACGTGCGTGGGATGAGCACATGGGGGAAGAATTTGACCTAAAGGCCTTGCTGTTTGTGACCATCAATGATTGACCTGCTCTCAGTAACCTTTTAGGACAGACAAACAAGGGATACCGCGCATGCACGCACTATTTGGATGATACCGACAGTATATATTTGGACAATTGTAGGAAGAATGTGTACTGGGACATCGTCGATTTCTTCCGAGCAGGCATCCCGTAAGAAAGAAAGGCAAGCATTTCAAAGGTGAGGCGGATCACCGGACGAAGCCTCACCACCGTACTGGTGCTGATGTACATGATATGGTCAAGGATTTGAAGGTAGTCTTTGGAAAGGGTCCTGGCGGACAACCTGTTCCGAATGACGCTGATGGACGCGCACCCATGTGGAAGAAGAAATCTATATTTTGGGACCTGCCCTATTGGAAAGACCTAGAGGTCCGCTCTGCAATCGACGTGATGCACGTGACGAAGAATCTTTGCATGACCCTGCTTGGCTTCTTGGACGTGTATGGAAAGACAAAAGATACGCCATAGGCATGGGAGGACCAGCAACGTATGCATGAAAAAGATGGCATACATCAGGGTCATGCCAGCTACGCTCTTACCAAAGAAGAGAAGGAAATCTTCTTTGAATGCCTGCCAGTATTAAGGTACCGTCTGGCTTCTCTTCGAATATAAAGGGAATAATAAACATGGCAGAGAAAAGGTTCCAGAACCTAAAGTCTCATGACTGCCACGTGATTATGACGCAACTGCTTCCGGTTGCATTGAGGGGGCTTCTACCGGATAACGTTCGATTAGCCATTGTGAAGCTATGTGCATTCCTCAATGCAATCTCTCAGAAGGTAATCGATCCAGAAACCATACCAAGGTTAGAGAATGATTTGGTGCAATGTCTTGTCAGTTTTGAGTTGGTGTTCCCACCATCCTTCTTCAACATCATGACGCACGTCCAAGTTCACCTATGCGAAGAGATTAACGTTTTGGGTCCCGTATTTCTACACAATATGTTCTCCTTGGAGAGGTTCATGGAGTCTTAAAGAAATATGTTCATAATCGTGCTAGGCCAGAAGGAAGCATCTCCAAGGGCCATTAAAATGAGGAGGTGATTGAGTTTTGTATTGACTATATTCCTGACCTTAAGCCGATTGGTGTTCTTGAATCGCGGCATAAGGGCAGAATGGATGGAAAAGGCACGCTAGGAGGGGATCAAATAATATGTATGGACGGACATTCTCTCACTGAAGCACACTACACAGTTCTACAGAATTCCACCTTGGTGGCTCCGTATATGGACGAACACAAGAATTTTCTACGCTCCAAACACCCGGAGTGGTCTGATGACTGGATTACACATGAACAAATCAGGAGTTTCACTGGCTGGTTGCAGACACGTATCATGCATGACGCCTCTATTGAAGATGACATGTACTCACTATCCCAGTTACCATCTTCGAATATAATGACTTTCAAAGGGTACGAGATAAATGGTAATACATTTTACACGATCGCCCAAGATAAGAAGAGCACGAACCAAAACAATGGTGTCTGCTTTGATGCAACAACCAAGACGGGAAAGGAAACATATTATGGTTACATAGAGGAGATATGAGAACTTGACTATGGAAGTGGTTTGAAGGTCCCTTTGTTTCGATGCAAATGGGTCAATATGACACGAGGCGGGGTAACGGAAGACCCGCAGTATGGAATGACAATAGTGGATCTCAACAATCTTGCGTATGCAGACGAACCATTCGTCCTAGCTAATGATGTGGCACAGGTTTTCTATGTGAAGGACATGTCTACCAAGCCGAGAAAAAGAAAAGATAAGAAAGGGAATGCATCATACGATGAGCCAAAGCGCTACATAGTTCTTTCTGGGAAGAGAAACATCGTGGGAGTGGATGACAAGACAGACATGTCAGAAGATTATGAAAAGTTTGATGAAATTGCTCCATTCAGAGTGAATATTGACCCGAGCATCCAGTTAAATGATGAAGATTTTCCATGGCTACGACGCAAAGGGACACACGCGAAAAAAAAGTTTCACACCCAAAGATCTGGGATGTGATCGGCTTCACTATCATCACTTTCTTCTGTGTTTTTACACCCAGGAGGGAATCTCTGTAATAGTTAAGGTAGTTATGTGTTTTGGCATTTGAAACGCGAATAAATTTTATGTGCAAACAAATTCTTTCATGCATTTACTGATTTTTTTCAGCTAAATGACCTTAAAATTGAAAAGCATTTCAAATGAACTCAAAAAGGTTGAAAGTTGGCATCGTATCATAATTTCACCCAGATAGCATGTGCAAAAAAGTAGAGAGGGTTACCGCAAAAACTGGATGCACTTCGTGTACAAAATGGACAATCTTTTTCGAAGTATCAGGGCTTCGGACGAAAACTCATCCGTTAGAAAGGCATTTCATTTTTTAAATAACGTAAGCATTACCAAATTGAATATAATGATAAAATACAGTAATATTAAACATAAGAAAAAAGAATCACTGAAAAATCTATTTTCAAAGTTAAGTTATTCACAAACTAGTGATTCACACAAATTTCAAATAATTCAAAATATAAACTATTCAAATTTGTAAACTACCCGCACTAATAGAGAGTTTGTAATTTTTTGTACCTAAAGCAAAAATATTCACAAAGAAACTCTAAATAAAGCAAAAAACAACTCAAAAATAAATAAAGCAAAAAAATAGGAAAATTAAAAAGCCCACCTACTCGGCCAGAGCGACCTGCATACGACTAGAAACCCAACCTGTAGTTGGGCCAGGATGCAGGCCCGCAAGCCCAGTAGGCCCACAGGCAGAGTGGGAGAGGTAGGCCTTCAAGGCCTGCTATTGAGAGGAGCTCAATGCAGTACCCGCACCGGGGCTTATAAACAGCTCCTGGCGCTGCTCAACTAGCGAGGTGGGACTAAACTTCTGCGCCCCTCGCCTGGCAGCGCACACCCTTTAGTTCCGGGTCGTGGCACCAACCGGTACTAAAGGTTGGCGCTTCCCGCCGCTTCGCCTGGCCAAAACAGATCTTTAGTACCGGTTGGTGCCCCCAACCGGTACTAAAGATGTGTTCTATATAAGAAAACCCTTCAAAAAATTTCGACAGTTTCGTTCTCCTCTGCTTCTTCTCCTCTGCCCCGTTGCCGCCGCCAATCGTCGCCGCCCCCGTCGCCGTCCGTCGCCGTCGCCGTCCCGTCGACTCGCCGTCCACGTCCCCGTCCCCGTCGTCCCCGTCGTCACGCCCCGCCCCGGCCTCCCGTCGTCCCCGCCCAGCCCGTCCCCGTCGCCGCGCCCCGACCCGTCGCCGTCGCCTCCCCCAATCGCTGTCGTGGTTCTAACTCTGACAGTGATGTAGGGGGGTGTGTATGGAGAGGCTAGATCTTAGCTATGGAGGACTTGTAAGCACACGAGGATTACGAGTTCAGGCCCTTCTCGGAGGAAGTAACAGCCCTATGTCTCGGTGCCCGGAGGCGATCGATTGAATTATGCGTGTGTGAATAACAGGGGTGCGAACCCTTCATACTGAGGAGGGGGGTGGCTTATATAGAGTTCGCCGGCCCTCTCCTGCCCTCAGTAATGCAGGGTTTAAGGTACATTTAAGGTTGGGCGTTACTGGTAACGCCCCTAATAAAGTGCTATAATGACCATAAAGACTACTTAATAGCCGACCGTTTGCCTATGGAGTGACTTTAGGTCTCCTGACAGTCGAGTGGTTGGCTTCATGGTCGAGTGATAGCTTCTTGGTCGAGTGTCATGAACCCGTCGAGTGGGATACCCTCAAGTCGATTGAAAGGTGACTTCTTCTAGGGATGTCCTTGGCTAGGGCTCTTTGGACAGGTCCGTGCCCCTACCCTAGGTACATAGCTTCATCATTAGCCCCCGAATGGATCGAGGTTAGAGTGGGGAAAGAGTTGGAGATCTTTCCGACTGGTTCTTTGGGCTACATGAGTGCCTCGTTTTGGGTCAACCGTCACGGATGACGTAATCAACCTCTTTCAGTCGCCTTGATCCATTCCAGGCCTTTCGTCGAGTGAATTTCTTTACTTGTGACATACCGAGTGTCGGCGCGAGCGGGGTCTTCCATTTTGACAGGTTGTTCTGCAGCCCGCGGATGTCGCGGGATTCGGATTTCGGGAAGCGCGCGGGACGGGAGCGGCCGCAGTAATCAGAAGCGATAAAGCGGAAGCTCCTCGATTTCTACGCCACCTTTTTCGCCACGTACTGCGTGCGCGGCTGCTGCGGGATTTGACTGGATAGCCTGGGCCTACCAGTCAGCCACTCGGGAGCGGCCTCTCATAAGTCGCCGGCTTGGGGTTTCCAAACAGTGTGCTCTCTTCTTCCTCTCTCCCTTCGCAAGTTCCTCCGCCACCTCCGCTCTCACCCTAGCGCCGTAGGCCCGTGCGAGATTTGCCGGCGACGATGGCGAAGGACAAGACATCCGCTCTGGAGCGTGCGAAGAAGGCGGCGGCATAGGGGAAAGGGAAGAGGTCTGCTCGGGGCGGATCCTCCTCAAGGTCTGCTCTGCCCCGAGGCTGGATCCAGGGTGACTGGATGCCGTCGGTGATCCGGCAAGAAGATCTCGACGACATGGTCGAGGGGGGAGTCATTCCCCACGAAGCTGCGCGTCTCCCGGGGAGAGAGATCGAACCCCAGCCTTGCGACGGTGAGTGTGTGCTCCTAGCCACCCATATCGACCGCAGGTTTTCTCTGCCGCCCCATCCTTTTTTCTGGAGCTTTCTGAACTTCTTCGGAGCACAGCTCCACCACTTCACTCCCAACTCCATCGTATATCTTGCTGCTTTCATTTCCATGTGTGAGGGTTTCTTGGGTTGCCGCCCCCATTGGGGACTCTTTAAGCACATCTTTACCTGCCGTTCTCAATCGGTCAAGAAGGCCAAGTCGAGTGACGAAAGGACGCAGGTGATCCAGCTGTGCGGGGGCTTGGCGATCCAGACGAGGGGAAAGAGTTGTTTTCCATCTATCACTTTCCCGGAGTCGGTCCGCGGTTGGCAGGTGACCTGGTTTTACTGTCAAGACCAGGCGACCCCAGGACAGTCGACTGGTCTTCCCCCTTTCTCTCTCGACCGAGCCGAAAAACCTGCTTCTACGAAAGTGACACCGGAAGAAAAGGCCCAAGTCAAAGTGCTGGCTAGTCGAGTGGTTGAGCTTGTCCGCGAGGGCGTGACTGGTATGGACTTGCTGGAGGTCTTCCTTCGGAGGCGCATCCAACCGCTCCAGGCTCGTGACCACCCGATGTGGCTGTACTCGGGTCTCGACGACACCACTCGGATCCACCCAGAGGAGGTTACTGATGAGATGCTAGAGGGGTGGCTGTCGAGCATCACAGGAAACAAAGACAACCCCCGAGGAGCCAGGAGGGTAATTTCACTCGACAACTCGTATGACGTGGACCAGGTCTGTCTTTATGCTCCCGACTGAGATCTTGTTTTCTTCGTTGGTCTTCTTTGAGTTGGTCGATTGACTTTTGTCTTGTCTGTTGTTTTCCAGGCGACTACTGAGATGTACTCGACGCCCAACGGGGCACAGGAGCCAACTGAGGAAGGGGAGGCAAGCGGAGGTGAAAGCGGAGGCGATCAAGGCGAGTGGGAGTCCGACGGTGAAGGAGAGGGAGACGACGACGTCGACTCCAGCGAAGAGGAGGAGGAGGAGGTTGAACCCCCCGCCCGGAGAGGCGATCCAAGCTCACACACGATCCAGCGCGGGAACGTGGTAAGGCGACTGCTCCTGTTGGGCAGTCGTCGAAACGCCCTCGGACCTCTTCTCCTACGCCAACTGGAAAGGCTCCCAAGCACCCACGCGCGACGCCATCCAAGCCGCCCAAGGCTCTGCCCAAGATGAAGATGGCTGTCCCTACCATTTCTGGGTAATAATAAAACTTGTTTTCCTTTGCTGACCGTGGATAGATTCTTGGTCGATTCATTGAGCCAACTGACTGACTTTTGAGATTTGCAGCGCTGCTACTTCTAAGATCTCCGCCAAGGACGACGACCAAGAGATGGAGGATGCTGTTACCTCCAACCCTGGTACGATTACTGATGTTCTGCTTTGAGTCGACTGGACGTTTATTGCAACTCTGGTCGATTGAATTTTTTCCTTGTAGCTCCTCCTCATGTTATCGACCTCCCGGATGACGACGACAACGAACCGCTAAGAGTGAGGAGGAACAGGAGGGAGTCAGCTGACAAGACCCCCCAATCTGCTCCGGCGTCTGAGGCCGTAGCTCGGGATGGTGGTGACACCACTCGGGCTTCTGTGACTTTCGCCATTCCTCTGACGAGCGTGCGGCCCTCGACGTCGACTGCGGATCCGCCTTCGCTTTTTGCCGCGTACCCCGTCCCTGAGGACCAAGCGGCTGCTGCAAAAGAGGCTATACGCCAGGCGGGGATCATGATGGAGCAAGTGAAGGTGGCTCGGGAGGCCAGCCAAGCAGCTTATGACGCAAGTTCGGCTCTTCAGAGTAACGTCCAGGTCAGTCGACTCAACACTTGGTCTGTTACGATATGCTGTTTGAAGAATCTCTTTTCCGAAGATCTTTGTATCTGTACACCCACTGGGTGTGTCTGTCAATTCTCGGACGAGTGGGGGCACGCTAAGTGCACCCACTGGGTGTAGTCCCCGAGACTACGGTGGACTGCTGGCAGTCGACTGTAGTCTTTATATTGTGTTGCTGTAGCTGTATTTCTTCACACGGTCTGGTCAGGCCATGTCGAATGGAACTGTATCCGGTCGACTGCGGGCAGTCAACTTTTTTTTATAGTGGGGGCACGTTGAGTGCACCCACTGGGTGTAGTTCCTGAGACTACTGTTGAATGTTTTTGATTCGGCTGTGGTCTTAGAAACGTCATCATTGTCTCTTAGTTACTCGGAAGCAACTTATCTTGGACGTCTGTCGACTGATTTTTTTTACAGAAATCCTGCGAACTTGTAGCTCGCTATACTGAGTTGGAGAATCAGCAGATCCAGCTCAACCTTAACTTGAAGCTTGCTCAGGACAATTTGAAGAAGGCGCAAGAAGAAGCAAAAGGTATGGCTGGTGAGGTTCTCCATTCTTGACGAGTGGCTTTTCTTCCTTGTCCATTCTTGATGTTGATTTCACTCGACGTGCTGCAGATAAACTGGAAGAAGCTCTGAAGAAGAAGGATCAAGATCTTGCAAAAGCACAGAAGGAGGTCTTGGAGAAAACGAGGCTTGCTGAAGAGAAAATGGCTTCGGTCGGAACTCTTGAGCAGGAGAACTCTAGACTAAAAGCTGCTCTCGAGGTAGCCAATCAAGAGGTCAGCCGACTGAAGAACGACAACGTGGCTCTGCACGACAAGGCGGGTGAGCTGGCGGGGAAGAGGAACGATCTGGAGGCTTATCTGGGTGGACTCGCCAAGAAGCTGTTCGTCATGCTCGAAGGTAATCACTCTTCCCCGACTGTCTTACAATTACCAAGCCTGTGTAGGGCCACTATCTTACTCTTGAATTGTGTTTGCAGAATTCTGTCAGAACTTTAAAGAGGAGACCAGTCGAGTGGAGCCAGGCTTGGACCCTGCTAACTCTCTTGTGAAGGACGAGGCTGCAATGAACGTGCCCCGTCTGGAGTCTCGTATTGCCAGCGCGGTTGACTATCTGGCTCGGCTGAAAGTTGCGATGTCGCGGATCGACACATCACTCTGGCCTGGGACGACACTTCAGAACGACCTCGAGTCTCTGATGACTCGACTGAATGAAGTCCCGGGTCGAGTGGCGGAATGGAAGAAATCTTCTGCTAGATGTGGTGCTGATGTCGCTCTGTCTCTGGTCCGCGTCCATTGCAAGGAGGCGCGAGAAGAAAAGCTGGCCGCCATCCAAGTTGCCAATACCAGGAAGCACAACTTTCAAGACTTCATGGAGACTTTCATCGCTGCTGCCACTCGTATTGCAGACGGGATCGACTTGGATGAGTTCGTCGCCCCTTCCAGTCCTCCTCCTGAGGAATGAATAACTTTTATGCTTTACTTTAAATTTGCCTCGGAATGCCGAGTGGATTTGTAACCGTTAAACTCTGCCGAGCCGAGGGCTCGAGTACTTTGATCTGAGGTCTGGGACCTTTAGGCTTTATCTGAACTTGATTTCTCGTTGAATATCCTCATGGTTTGATCTGTCGAGTGGAACTTGATCTTCACTCGGAATAACCTTGTATTTGCGGCGCAACTCCGAAGGAGAAGGTAGGAGTCGACTTGCGCCTCGTCGTCCTTGCAGATTGGGTTGTGTCCTGTACTTAGGCGAGCACTGGGCTGCAGCTAAGCCCCCGAGTGGGAGGTTTTCTCTCCACTCGGTAGGATTTTTAAACACTTAGGCGAGCGCTGGGCTGCAGCTAAGCCCCCGAGTGGGAGGTTTGCTCTCACTCGGTAGGATTTTTAAACATTTAGGCGAGCGCTGGGCTGCAGCTAAGCCCCCGAGTGAGAGGTTTGCTCTCACTCGGTAGGGTTTTTAAACACTTAGGCGAGCGCTGGGCTGCAGCTAAGCCCCCGAGTGAGAGGTTTGCTCTCACTCGGTAGGATTTTTAAACACTTAGGCGAGCGCTGGGCTACAGCTAAGCCCCCGAGTGGGAGGTTTGCTCTCCACTCGGTAGGATTTTTTTAAACAGTTAGGCGAGCGCTGGGCTGCAGCTAAGCCCCCGAGTGAGAGTCTGGCTCTCCACTCGGTAGGATTTTCTCAAACTTAGGCGAGTGTCTGACTGCAGCTAAGTCTCTTAGCGGGAGAACTTAGGCGAGTACTGGACTGCAGCTAAGCCCCCGAGTGGGAGTCTGGCTCTCCACTCGGTAGGATTTTTTCAAACTTAGGCGAGTGTCTGACTGCAGCTAAGTCTCTTAGCGGGAGAACTTAGGCGAGTACTGGACTGCAGCTAAGCCCCTGAGTGGGAGTCTGGCTCTCCACTCGGTAGGATTTTTTCAAACTTAGGCGAGTGTCTGACTGCAGCTAAGTCTCTTAGCGGGAGAACTTAGGCGAGTACTGGACTGCAGCTAAGCCCCCGAGTGGGAGTCTGGCTCTCCACTCGGTAGGATTTTTTCGAACTTAGGCGAAATGGATTCGCAGCTAAGTCACCCACTGGGGGATTTCGTATGCAAACAAAAGTGACAGCAATTATTGAAACACTCTTGTCTTTGATAAAAATTAACTGCAGAAGTTTTCTTATTACATCTCGCCCAAGGGAGAATTCAAGTGTAAAAGGGGCGGAGCAGTTCCGCATTCCAAGCTCGCAGCTCGTCGATCTGGCGATCAACATTGTAGAGGTGATACGCTCCATTGTGGAGGACTCTGGTGACGATGAAGGGGCCTTCCCAAGTAGGAGCAAGCTTGTGTGGTTTCTGTTGATCCACTCGGAGGACTAAATCTCCTTCTTGGAAGGCACGACTCTTGACATTCCTGGCGTGGAATCGACGCAAGTCTTGCTGATAAATGGTCGATCTGATCATGGCCATCTCCCTCTCTTCTTCTAGGAGGTCGACTGCGTCTTGCCGGGCTTGTTCTGCTTCATCTTCGGTATAAAGTTCGACTCGGGGTGCGTTGTGAAGAAGATCACTCGGCAGAACTGCTTCGGCTCCATAAACCAGAAAGAACGGAGTTCTTTTAGTTGACCGGTTCGGGGTGGTCCTCAATCCCCACAGTACTGACGGAAGCTCGTCGACCCAAGCACCTGCCGCGTGCTTGAGATCATGCATCAGTCGAGGCTTTAGTCCTTTGAGAATCAGACCATTTTCCCTTTCAGCTTGTCCATTCGACTGGGGATGGGCGACCGATGCGTAGTCGACTCGTGTGCCTTGAGAGGCGCAAAAAGCTCTGAACTTGTCCGAATCAAAGTTTGACCCATTGTCAGTGATGATGCTATGCGGGACTCCATATCTGAATGTTAGCCCTCTGACGAAACTGATAGCAGTGCAAGCATCAAGATTCTTGATGGGCTTAGCTTCAATCCATTTGGTAAATTTGTCGACTGCCACAAGCACATGAGTGAAACCGCTCCTGCCTGTTCTTAGTGGACCAACCATGTCCAGTACCCAGACAGCAAAGGGCCAGACGAGTGGAATGGTCTTCAGGGCTGATGCAGGCTTGTGTGACATGTTGGAGTAGAACTGGCAGCCTCCACACTTGTCGACTATCTCTTTTGCCATCTCATTTGCTCTTGGCCAGTAAAATCCCGCTCGGTATGCTTTAGCCACAATGGTCCGAGAGGACGCATGGTGACCACAGGTCCCCGAGTGGATATCATCAAGGATTATCTGACCCTCTTCTGGTGTTATGCACTTCTGACCGATTCCAGTCGCGCTTTCTCTATACAACTGTCCCTTTATGACTGTGAAGGCCTTGGATCGGCGGACGATCTGTCGAGCCTCTTCCTCGTCCTCTGGGAGTTCTTTCCTTAGGATATACGCGATGTACGGTATCGTCCAGTCGGGAGTGATTTCCAAGACTTCCATGATTAGGTCGACCACAGCTGGAACTTCGACTTTAGTCGGATCTGTGGCACTTTTCGGCTGCGGGGCTTCTTCTGTAAAAGGATCTTCTTGGACTGACGGCGAGTGAATGTGTTCCAGGAACACGTTGCTGGGAATGGCTTCTCTCTTGGAGCCTATCTTTGCCAAATCGTCAGCTGCCTGATTTTTCAGTCGGGGGATGTGATGAAGCTCTAACCCCTCGAATTTCTTTTCTAGCTTTCTCACTGCATTGCAATAACCAGTCATAGCCGGACTTCTGACGTCCCACTCCTTCATCACCTGATTAACCACCAAATCTGAGTCGCCATAGACCATGAGGCGACGGACGCCGAGTGAAATGGCCATGCGCAACCCATATAAAAGTGCTTCATATTCTGCTTCATTATTGGAGGAATCGAAGTGAATCTGGAGAACGTATCTGAGCTTATCTCCTCGGGGGGAGACTAATACTACCCCAGCACCAGAACCATTCAGCATCTTAGATCCATCGAAGAACATGGTCCAGTGCTCCGAGTGAACTTGAGTCGGAAGTTGCTATTCAATCCACTCGGCGATGAAATCTGCGATTGCTTGGGACTTGATAGCCTTCTTTGCTTCAAACTTGATATCTAAGGGAAGGAGTTCAATCGCCCACTTGGCTACTCGACCAGTTGCATCTCTGTTATGCAGAATCTCTGACAGTGGGGCGTCGCTGACGACTGTAATGGAGTGGTCAGAGAAGTAATGTGCAACCTTTTTCGTGGTCATATAAATCCCATATACAAGCTTCTGGTAGTGAGGATATCTTTGTTTTGAAGGGGTCAAAACTTCAGACACATAATAGACTGGGCGCTGAACTCCGAAGGCCTTTCCTTCTTCTTCCCGCTCGACCGTAAGTACTATACTGACAACTTGTCCTGTGGCTGCAATGTAAAGCAGCAGAGGCTCTTTGCTGATTGGGGCAGCAAGCACCGGCTGGGTGGAGAGCAGAGCTTTGAGCTCTGCAAACGCTGCATCAGCTTCTGGAGTCCACTCGAACTTGTCAGACTTCTTCATCAGTCGGTAAAGAGGCAACGTCTTTTCACCGAGACGAGAAATGAATCGACTTAGAGCGGCCAAGCAGCCTGTAAGCTTTTGGACATCGTGCACGCGTACAGGACGCTTCATCCGGAGTATGGTGCCAACTTTTTCAGGATTGGCATCGATCCCCCGTTCGGAAACAAGAAAACCGAGTAACTTTCCACCTGGAACTCCGAATGTGCACTTTGATGGATTGAGCTTGATATCATACCTCCTGAGGTTGGCAAAGGTTTCAGCAAGGTCAGTCCGCAGGTCGGAACCTTTCCATGACTTGACCACAATATCATCCATGTATGCCTCCACATTCCGACTGATTTGAGTGAGTAAACACTTCTGAATCATTCTCATGAACGTGGCTCCGGCGTTCTTGAGGCCGAACAACATGGTGACGTAACAGAAGCATCCGAATGGAGTGATGAAAGCTGTTTTGATCTCGTCGGGTCCATACAGACGGATCTGATGGTACCCGGAATAGGCATCTAGAAAAGACAATCTCTCGCACCCCGCAGTCGAGTCGACTATTTGGTCGATGCGAGGGAGAGGAAAATGATCTTTCGGGCAGGCCCGATTGATATGTTTGAAATCAATGCACATGCGAAGTGACTTGTCCTTCTTGGGGACCATGACGACATTGGCGAGCCACTCGGAGTGGTAAATCTCTCGGATGAACTCCGCTGCTAAGAGCCGAGCCACCTCCTCACCAATGGCTTGCTTCTTCTGGACGGCGGACCGTCGAAGATGTTCCTTCACAGGCTTGAATTTTGGGTCGACTCGTAGACGGTGCTCAGCCAGCTCTCTGGGAACTCCAGGCATGTCAGAGGGTTTCCATGCGAAGATGTCCCAGTTCTCACGGAGGAGCTGGACGAGCGCTTCCTCCTATTTGGAGTCGAGCGTCATTGAGATGTGGGTCGGGGCAGCATTGGGGTCGGTCGGGTGAATGTGGGCCGTCTTTGTTTCGCCGGACGACTGAAAAGCTGATTCTGAAGCAGGCTTCTTAGCTCGTAGCAACTCACTCGGATCTGCAGTCTTCTGATACTCTTGCAGCTCAACAACTGCCATCTGAGTGTCTGCAATCTTTGAGCCTTTCTGAAAACACTCTTCTGCCTTCTTCCGATTGCCTGTAACGGTGATCACACCTTTGGGACCAGGCATCTTCAATTTGAGATACACATAACATGGTCGAGCCATGAAGCGTGCGTAAGCTGGCCTGCCCAGAATGGCATGATAAGCACTTTGGAAGTCCACAACCTCGAATGTCAACTTTTCCTTGCGGTAATTCTTTGAATCACCGAAAACCACATCAAGAGCAATCTGGCCGAGTGATTCGGCCTTCTTCCCGGGAATGACTCCGTGGAAGCTCATGTTACTGGTACTGAGCCTGGACATCGGAATGCCCATCCCTTTCAATGTTTCCGCATACAGTATGTTCAGGCCACTGACACCATCCATCAGGATTTTGGTCAGTTGAGTGCCTTCGACAACTGGGTCGACCACCAAAGCTTGCCTCCCAGGGGTGGCAATCTGCGTAGGGTGATCAGACCGGTCGAATGTGATGGCAGTCTGAGACCACTTCAGATAACTGGGTGTTGCCGGAGCAACCATATTCACCTCACGGTTAATGACTTTCAGTCGACTTTTGCTTTCGACATCAGCAAAAATCATCAGGGTGGAATTGACTTGGGGGTATCCATCTTCACTATCTTCCTTGTCCTCAGCCCTGTCCGACTCTTTTTCCTTATCTTTGGACTACTTGCCTTGAAACTGCTGGATTAGGAGCCGGCACTGTCGAGTGGTATGCTTTGGGTAAATAAAATTACCCTCTTCATCTTTCTTGGTGTGGATGTGACATGGCAGATCCAAAACATCATTTCCATCTTGATCTTTGACTTTCTTGGGCTTCCAGGGCCCCTTGGGTTTTCCCTTGAATTTTCCCTGGGTTACGGCCAGGGCCTCCCCAGGGGCGGCTGGCTCGGCCTTCCGCTTCTGTTTCCGACTGGAGTTTCCTCCGGTTTCTTGGGCGACTGCCTTGTGCTTGCCACTCCGGCGTCGATCTTCGTCTTCACCATTAGCGTACTTGGTGGTAATCTTCATCATCCGATTCAGAGACATCTCTCCAGTTCGACCGAACTTCAGATTCAATTCTCTGTACTTAACGCCTTCCTTAAAGGCACAAACTGCTTGATGGTCTGGCACATTCTCAACTGTGTGATGCAATGTGATCCACCTCTGGATGTAATCCCTCAGAGTTTCATTCAGTTTCTGCACGCAAGACCGCAATTCTGTAAGGCCTGCAGGTCGCTTGCATGTTCCTTCAAAGGTTGTGACAAACACTCGGGAGAGGTCCTCCCAAGTGTAGATGCTGCTGGGTGCCAACTGATTTAGCCACGCTCTGGCTGAGCCCTCTAACATGAGAGGCAAATGCTTCATGGCCACCTCATCATTGCCACCGCCAATCTGTACAGCCACTCGGTAATCTTCGAGCCAAGTGTCAGGTTTAGATTCACCGGTGAACTTGCTGACTCCAGTCGCCAGCCTGAATTTGGGAGGAATCACTGCGGCTCTGATGACTCGACTGAAACACTATGGCCCCGAAGCATGTACTCTGCTGCTGGCAGGCGCATCTCTGTTGTGGCCTTCTCGATGAGCTCTGTTCCTGTCAACCAAACCTTGAACGAGGATGGATCTCGCATCAAAGCCTGGGTCCCTGGGGTCGACTGGAATCCTCTGCCCAACACTATGAGGGCGTCTGTCATCTTGCCGTCGAGGCGCATACGACCCACTCCTCGGGGGAGGGGTTGGCACTCGACGTCGATCATCACGATCGAATCGGTGATCATACTGCTCATTTCTTCTGTACTGATCGTGCCGGTCTCCACGTCCCTCACGCCTCGGGGGCGATCTCGGGCTGTGAGCCGACTGGACTGTGTCCGTTGCCACGGATCGACTGTGGATCCTATTCCGCGACTGAGAAACAGCGGAATTCTGGTTTCCCGCCGCCCGGAGCAACGCTCTGATCTGCAACAAGCCCCTGCCAGCCTCCGACTGGGAGGGCTGAATTGATTCTGCTATACGGGCCGCAGCGGCCAAATTCTGAACTGGGGTTCGATATACCTGCGGCGGCGGGAAGAGCTGACGCCGACTGGACTCGGGAGCTTGCTGACGTCGACTGGACTCGGGAGCTCGCTGACGCGCTTGCTCGTCGAGTATTCGCTGGAGATTCTCTAGTCGAGTGCGCTCGGCCAGGTTAGCCAAGCGCGCGTCCTCCAAGGCCCGGGCCTCGGGGGTTTCTCCGACAATAGGAGTGTGGAGTGCGTCCATGTTCCGGCGGCGAAGCTCCTCTCGCTGCAATGACGTGAGAGGTTCGGGGAGATACTCATCGTGGGGATGCGACGGGTCGCCCCCACCCGCGCCTCCATCAGCGCGAGGGAAACCGGGAGGACTGTGTGTTCCATCGACCGCCAGAACCTCAGCCGCTGGATCGCTGCTGTCGCACTCGGATGCGGTCTCCGCAGAGCAAGTCGACAGGTCGAACAGGCCGCAGAGGGATTCGTCGGGCTCGATTGCCGCGACTTGTGGGGCTGCCGACTGGCGGGCCACGGCATGCCTCACCCACCACTGAAGTCTCGACCGACTGGAGTGCTTGCGCTGGTGGGAGACAGGGCGGGGAGACGACACGGGGACCGACTGATACTGGGTCGACGGCTGCCGCAGGAGGACGCCACGAATGCATGCGCGGAAGTGCGTCGCACCGCGGACGGGGAGCGCGTCGATGTCGAGTGGTGCCTCCTGAAGCCAGGCGGAGTCGTCGGCGATGAACGTGAGCGCGCCGAGACGGATCTCGCGGCCCTCCACCAAAACTCCGCAAGAAACCATGATCAAAGGGATCGGAAAAGATCGCAACTTCTCCAACTAGGCGCTAAGATTCCTGCCCCATGGTGGGCGCCAACTGTCGTGGTTCTAACTCTGACAGTGCTGTAGGGGGGTGTGTATGGAGAGGCTAGATCTTAGCTATGGAGGAGTTGTAAGCACACGAGGATTACGAGTTCAGGCCCTTCTCGGAGGAAGTAACAGCCCTACGTCTCGGTGCCCGGAGGCGATCGATTGAATTATGCGTGTGTGAATAACAGGGGTGCGAACCCTTCATACTGAGGAGGGGGGTGGCTTATATAGAGTTCGCCGGCCCTCTCCTGCCCTCAGTAATGCAGGGTTTAAGGTACATTTAAGGTTGGGCGTTACTGGTAACGCCCCTAATAAAGTGCTATAATGACCATAAAGACTACTTAATAGCCGACCGTTTGCCTGCGGAGTGACTTTAGGTCTCCTGGCAGTCGAGTGGTTGGCTTCATGGTCGAGTGATAGCTTCTTGGTCGAGTGTCTTGAACCCGTCGAGTGGGATACCCTCAAGTCGATTGAAAGGTGACTTCTTCTAGGGATGTCCTTGGCTAGGGCTCTTTGGACAGGTCCGTGCCCCTACCCTAGGTACATATCTTCATCAGTCGCCGCCCCCGGTGAGCTCCTGTGCCCCGCAGCTGCCATGTGTACACACACACACACACATACACACACACAAACTAGAAATATTAGAAATGTTAGTTATATAGTAATGTTATAAATTTTTCTGTTTTTCAGTTATAGAAATATTTATAGAAATGTTAGCAATTTTTCTGTTTTTTAGTTATAGAAATATTAGAAATGTTATAAATTTTTCTGTTTTTTAGTTATAGAAATATTTATAGAAATGTTAGCAATTTTTCTTTTTTTAGTTATAGAAATATTTGAAATGTTAGTTATACAGAAATGTTATAAATTTTTCTATTTTTAGTTATATATATAGAAATGTTATAAATTTTAGTTATCACAATCCAATCACATTTAAAAAATGTTACTTTTTGCGGGCATATAGTATTTGTTCTCGACGATGCCCGGCCCGCATCCTCGCCGTCGTCCCGTTCGCCACGGCGTCCGGCTGACCCTTGTCCGGGACTGGGCTCCGCCGGGCTGGCACTGGGAGGTGGTACCTGGAGGGGCGCGCTGCTTGGTGAGGAACCCAGCCTCGGGTCCCGTCATCGACCCTGATATCCTTTGGTGGCGTTCGTGTGGGCCACATTCGGTGCAGAGGGAGTCGGCCCCACCGAAGGTGGTGCGTCATCGTGTCAGGGAGGAGGACGAGCACGTCCATCGCTACATGGCTCCTATGGACATCAGGTTCTCCAATACCTGGCAGGTTCTTTGGGTAGATGACCGGAGATATGATCCTGTGATGGTTCCTTCTCTTTGGGTGTCCACCGCTCGCGCCCCAGGAACCGCGAGTGTCCTAGATTCTTCTGTAGTACTCGATCTTTATTAGCTACCTAGCCAGTGATGTATTCGCTATATAATATTCGAGACGATGTATTCGAGATTATATATATTATTCGAGACGATGTACTTGAGATTATATATCATTCGAGACGATGCATATTATGTACTATATATGATTCAGTTTTTCCTTATTGATTGCATCCATGCATTGTAATTTGAATACTAAAATTGTAATTTGAATACCGGCAGAGAGAGAGAAGAGGAATTGTTCGAGATCATACGCAGCCCTCGCAGGCTAGATGATCTGAATGAAACAGATGACGGCTCCCAGTATCTGAACAATACCGGGAGGGTGATGATAACGTATTCGATCTCGATGATCGAGCTGATGAAGTCATGAACTATGATTATGATTATGATGACGCAGACAATGTTTATGATGACACACACAATGTTGATCTTAAAATAACAAAGACTACCGGCGAGGTATATTTATATAAGCAGGCATCTGGTGATCATCACATGTTTTTTTATTTGAAGATATATATATTAACGAATCGATCTTTCTTCTTTCAACCCTCCGGATTGAGCAAATCTGCTTCTATAGACAGCAGGACAAAGCGAGGCCCGGGCAAAAATTTGAAGGAGGGTGTAAAGTACAACATCGACTCCATCAAAACTAGTGGCGAACCCCTCATGCCTAAGAACATTGCGAACAAGTGGACTCGTCAGTGCGGAGTTCTTGTGAGGGACCAACTCCCGATCTCCATTCAAGAATGGAAAGAGCCAAAAACTAAACGTCCAGATGTTACTTGGGTCGATGACAGAGCAAAACAAAAGCTTTGGGAATCTCTAATGGAACATTTCACCCTACCAGATCATTTCACTGATGCAGATGTGCAGAAAGTCAAGGACGCTGCTCTTAAGAAGATGGCAATTGCATTCAATACCCACAAGAAAACTGTATGGGCCAACTACCTCGCTGCAGAAAGGAAGACTCCAGAATTCAAGGGAACACTGGAGAAGCAAAGAGAACACTGACCCACTTTCGTGAAATTCAAAGAATCAGAATTATCTAAGGAACGGTCGGCAAAAAACAAGGCCAATGCCGCAAAAAGGACGTAGTTCCATAGGCTGGGTCCAGGTGGCTACACGGTGGCAATGCCTAAGTGGGATAAGTCTGAGCAAGAGATGGAGGATGCAGGGGTCACTCCGGTTACTAGGAGCTGCCCCCCCAGGGTGTAGAAGTTGGTTCTATGCGCATGGGGGGCGTTGGACTCGAAGACAGGCCTGGTTTCAAAGAAGGCAAGTCTAAAAGGAGCAAGTCAAAAGTTACTTGACGCAATAGAAGATGTTAAAAAGGGGGTGTTCATGCCCAACAGAGAGAACGACGAGCTTACACGCGCCCTGGGAAATCCTGAACACCCGGGAAGAACACAAGGCAAGGGCGTTATTCCCTGGTATGAGGGCTTTTCAGAATGGAACGATGACTACAGGACCCGTGCAAGAAAGAAGATGGAGGAGGAGACGAAGAGGAAGCTGGAGGAGGAGTAGAGGAAGCAGGACGCAGAACGCCTTCAAGGCCTAGAAGCAAGGCACGCGGACTTGGCACTCAAATTCTAGCAGAAGCAGCAGCAGATCGACTCACTTAGCCAGGAAAGGGGGTCTCAGCAGTGGCAGCAGCAAGCGGATGATCATCCAACATTGGATAGCACCGTCCCATCCATGACGAGAAGCAGCGTTGGTTCCGCCCCGGGCGACGCACTGCTCGATACATACCCTGTGGATGACATCATAGAGAACACTAACTGTGAGCTACACTTCAAAATGAAGAACATATCCATGAAGGTGGCGGACGCAGTTGCTTTTAAAATTACCCCCAAAGCAACCTTCCATTGTGCCCCGATTCTAGCGGGCTATGCTCGTGTCTTGGTTGATGAGGTGGTGGACCCATATTCGGGGCTACAGCTTGACATTCCTGGAGGTGACGACGAGCGCACACTGGGAGAGGCCATACATCGTATCATCCTATGGAGAAAGGATTGCATCATCTTTCGAAGTCCACCGACACCGCGTCTGCCGACTCCTCCTCGAAGTCCGCCACCGAGTCAGCAGAGTCCCGCTCCTCCAAGTCCACGAACGCGTGAGCAGACTCCTGCTTCAAGTCCGGCACAGCCTCAGGCCACTCCTCCCGTTTCAAGCCCGACACCGTGTCAGGCCACACCTCCTGCTTCAAGTCCGGCACAGCGTCAGGCTACTCCTCCTGCTCCAACTCAACAACGTCAGCCGTCTCCGCCGCCTCAGCAATCGCAGAAGAGACACGCCACAGCTATGGTGCGTAGCGGTACGAGTCGAGGTAGTACAAGAAGTACAGGCGGAGACACGAAGCGATATAAATATGGTCCAAGCCTCGCTCCTCTTCCTCAGAGGCCTTACGGCATGACCGAGGAGCAAAACAATGCCATAGTGCGGGCAGAAGTGGACGCCCATTTTGGACCGAAACCGGCAACGCCGCCGAGGGAGAAAGTGCCCGAGGAAAAGATTGACCACTTCTTTCGTATGGCTACACCACCAGCTCCCAAGCATGTTGACTCAGACTATGAGCGCCAAATCAGGAAGGCACATCGAGCACGGCTACAGAAAGAAGCGAGCTCGAGCTCGAGCCAACAAGAAAAATGCGAAAAAACCGTTCCCCAGCTGGGAGAACAGGCGGCGCAATCGATCCCCCCGCTTGTTGTGCCAACAACACGTGAGAGTACGCGCGCCCAATATTATTGTGGGCAAATAGTTTACGTTCCCGAGGTGGGAAATGTGGTAATAACCGAGGAGCATATAACGCAGGCTGAAATTCTCAATATCACTATTGGACAACTCCTCGAGATCTAGGCCATGTCTCCGCTTAGAGAGGAGGAAATAAAACGGAAATATGTCCGGGGCCAACCTTTGGTCGAGCCAGACGAGGTCTAGAACCTCCCAACGAGAATGTATGAATTGCATCAATGATACATGAACATTATCAAGATTTCCAATCGAGAGTCCCTCATGGTGAAAGTCAAGGAAGAGCATTACTTCCATAAGAAAGCTCTGTCCGTTGAGTATTCAGAACTATTTCAGTTATTCAATCAAGATGCACTCGACAAATCTATCGTCAGTTGCTATTGTCTGTAAGTGATTTCTTTCTATAATTTAAGTCTCAAGCTAGCTCTAGTGCTCATTGATTGATCATTAATTACCTGTAATTATATATCCTTACTATATATTCTTTTCTGTGGTATTATGCAGGATGAAGATGCATGAAATGAAAAAAAGTGGACGCTATGGCATTGGGTTCATTGATCCAAATACCGTTAATGAATTCACATGGAAATTGAAATACTGTAAACAAGATGTAGAGAATAGCATGCTAGAGTTCTTGAAGCGCCTCAATAGCAATGAAGATATATTACTTCCTTACAACTTTGAGTGAGTCACACTGTCTTGTACTACAAATTCTGTTTTTGCTTAGTAGCTAGATGTTAATAAGTGTATAGGGTTTAGGGTTATAGTTGATTAGTGTTATGCACATGCCCGCTTAATTTATACATGCAAACGTACGCGCATGCAGGTGCCCCTGGATCTTGTTAGACATTAAAGTTGACCATGCAAAAGTTGAAGTACTGGACTCACTACTTAAAAAATATAGTGACTACAACATCGTGAAGGGGATAGTCAACAGGTAATTTCAATCATTATTAACTATATCTCGGCCTATTTAGTTCGTCATTTCCTGATATGAACTATTTTTAATAACCTCTTTATTAATTTTCTTTGCCGGCGGGCAGGGCTTGGGCAAAGTACATCAAGGTGACTCCAGGAAAATGGCCACAAAAGCTATTTTGGTATCGACCCAAGGTAAGTAATTAAGTAGCTAGTACTAGCTAGCTAGCTATCATCTCTTTAATTCTTGTTTCAGTACCATTAATTAATTATCATGCTTGATTAATCATTATCTGATTCAATTCCATTCTCGTAAAGGCCCTGAAGCAGGCACCGGGGAATGATCCGTGTGCATACTACGTTTGCGAGAACATTCGCATGATGGCGTCCGAAAAGAGCACATCTGGTAGACAGCAATGGGTACGTTTCACAGAACACTATTCACAATTTTTACATGATTATCAATATTGATCTCCTTCTTAACAGTTCCATGACGTGCGGGTTTCTACAGAATTAATATATCAAAATGTTCAGCACGAAAATCCGCATCCGATTTTGACTGCCGTAGGCCTGTTTGCAAAATTTTAGAATCCTCAAATTCTAAAAGGAAAATAAGATATACTCAAATTTCAGTTTTTTTTTTAAATTTTGTTTAAATCTGGTCAAACTACTTATTCAAGAAGTATTAGTGTTACTACAGAATTATTCAAGAATATTAGTGTTACTAAATAATTATTTTAATTTTTTTGAATTTTGGTCAAATTGTCATCAAACTATGGTCAAACTACTTACTCAAGAAATATTAGTGTTACTATTGTCAGGAAAACAACATGTGCAGACTTGGAAACGAGGTGGAATAGAATCCGGAAGTTAAGCGTGCTCAGGCTGGAGTAGTGAGAGGATGGGTGACCGGCCGGGAAGTTAGATGATTTGGAATGATGAGGGGTGATTAGAGATTAGAGGTTAAATTGAGCATTGATGAGGGGTGATTAGAGATTAAATTGTAAATAATTCAGAAATTTAAAAATCAGAAAAAAAATTAAAAAAAGGAGCTCCAGACAGCAGCCACGTGGAGCGCCTTTAGTTCCGACCCTTTAGTTCCGGTTCCAGAACCGTGACAAATGACCCTTTTTCTACTACTCTCTTTTTGTTTGCAAATAACTTATTAGTACTCGGCCCAAAAGCCCAACATATGTTTGGCATCATCTGATCCTGACGCCCACGATACGATTTCAAAAGATCTTTGGCTTACTCGCTCATAGCGGGCTTAGATTCCTCCATCTGGCGTGACGTTCTGCTTGCAACCCTATGGAAGGTTTGGAACTCCAGGAACGTTGCTACTTTCAGGAATGAAGACCACCCCTCCTTGGTTACTGTTAGAAATATTTGTAATGATTTTAAACTTGGGTGCAACCGGTTCAGACATCCAGTAGATAAGGTATCAAGTACGTCTTGGCTGAATTACCTGTCGTCACGGCTTGCGTGCCCTTGTAAAATCTTATTCTTGGTCTGTGACCAAAGTTTGAGCAATATATATACAGGAGGGGACTCTCCCACCCCCACCTTATTCCTCAATAAAAAAGTGTTTAATATGAAAACGTGATATCTTTTTCTATAATAAAAATTGAATTACCCTTCCAAAGAATTAATGCTTAACTACCACTATGTAAAAGAGCGCATTAGCCTACAACATGACATTGGCTTTCATCTCGTGGAGACGGAATGAATACTTCACCAACTCTCATAGGTGAGTAATGCTCAGTAATCATCTCTCCCTTTACATATACCACTACATCCTGACCAAACTATATACATTGTTCATTCATTTGCACTTCCTACAAGTGATTTTCTTATTGGCCTCTATACTAGCCTATAAGATATGTGGCAACCACATGGACATATGCAACCATCATAAAAGGATTGGAGAAATATATATGGAAATACGGGAATCAGAGATATAGGGACAGTAGCATATCGGCACAGGATCTATCGTTGTTCCAAATTAGTTTCGCATTGGGCTCAATTGGGTCAGGCGGTCAGCAGTACAAAAAGATGCCTCAGCTGGTCCCATTTTATCTGCTGCTAGCTTTTGGTCATGAGAGGTCCTACGGCGTTGGGCTCACACATGTTTGGGCCTGAGCGCAGCTATATATAGGATAAGGATTAATTTCTAGAAAAATAGAACAAATCAGCCAATCAATGACCTGGAGCTAGACAAAGTCACGTCACTGCATGTGGGCATCGAAGTGGACTCCGGGATCGAGCAATACATAACCGAGGCATTGAGTGAGCCAGCGATGTCTCTTCCAGCAGGTCGCCTCTCTCATCTTCACCATGTTGTAATGTAGGATAAACAAGAGTGAAATTAAATGAATCTATCTATGACAATTCAATGGTTGAAATTAACTACTCCCTCCGTCCGAAAAAACTTGTCATCAAAATGGACAAAAAAGGGTGTATCTAAAACTAAAATACATCTAGATACATCCCTTTTTATTCATTTTGATGACAAGTATTTCCGGACGGAGGGAGTACTTAATATTATTTACAGATCTTAAAGAAACTAATTAAGAGTAACTACAAACTTGTCTTTCCAAATACAGAGTACGTCGGAGGTATGAGAGGATAGCCAAATGCAACTTCGTGGCATAAAGAACGGTGAGCTCTCTAGTTTCGATCCATTCCGGCGGAGGCTGGTGATTTGAGAAACCTAGGGTAATGTTAATCATGTCATGCGACTGGTGAACTTATCAGACGTTTTAGAACTGGTGAAATGTGATTCAGGTTAGTACAATCTGATGAGCCGCCTTTCGATCTTCCAGGCACATGCAGGAAGTTGGCCGCATTGAAGGCCATGACGTGCATCTTCGGCATCACTCGCTCCCAGCAGAGCACGCAAAGTCAAGAAGTACTGCATGCCCAAGTCCAGTTGTGCAATCGTGATGAAAAATAATCCAAAACTGGTATCCTAAAGACATACTTCTTTTTTGTGAAAAAAGGTTTAACCCTGGTTCTCTGAATCGATAATTGCAAAACAAAGGGGATAGAAGGATAGGACATACAACACTTCAGAATTACTCCCTCCGTCCCGAAATGTAAGACGTTTTTTGATACTATGATAGTGTCAAAAAGCGTCTTACATTTTGGGACGGAGGGAGTACTAGCTAATCCTGTTACGAGATCGTGATTGAAACCACTTGAAGAACCTATGTACAAACATCTGCAAGTGGTTGCATCCATAGTGACGAATCTCTTGAACTCATACTCTAACACTATTAAACACAATACATTATGTTCGTTCCAAGTTGTCCAACAAAAAGCTGACACACTCCCACTTGGAATTCTATACTTGCGTTTTTTGTTCACCCCATCAAACCATTTCCCCAAACGTACAAATGCTATTTGACCAGGCAGATTATAGGCCACATGGACTATTGTCCACAACAGACGCACAAAAGAACATGAGAGGAACATGTGCTGCTGGCCATAGACGCAGGTAACCATACAGTACAAGTGTACATCACAAAGTTTATAACATAACAGTCACAGAGATAGCGTCAAACTACATGAATTCTGAAAGACGCAATCATAAATCACAATACCAAACCACGTTAATAAGCGAAGAAATGGGATCACTTTGCTTTCAAACTCCAACACACCACAGTGAAACAGCTCAAAGCTTTCAAGAATTGTCTCTGTATTTGTCACCTCGCACAGTGCTTCGCTCATTCCACACCCAATGGAGTGTCTGGCGTAGCCTCTTTTGGTATTTTTCATCATCCAAATGATGAGCTGGACTGTGGTCCTTCTTATCCCTGGGAACTGAGTCGTTGGGGACTTGTGCAAAACTAGCATCTCCTGAAGCTTATGAATAAATGCGGAAGCTTCAAGTTGGGCACTCTTCAGCGCATCCCCGGAAAGAAGATGAGAAGATGTGCACGTCCAGTCCGGCAAAGCTGCGTAGCAGTTTGCTCCGTTTTGGTCAATACATGTATAATGTCAAAACAATATACTTTTGGCAATATAGCGTCTAACAAATATGAGCAGCTGTAGTAAGTCAGTGAGACGTGCAGTGGACTGTGAGCACTTGGAATGGTATACAATGTGACCAATAACACGTTTTTCTTGAGAAGCACGGATGTTGTTTAGAAACTTTGAGAACACCATAGACGTATACACACATACACAGACCACACTCGCACTGACGGTGCGCCTGCTAAAAACGGAGTTCCGGGGCTCATCAGTGAATAGTATACATGTCTCACATGAAAACATATTTACTTCCGGTACAAAATATATAAAGTAATTTTTGGTTGTTACGATACTGTATGTACCCACCATTGTATCAATAAGGTTCAAACAACATACGAGGATTGGATTCCACGGTAGTGGGGTCCGATCCCGGTGGAGATAAGCATGACGGCGAGGGCGGTTGTGAGCGCGTCGGTGGGGGTGGGGGGGGGGTCATGGTTAATGTTGTGCGAGACCGCTACACGAGATGACACGCCGGCGAGTTTGGCCGGAGGCCGTTGTGGGGCGGGGCAGAATACTGGCGGACAGAGAGTTGTGGCATGAGCACCAGCGAGGTCAGATGGGGGCGGTAGAGATGGGAAAAGGGGGAGGCGGTTGGGTCGTGGGTAATTAATTCGTGGCAATAAAAAACATATGACGAGAGATTATTGGAGACGCGGATCTCAGCCGTGAGATGAAAATCTATATCTATACCTACTAATAAAGCAAGGTGCATTTCTCCAATTTTTTCATCCGTTTATCGCCGAAAAGTTTTTTTCCCTATCCGAGGTGGTACTAAATTCTAATGCGTTCGTCTGCAAAAAAAAAGGCTTTTCCAGATTTTCGTACGTGGGCCGCGCGCTGTGGCCCAGCAAAACCAGCCAACTTATTTTTTAAGCCCACGCAGCAGGGAAATTCTATTTTCCGCACAGGGCGATAAATAGTAGGACTTTCGCACAGGACAACCGATAATGAGCTGACCCAGTTTTCTTTGTTTCTATGTTTTATTTCTATTTTTATTCTTCTTTCCGTATATATTTTTTCCCTTCCAATTTTAGTTTTTTTATAGAATTTATTTCGGAAATTCAAAATTCTCAAAAAACGTTCAGAATTAAGAAAAAACAAATTACAGAAAATGTTTGGAATGCCAACATTTTGTTGCTATTTTGAAAAATATTCAGAACTTGAAAAATTTCCCATATTTTCAAAAAAATTATTGTTTTTCAGAATTGTTTGAGATTTCTAAAATCAAAATGGAATTTTATAAAATGCTCCAAATTCAAAAAATATTCTTGTTTCAGTGAAATTTTCACAATTCAAAATAATGTTAAAAGGTACACATTTACGAAAATCTTACGAATTTTCAACACATGTTCCCGTGCTAAAAAAATGCTCACAAATTCAAATAATGGTCATGTTTTTATAAAAAATTGGTGTTTTAATAAATGTTTGTGAATTTCAAAATATTTCCATGTTTCAAATTTGTAGCCGTTTATCTACAATTCAAAATAATGTTAAAAGATACACATTTTCGAAAATGTGGTGTTTAATTTTCGCATTTATTCACAAGCTAAAAAAATAATGTTCCCATGCTAAATAATGTTAAAAGATACACATTTTCAACACATGTTCCCATGCTAAAAAAATTGTTCATGTTTTATAAAAAAATGTGGTGTTTTCAAAAAATATTTGTGAATTTTAAAAGATGTTCATGTTTCAAATTTTGTTTACGTTTTTTAAAAGTATATATAATTTTCAGAAAACTGTTCAGGATTTAGAAAATGGTTCATATTTCCTAATTAGGAAACTTCATACCTTAAAATCTCCTGGATTGAAAGGAAAAGTAGATTGAATAATTCATGGGCCTTCTCTGGCGTACGATGACGTAATAAAACTATTAAATGCCCTTGATCAATGAATGGAAAAGTAGCGGATTCGTTACTTCACACCCGGCGAAACCGAGAAGCTACATATTTCTTTTTCATGTGCACACAGGGTTTTGCTTGCACATATAATTCTCACTAATTTTAAATGCATGCTATTTTTTCTTCCGTTGCAACGCACGGGCATATGTGCTAGTAAGATAAACGTATCGCAAGTAGTCTCATGATGGTTTCCTTTCAGACTACTGATAGGAAGAGTTTCCCTCCAAGATAATCAACTTTCATTACAACCCATGCGTAAGGAGCTAACATTGACAATCAAGGCATTTATTTCTTCCATGATTGCTAAATTTTCTCAACATATTGAATACTCTCTGTACAATAGGATCTGAGATTGGATGCTAAATTTTATGCGAGGGGTCCCAAATTGGATCCCTGCCACATCGCTCCCGTGGGCGACGGTGAGGTCCCTGCCGCTGCCGCCATGAACACCCTCCTCTCCATCTCTCCTCCCTCGCCGCCACCAAAGGACGCGGCCGGGCAAAGCCTGGCCGGCGGCGGTGGCGGCGGGGCCTTTCGCCTTCTCGCGCAGGGCCTCCGCCACAGGGCGGCACGGCAGGGCCGGGACACCGCGATGGCGAGGGTCGCGGTGGTGTGACATCGGATCCCCACAACGGCGGCGCTCGGGGCCGGTGGCACACGACGGGCTTCGAAGTGGTGGATCATGCAGGCGAGGGGATGTCGGCGGTTCGGGATCCACCCCGATCTAGCGTCCGTCTTCAGCCTGCGGCACGGGCTGTGGGCAGCGATAGCCGGTGTCCTCTGCCGTGGTGGAGGCAGCGGTGTGGTGGTGGTCTTAGTGCTCTTCTCGCATCACAACAACCATCTGCATGATCATTCCTCCTCGATCTGGCCATCGACGTGTTTCCAGAATTGCTACCAGAGATCTTGCCCAACGATATCTGGATCGGATAGATTCCGATCGTGCGCGTCCATATCAGCCTACGCAGTCCAGAAGGGTGCGACGCGAAGCTCTACTGTTTGTTGACACCATGGGACATGTCGGTATCTCGATTTCCATGGCATACACAGCGGTGGAGAAAGTCATGGCGGCTGAGATCGGAAGATCAGTAAGGCGGACGGGCCTTGGAGGCGATGGAGTCAGCCACGTGTTTGATAACTTTCAGAAGCAGCAGTGAAAGTGGGGGCGGCAACACTGGAGGATTTCATTTTTATGGTGCTCTTCGCGTGCTGAGTCGTGACTTTCAAGGTAAAAATCTAAGGTCTGGCCTTAATTGGTTGTGCATGGCGATGGCCTTGCTGAAGGTATTGTTTTGAGAGCTCGGACTTCTCCAGGGGAAAACCTAAGATCTTGGATGTGGCAATGACGGCGCTTGTGCACTGTTTCCTTCTTGAAGGCGTCGCTTTTGGAGACCTTTTATGTTTTCTGGGTGTTGTCATAGGTGGTGGTTTGTGTGCTGCTACTGAGAGGAGTTGATCACTATGGCGAGGCCTTTGTTTTTCCTCTCTATTCTGTTTTCTTTTCGGGTTGTGTGCATCTGGGATATCTTTGAGGCATCTTATTGGTGTAGAAGCTGGGTGTAATTGGTATCTTCATGATATTAATACATTCCCCTTCCAAAAATAATCAAAAAAACAATTAGTATATTTGCTTAACAGTGTTCGTCAGCTTAGTATTCTCCTCAGAAAATGACCATTCTCAGCACTTATCGATTTATTGATTTTTTATATGTTGGTCAATAACTTAGCACATGGATCAACCATGAGTTCACATGGTTGATACCCAAATTCCACACCATGATGGCGAAAAGCCATTTTATATTTTCGTAGATATTGTCCAACTCACAACGTACTTTTACGGGATCCTAGTAGCATGTATTTCATTTTCTTCATTGGTATTTAAAAGTGTCCGTCCAATGAATATGAACATGATTAACTTGTGTAGTTTCAGAAAACTTTAAATCAAGCGATGAAAATGATCATTTTTCATAACATGCAAGTGCCACAATATTCTTGCATCATTGCTTTTATACAATCTTTTGGTTAGCTTTTTTCAGTCTCCTTTTATGCTCATCAATTTGGGCCACGGAAAAGAAGTACATTATCCCGCCCGACCCCAAGGGGTAAGAAACAAAGTAGGCATACTATCATGCGAAATTGCAATAATCTGACTAACACGAACAAGATTATTCATGAGCATTATTCAGAGGGGTATCACAACATCGGTTATTCATGATCCACGAACAAGACCAAAATAAGTAACATACATAAGAATGTGAGACTACTCACTGCTCACTGATATGATTCTAGTTCGACCCACTTAAACAAACACAATTTTAAAGTTGATAATAGAACCGCAGTTTAACTAGCAAAACAACCACAAGCTTACATGATGCATTATCTTATTTGGCACAAGTAAAATAGGTTATTTCGTTCCATCATTGATCTTTTTTTTTGGAAATGGAAGTATACCCCCGGCCTCTGCATCATGATCTACAAAATATTTATTGACTGCTTACATTATTTCACCAACTTGTCCACTATTGGAGAACATCGAGATCATAGACATAATAATGCTTAGTAGCAACAACAACTGGAGACTGCACTTGCTTGCCTTTCCATGCAGAATAAAATTGTTGACCAATAAAGAAATCATTTATCCATAATTACAGATATTCACGTATGTGGAATACATGGACCACTCCATTTATATTTGGAAATTATATAACACTAGCAAGAGCAAGGGCATTCTTACTATTGTAGACCTACAATACATCTTCAAAAGTGACCACTACGTAAAAACCACGAAATAGCTAAACATATAAGGGAGGATGATTTGACACCCGGGACCAGGTGATCCCGAAATCTGGGCCGCCCAAAATAGTTGTTGGATCTGTGCTGTGTATTATTGAGTTAGGCTAGCAAATATGCCCGTGAGTTGCAACGGGAGATAAACTATC
>NC_053028.1:31269856-31442893 GCF_003073215.2 Triticum urartu | reverse complement strand
ACAACAGTTTTCAAGCAAGCTCGGGCAAAGCCCCATTTGAAATTCTGTATGGCAGGAAGTGCCGTACCCCTCTCAACTGGTCTGAAACCGGTGAACGTCAGCTGCTTGGTAATGACTTAATCACAGAAGCAGAAGAAATGTGCAAAGTCATTCGTGATAACCTCAAAGCAGCCCAATCCCGCCAAAAGAGCTACTATGATAGTAAGCACCGTGATTTGGCTTTCGAGATCGGAGATCATGTTTACCTCCGTGTCTCTCCTATGAAAGGTACTCGTCGCTTCGGTATCAAAGGGAAGCTTGCCCCTAGATACGTGGGACCTTTCAAGATTGTCAGCAAGAGAGGCGACCTCGCCTATCAACTCGAGCTTCCTTCAAACTTTGCAGATGTTCATGATGTGTTCCATGTCTCTCAGCTTCGAAAGTGCTTCAAGACTCCTGACCGCACCGTCAACTTCGAGGACATTGAGCTCCAAGAAGATCTCTCCTATCGTGAGCACCCAGTTGCTATTCTTGAAGAGACTGAACGCAAGACTCGCAACAAGTCAATCAAATTTCTCAAAGTCAAGTCGTCACACCATTCCGACCGTGAAGCTACCTGGGAACGCGAGGATCACCTCCATTCTGAGTACCCGGAGTTCTTTCAGTCCTAGATCTCGGGACGAGATCTTTTCGTAGTGGTGGAGTGTTGTAACACCCCGGATATAACTTTCCCAATTTGTACTCCAACTCTTGCCGTTTCCGGCGTTAAGTTATATTTATTTCTCGGGTTCGGGTCTTTGTCTCCGTGTGTTGTTTTCGTTTTCATGCATCTCATATCATGTCATCATGTGCATTGCATTTGCATACGTGTTCATCTCATGCATTCGAGCATTTTCCCCGTTGTCCGTTTTGCATTCCGACGCTTCGTTCTCCTCCGGTGGCCATTTCTAGCTTTCTTTCGTGTGTGGGGATTAAACATCTCCGGATTGGACCGAGACTTGCCATGCGGCCTTGGTTTACTACCAGTAGACCTCCTGTCAAGTTTCGTATCAATTGGACTTCGTTTGATACTCCAACGGTTAACCGAGGGACCGAAAAGGCCTCGTGTGTGTTGCAGCCCAACACCCCTCAAATTTGGCCCAAAACCCACCAAACTCTGCTCCATGTCCTAGAGCGTTCGATCACGATCACGTGGCCGAAAACCGCACCTCATTTGGACTCTCCTAGCTCCACTTATGCCTATATATACCCCCTCCATTTTTCGGATCTCGTCTTCCTCCTCCAAACCCTAAAAAAAAGTTTCAGATCTGCCGCCGACGGACGTGTCCGGTGCGGACCGGACAACGTCCGCCCCGTCGCGCCCAGCCACTCCCGTCCTGCCATCTGTCCCCGGGCGGTGCCCACATCGCAGCCGGCCCGCAGGCCCGTGCGCGGCCCTCCCGGCCCAGAGCCGCCGCCGCCCAGCACCCGCGCCCCGCCGCCTTCGTCTTCGAGCCCGGCCGCCCCACCGACGTGCCAACTCCGGTGGCCGGCCGCCGCCTCGCCCCTCGCCGCACCATCGCCGCCCGCGCCGCTCCGGCGGGCCACCGCCGCCGTCCGCGCCCGCCGGCGCCGCCGCACCACGCCCCGGCCTCTCCCTCCAAGTACCACGCCGCCCCGGCCTCTCCTCGCGGGCTCCAACTCCGGCCAGCTCGAGCTCAACTCCGGCGAACTCCTCGGGAAACGCGCCAGATCTAGATCCAAACTTCTCCTCGGTTGACTTTTTCCCTCTCCTTCCAGATTTTTATGCCTACTTTGACCGCCCGTAACTTTGCATCCGTAGCTCCGTTTTGGGCATATAATATATCAAGATGTTCGCCTCGACGAGTACATCGTTTCATCCCATTGCATCATTTTCATTTGATCTCATCTTGATGCCCGAAATGATGTTAGAAGGAGGCTTCGTGAGTTAATTGTCAGATCTGCTAGTTCATCTTAGACTTTTGTCATTTTTGCCATGATTAATGTGTGCATGCTATGCCTGTGAGTCCTTCATATGTTTTGTTAAGAATTTTGTCTTCTTTCCATAGGTGCAAGCCATGCATTTTTAGGATGTGTGTTGTGACTTGTGCAAGCTTGCAAAGAGAGGCACCCGGTAAATCAGTTTTCAGGGACTTAGTTGTTTTCACTAAGTCTGGGATATTTTAGTTCATGATGCCATATGTTCAGCTTGTTTCCTAATGATCCGTGCCTCTTTTGAGGATGATCAGTACGGGACTTTTGTTGTCCATGTTATGCTCTATCGATCCATGTCTTTGTCTGAAATTATGGTGCACCCTAGCTTGAGTCAATCGAGCTCTTCTTTTGCTTCGTGGTGAATCTGGGCAGATCGTCAACTCGTTTGCGATTTTGCCGGCGTTGTTGTAGTTGATCCGTGCATGCTATACCATTGTTCTTGCCATGTCTAGCTTGTATTTTGTGCCTTCTTAATAGATGTATGCTTGCCTTGCTGTGATTTGCACCGTGGTGAGTGCATCGAGCTCGTTTACATGCCTTCGTGAGTTATATTTCAGCATGCCTCAGTTTTCACTAAGTCTGAAAACTGATTGTGTTTTAGCTATGTTCGTGTGCCCGTTAATATATTTTGTGATCCCTTTTGGCCCCAGGTCACTTTGGGACTTTTGTTAATCTTATTGAGTAGCTCCAAGCCATGTTCTTACTTGTCATGTTCAGGTCATTTATCATATTGTTTTGCTGCTCCGAAGAGGGCTTCGTGATCTGAAATTTCAGACAAGTGTTAATTTCACTAAGTCTAGAATCTGTTTTGCATTTTGCGTTTTTGCCATGCTTGTTCGAACCTCTTAATGGATGATTTGGCCGTGGCTCAGTGCTAGTCTTTTGTTAAGCATCTTGTGGGCATTCCTTCCATGTATTTTTTGTCATGTTTGGTGGCTGTAGCATGTTCATTTCGTTGCATTTATATGCCTACTTGTTGTAAATCGCAGACCGGTGTCATATCTTAAAACGCTTGCCATTTCTAAACCGTAACTCCGATTCCAATGATCTTTATATCGTTTTCAAGAGATTTCATCCCCTCTATCCAGTGGCACCCTTGGAATTCCAAGTTGAGTCTAGGTTCATGCATTTCCTGTTATACCTTGCATTTTGCATCCCGCATCGCATCCCGCATAGCATATCATCATTTCATCATATTGATTGGTCTTGCACGTGGTTGATTGTATCCTTGTTGCTTGTTTGTCTTGTTGGGTAGAGCCGGGAGACGAGTTCGCTACCGAGGAGCCCGTTGAGTGTGCTTGTGAGGATCCAGTCAACTCTGACAACTGTGCAGGCAAGATGATCATACCCTCGAAATCACTACTATCTTTGCTATGCTAGTTTGCTCGCTCTTGCTATGCCAATGCTACGATGCCTACCTTTTGCTTGTCAGCCTCCCAATTGCCATGTTGAACCTCTAACCCACCATGTCCTAGCAAACCGTTGATTGGCTATGTTACCGCTTTGCTCAGCCCCTCTTATAGCGTTGCTAGTTGCAGGTGAAGATTGGAGGCCGTTCCTTATTGGAACATTTATTTACTTGTTGGGATATCACTATATTGCTATGTTATCTTAATGCATCTATATACTTGGTAAAGAGTGGAAGGCTCGGCCTCTCGCCTAGTGTTTTGTTCCACTCTTGCCGCCCTAGTTTTCGTCATATCGGTGTTATGTTCCCGGATTTTGCGTTCCTTACGCGGTTGGGTTATAATGGGAAACCCCTTGATATTTCGCCTTGATTAAAGCTTTTCCAGCAATGCCTAACCTTGGTTTTACCATTTTCCACCTAGCCTTTCCTTTCCCTTGGGTTCTGCAGACTCAAGGGTCATCTTATTTTAACCCCCCCCCCCCCGGGCCAGTGCTCCTCTGAGTGTTGGTCCAAACCGTCAGCCGCCGGTGGCTACCAGGGGCAACTCTGGGCTGGCCTACCAGAAGTTTGGACAATCTGAGTGTGCCCTGAGAAAGAGATATGTGCAGCTCCTATCGGGATTTGTCGGCACATTCGGGCGGTGTTGCTGGTCTTGTTTTAACCTGTCAAATTGTCTTGTTGTACCGGGTTACCGAGTCTGATCGGTGTGTCTCGGTGGAGGTCTATTCCTTCGTTGACCGTGAGAGCTTGTCATGGGCTAAGTTGGGACTTCCTGCAGGGATTGAACTTTCGAAAGCCGTGCCCGCGGTTATGGGCAGATGGGAATTTGTTAATGTCCGGTTGTAGATAACTTAAACCTTAATTAACTAAAATGAATCAACTGAGTGTGTTGCCGTGATGGCCTCTTCTCGGCGGAGTCCGGGAAGTGGACACGGTGTTGGAGTAATGCTTGCGCAGGTTGTTCCTCTAGATTCTCGCTCGCGCCTTGCCTCCTCCTCTCGCTCTCTTTTGCGGATAAATTAGCCACCACATATGCTAGACGCTTGCTGCAGCTCCACATATATTTTTGCCTCATCCATTCCTATAAGCTTAAATAGTCTTGATCGCGAGGGTGCGAGATTGCTGAGTCCCTGTGGCTCACAGATACTATAATTCCAGATGTAGGTCCAGGTGATGTCGCTCCAGGTGACGAGTACGAGCTCAAGTGGGAGTTCGACGAGGACTCTCAGCGTTATTATGTTTCCTTTCCCGATGATCAGTAGTGGTGCCTAGTTGGGGTTTGATTCAGGGCCTTGTCGCATGTTGGGTTCTTTTCCATTTTGGCGCCGTAGTCGGGCCATGAGTGTTTGTCTGATGGATGTTATTTATGTACTTTGATGTGACGTGGCGAGTGTAAGCCAACTATGTTCTTCCCCTTTTATTATATATTACATGGGTTGTTGTAATGATTTCCTGACTTGCGACATTGCTTTCAATGCGGTTATGTCTCTAAGTCGTGCCTCGACACGTGGGAGCTATAGCCGCATCGAGGGCGTTACATTGCGTCACCAGGGGCGCTGACATAACTAAACATTCTTAATTTGTTATTATATGCATGATTTGTAGATCAATTACCTGCCAGCGTCTTTATTTATGCAGCACGCAAGCAAGTTTCAGCGACGTGATGCACACAGATATACTCAAACTAGCGAGCAAGCACATACGTAACGTGCCTATGATAACTTCCTGCATGCATCAAGGGACACCTCAGAACATCTTGAAAAATCTGGTCAGCATGGCTTTATTCACTACCAAAGTGCTCCACCCGTTAATGAAGCCACTGTTATCCCTACACAGGTAAGGCTATTCATCAAGCTCTTGAATTAGCTTTCCGAAGTTACTGGAATATGACAATTGTCGATCCATGGCAAGTACACTCTATAGCTCTACAAGCGGCCGAGGTAACTTATTGGTCTATTGTGAATGTAAACAGCACTTTAGATATTTAAATTAATCAATTCTTTATAAAAAAACATTGAACATTTTCATTAATAAACAGTGCTATATGAATATAGCTCTTCTTTTCCTTCTGTCCAGTGTCTGAAGAGATGAACGTGGGCCGTCTTTGTTTCGCCGGACGACTGAAAAGCTGATTCTGAAGCAGGCTTCTTAGCTCGTAGCAACTCACTCGGATCTGCAGTCTTCTGATACTCTTGCAGCTCAACAACTGCCATCTGAGCGTCTGCAATCTTTGAGCCTTTCTGAAAACACTCTTCTGCCTTCTTCCGATTGCCTGTAACGGTGATCACACCTTTGGGACCAGGCATCTTAATTTGAGATACACATAACATGGTCGAGCCATGAAGCGTGCGTAAGCTGGCCTACCCAGAATGGCATGATAAGCACTTTGGAAGTCCACAACCTCGAATGTCAACTTTTCCTTGCGGTAATTCTTTGAATCACCGAAAACCACATCAAGAGCAATCTGGTCGAGTGATTCGGCCTTCTTCCCGGGAATGACTCCGTGGAAGCTCATGTTACTGGTACTGAGCCTGGACATCGGAATGCCCCCCCTTTCAATGTTTCCGCATACAGTATGTTCAGGCCACTGGCCACCATCCATCAGGACTTTGGTCAGTCGACTGGCCTTCGACAACTGGGTCGACCACCAAAGCTTGCCTCCTAGGGGTGGCAATGTGCGTAGGGTGATCAGACTGGTCGAATGTGATGGCAGTCTGAGACCACTTCAGATAACTGGGTGTTGCCGGAGCAACCATATTCACCTCACGGTTAATGACTTTCAGTCGACTTTTGCTTTCGACATCAGCAAAAATCATCAGGGTGGAATTGACTTGGGGGTATCCATCGTCACTATCTTCCTTGTCCTCAGCCCTGTCCGACTCTTTTTCCTTATCTTTGGACTACTTGCCTTGAAACTGCTGGATTAGGAGCCGGCACTGTCGAGTGGTATGCTTTGGGTAAATAAAATTACCCTCTTCATCTTTCTTGGTGTGGATGTGACATGGCAGATCCAAAACATCATTTCCATCTAGATCTTTGACTTTCTTGGGCTTCCAGGGCCCCTTGGGTTTTCCCTTGAATTTTCCCTGGGTTACGGCCAGGGCCTCCCCAGGGGCGGCTGGCTCGACCCTTTCGCTTCTGTTTCTGACTGGAGTTTCCTCCGGTTTCTTGGGCGACTGCCTTGTGCTTGCCACTCCGGAGTCGATCTTCGTCTTCACCATTAGCGTACTTGGTGGTAATCTTCATCATCGGATTCAGAGACATCTCTCCAGTTCGACCGAACTTCAGATTCAATTCTCTGTACTTAACGCCTTCCTTAAAGGCACAAACTGCTTGATGGTCTGGCACATTCTCAACTGTGTGATGCAATGTGATCCACCTCTGGATGTAATCCCTCAGAGTTTCATTCGCGTTTCTGCACGCAAGACCGCAATTCTGTAAGGCCTGCAGGTCGCTTGCATGTTCCTTCAAAGGTTGTGACAAACACTCGGGAGAGGTCCTCCCAAGTGTAGATGCTGCTTGGGTGCCAACTGATTTAGTCACGCTCTGGCTGAGCCCTCTAACATGAGAGGCAAATGCTTCATGGCCACCTCATCATTGCCACCGCCAATCTGTACAGCCACTCGGTAATCTTCGAGCCAAGTGTCAGGCTTAGATTCACCGGTGAACTTCCTGACTCCAGTCGCCAGCCTGAAGTTGGGAGGAATCACTGCGGCTCTGATGACTCGACTGAAACACTCTGGCCCCGAAGCATGTACTCTGCTGCTGGCAGGCGCATCTCTGTTGTGGCCTTCTCGATGAGCTCTGTTCCTGTCAACCAAACCTTGAACGAGGATGGATCTCGCATCAAAGCCTGGGTCCCTGGGGTCGACTGGAATCCTCTGCCCAACACTATGAGGGCGTCTGCCATCTTGCCATCGAGGCGCATACGACCCACTCCTCGGGGGAGGGGTTGGCACTCGACGTCGATCATCACGATCGAATCGGTGATCATACTGCTCATTTCTTCTGTACTGATCGTGCCGGTCTCCACGTCCCTCACGCCTCGGGGGCGATCTCGGGCTGTGAGCCGACTGGACTGTGTCCGTTGCCACGGATCGACTGTGGATCCTATTCCGCGACTGAGAAACAGCGGAATTCTGGTTTCCCGCCGCCCGGAGCAACGCTCTGATCTGCAACAAGCCCCTGCCAGCCTCCGACTGGGAGGGCTGAATTGATTCTGCTATACGGGCCGCAGCGGCCAAATTCTGAACTGGGGTTCGATATACCTGCGGCGGCGGGAAGAGCTGACGCCGACTGGACTCGGGAGCTTGCTGACGTCGACTGGACTCGGGAGCTCGCTGACGCGCTTGCTCGTAGAGTATTCGCTAGAGATTCTCTAGTCGAGTGCGCTCGGCCAGGTTAGCCAAGCGCGCGTCCTCCAAGGCCCGGGCCTCGGGGGTTTCTCCGACAATAGGAGTGTGGAGTGCGTCCATGTTCTGGCGGAGAAGCTCCTCTCGCTGCAATGACGTGAGAGGTTCGGGGAGATACTCATCGTGGGGATGCGACGGGTCGCCCCCACCCGCGCCTCCATCAGCGCGAGGGAAACCGGGAGGACTGTGTGTTCCATCGACCGCCAGAACCTCAGCCGCTGGATCGCTGCTGTCGCACTCGGATGCGGTCTCCGCAGAGCCAGTCGACAGGTCGAACAGGCCGCAGAGGGATCAGTCGGGCTCGATTGCCGCGACTTGTGGGGTTGTCGACTGGCGGGCCACGGCATGCCTCACCCACCGCTGAAGTCTCGACCGACCGGAGCGCTTGCGCTGGTGGGAGACAGGGCGGGGAGACCACACGGGGACCGACTGATACTGGGTCGACGGCTGCCGCAGGAGGACGCCACGAATGCATGCGCGGAAGTGCGTCGCACCGCGGACGGGGAGCGCGTCGATGTCGAGTGGTGCCTCCTGAAGCCAGGCGGAGTCGTCGGCAATGAATGTGAGCGCGCCGAGACGGATCTCGCGGTCCTCCACCAAAACTCCGCAAGAAACCATGATCAAAGGGATCGGAAAAGATCGCAACTTCTCCAACTAGGCGCTAAGATTCCTGCCCCATGGTGGGCGCCAACTGTCGTGGTTCTAACTCTGACAGTGCTGTAGGGGGCTGTGTATGGAGAGGCTAGATCTTAGCTATGGAGGAGTTGTAAGCACACGAGGATTACGAGTTCAGGCCCTTCTCAGAGGAAGTAACAGCCCTACGTCTCGGTGCCCGGAGGCGATCGATTGAATTATGCGTGTGTGAATAACAGGGGTGCGAACCCTTCATACTGAGGAGGGGGGTGGCTTATATAGAGTTCGCCGGCCCTCTCCTGCCCTCAGTAATGCAGGGTTTAAGGTACATTTAAGGTTGGGCGTTACTGGTAACGCCCCTAATAAAGTGCTATAATGACCATAAAGACTACTTAATAGCCGACCGTTTGCCTGCGGAGTGACTTTAGGTCTCCTGGCAGTCGAGTGGTTGGCTTCATGGTCGAGTGATAGCTTCTTGGTCGAGTGTCTTGAACCCGTCGAGTGGGATACCCTCAAGTCGATTGAAAGGTGACTTCTTCTAGGGATGTCCTTGGCTAGGGCTCTTTGGACAGGTCCGTGCCCCTACCCTAGGTACATATCTTCATCAGTCGCCGCCCCCGGTGAGCTCCTGTGCCCCGCAGCTGCCATGTGTACACACACACACACATACACACACACAAACTAGAAATATTAGAAATGTTAGTTATATAGTAATGTTATAAATTTTTCTATTTTTCAGTTATAGAAATATTTATAGAAATGTTAGCAATTTTTCTGTTTTTTAGTTATAGAAATATTAGAAATGTTATAAATTTTTCTGTTTTTTAGTTATAGAAATATTTATAGAAATGTTAGCAATTTTTCTTTTTTTAGTTATAGAAATATTTGAAATGTTAGTTATACAGAAATGTTATAAATTTTTCTATTTTTAGTTATATATATAGAAATGTTATAAATTTTAGTTATCACAATCCAATCACATTTAAAAAATGTTACTTTTTGCGGGCATATAGTATTTGTTCTCGACGATGCCCGGCCCGCATCCTCGCCGTCGTCCCGTTCGCCACGGCGTCCGGCTGACCCTTGTCCGGGACTGGGCTCCGCCGGGCTGGCACTGGGAGGTGGTACCTGGAGGGGCGCGCTGCTTGGTGAGGAACCCAGCCTCGGGTCCCGTCATCGACCCTGATATCCTTTGGTGGCGTTCGTGTGGGCCACATTCGGTGCAGAGGGAGTCGGCCCCACCGAAGGTGGTGCGTCATCGTGTCAGGGAGGAGGACGAGCACGTCCATCGCTACATGGCTCCTATGGACATCAGGTTCTCCAATACCTGGCAGGTTCTTTGGGTAGATGACCGGAGATATGATCCTGTGATGGTTCCTTCTCTTTGGGTGTCCACCGCTCGCGCCCCAGGAACCGCGAGTGGCCTAGATTCTTCTGTAGTACTCGATCTTTATTAGCTACCTAGCCAGTGATGTATTCGCTATATAATATTCGAGACGATGTATTCGAGATTATATATATTATTCGAGACGATGTACTTGAGATTATATATCATTCGAGACGATGCATATTATGTACTATATATGATTCAGTTTTTCCTTATTGATTGCATCCATGCATTGTAATTTGAATACTAAAATTGTAATTTGAATACCGGCAGAGAGAGAGAAGAGGAATTGTTCGAGATCATACGCAGCCCTCGCAGGCTAGATGATCTGAATGAAACAGATGACGGCTTCCAGTATCTGAACAATACCGGGAGGGTGATGATAACGTATTCGATCTCGATGATCGAGCTGATGAAGTCATGAACTATGATTATGATTATGATGACGCAGACAATGTTTATGATGACACACACAATTTTGATCTTAAAATAACAAAGACTACCGGCGAGGTATATTTATATAAGCAGGCATCTGGTGATCATCACATGTTTTTTTATTTGAAGATATATATATTAACGAATCGATCTTTCTTCTTTCAACCCTCCGGATTGAGCAAATCTGCTTCTATAGACAGCAGGACAAAGCGAGGCCCGGGCAAAAATTTGAAGGAGGGTGTAAAGTACAACATCGACTCCATCAAAACTAGTGGCGAACCCCTCACGCCTAAGAACATTGCGAACAAGTGGACTCGTCAGTGCGGAGTTCTTGTGAGGGACCAACTCCCGATCTCCATTCAAGAATGGAAAGAGCCAAAAACTAAACGTCCAGATGTTACTTGGGTCGATGACAGAGCAAAACAAAAGCTTTGGGAATCTCTAATGGAACATTTCACCCTACCAGATCATTTCACTGATGCAGATGTGCAGAAAGTCAAGGACGCTGCTCTTAAGAAGATGGCAATTGCATTCAATACCCACAAGAAAACTGTATGGGCCAACTACCTCGCTGCAGAAAGGAAGACTCCAGAATTCAAGGGAACACTGGAGAAGCAAAGAGAACACTGACCCACTTTCGTGAAATTCAAAGAATCAGAATTATCTAAGGAACGGTCGGCAAAAAACAAGGCCAATGCCGCAAAAAAGACGTAGTTCCATAGGCTGGGTCCAGGTGGCTACACGGTGGCAATGCCTAAGTGGGATAAGTCTGAGCAAGAGATGGAGGATGCAGGGGTCACTCCGGTTACTAGGAGCTGCCCCCCCCAGGGTGTAGAAGTTGGTTCTATGCGCATGGGGGGCGTTGGACTCGAAGACAGGCTGGTTTCAAAGAAGGCAAGTCTAAAAGGAGCAAGTCAAAAGTTACTTGACGCAATAGAAGATGTTAAAAAGGGTGTGTTCACGCCCAACAGAGAGAACGACGAGCTTACGCGCGCCCTGGGAAATCCTGAACACCCGGGAAGAACACAAGGCAAGGGCGTTATTCCCTGGTATGAGGGCTTTTCAGAATGGAACGATGACTATAGGACCCGTGCAAGAAAGAAGATGGAGGAGGAGACGAAGAGGAAGTTGGAGGAGGAGTAGAGGAAGCAGGACGCGGAACGCCTTCAAGGCCTAGAAGCAAGGCACGCGGACTTGGCACTCAAATTCCAGCAGCAGCAGCAGCAGATCGACTCACTTAGAAAGGAAAGGGGGTCTCAACAGTGGCAGCAGCAAGCGGATGATCATCCAACATTGGATAGCACCGTCCCATCCATGCCGAGAAGCAGCGTTGGTTCCGCCCCGGGCGACGCACTGCTCGATACATACCCTGTGGATGACATCATAGAGAACACTAACTGTGAGCTACACTTCAAAATGAAGAACATATCCATGAAGGTGGCGGACGCAGTTGCTTTTAAAATTACCCCCAAAGCAACCTTCCATTGTGCCCCGATTCTAGCGGGCTATGCTCGTGTCTTGGTTGATGAGGTGGTGGACCCATATTCGGGGCTACAGCTTGACATTCCTGGAGGTGACGACGAGTGCACACTGGGAGAGGCCATACATCGTATCATCCTATGGAGAAAGGATTGCATCATCTTTCGAAGTCCACCGACACCGCGTCTGCCGACTCCTCCTCAAAGTCCGCCACCGAGTCAGCAGAGTCCCGCTCCTCCAAGCCCACGAACGCGTGAGCAGACAACTGCTTCAAGTCCGGCACAGCCTCAGGCCACTCCTCCCGTTTCAAGCCCGACACCGTGTCAGGCCACACCTCCTGCTTCAAGTCCGGCACAGCGTCAGGCTACTCCTCCTGCTCCAACTCAACAACGTCAGCCGTCTCCGCCGCCTCAGCAATTGCAGAAGAGACACGCCACAGCTATGGTGCGTAGCGGTACGAGTCGAGGTAGTACAAGAAGTACAGGCGGAGACACGAAGCGATATAAATATGGTCCAAGCCTCGCTCCTCTTCCTCAGAGGCCTTACGACATGACCGAGGAGCAAAACAATGCCATAGTGCGGGCAGAAGTGGACGCCCATTTTGGACCGAAACCGGCAACGCCGCCGAGGGAGAAAGTGCCTGAGGAAAAGATTGACCACTTCTTTCGTATGGCTACACCACCAGCTCCCAAGCCTGTTGACTCAGACTATGAGCGCCAAGTCAGGAAGGCACATCGAGCACGGCTACAGAAAGAAGCGAGCTCGAGCTCGAGCCAACAAGAAAAATGCGAAAAAACGTTCCCCAGCTGGGAGAACAGGCGGCGCAATCGATCCCCCCGCTTGTTGTGCCAACAACACGTGAGAGTACGCGCGCCCAATATTATTGTGGGCAAACAGTTTACGTTCCCGAGGTGGGCAATGTGGTAATAACCGAGGAGCATATAACGCAGGCTGAAATTATCAATATCACTATTGGACAACACCTCGAGATCTAGCCCATGTCTCCTCTTAGAGAGGAGGAAATAAAACGGAAATATGTCCGGGGCCAACCTTTGGTCGAGCCAGACGAGGTCTAGAACCTCCCAACGAGAATGTATGAATTGCATCAATGATACATGAACATTATCAAGATTTCCAATCGAGAGTCCCTCATGGTGAAAGTCAAGGAAGAGCATTACTTCCATAAGAAAGCTCTGTCCGTTGAGTATTCAGAACTACTTCAGTTATTCAATCAAGATGCACTCGACAAATCTATCGTCAGTTGCTATTGTCTGTAAGTGATTTCTTTCTGTAATTTAAGTCTCAAGCTAGCTCTAGTGCTCATTGATTGATCATTAATTACCTGTAATTATATATCCTTACTATATATTCTTTTCTGTGGTATTATGCAGGATGAAGATGTATGAAATGAAAAAAAGTGGACGCTATGGCATTGGTTCATTGATCCAAATACCGTTAATGAATACACATGGAAATTGAAATACTGTAAACAAGATGTAGAGAATAGCATGCTAGAGTTCTTGAAGCGCCTCAATAGCAATGAAGATATATTACTTCCTTACAACTTTGAGTGAGTCACACTGTCTTGTACTACAAATTCTGTTTTTGCTTAGTAGCTAGATGTTAATAAGTGTATAGGGTTTAGGGTTATAGTTGATTAGTGTTATGCACATGCCCGCTTAATTTATACATGCAAACGTACGCGCATGCAGGTACCCCTGGATCTTGTTAGACATTAAAGTTGACCATGCAAAAGTTGAAGTACTGGACTCACTACTTAAAAAATATAGTGACTACAACATCGTGAAGGGGATAGTCAACAGGTAATTTCAATCATTATTAACTATATCTCGGCCTATTTAGTTCGTCATTTCCTGATATGAACTATTTTTAATAACCCCTTTATTAATTTTCTTTGCCGGCGGGCAGGGTTTGGGCAAAGTACATCAAGGTGACTCCAGGAAAATGGCCACAAAAGCTATTTTGGTATCGACCCAAGGTAAGTAATTAAGTAGCTAGTACTAGCTAGCTAGCTATCATCTCTTTAATTCTTGTTTCAGTACCATTAATTAATTATCATGCTTGATTAATCATTATCTGATTCAATTCCATTCTCGTAAAGGCCCTGAAGCAGGCACCGGGGAATGATCCGTGTGCATACTACGTTTGCGAGAACATTCGCATGATGGCGTCCGAAAATAGCACATCTGGTAGACAGCAATGGGTACGTTTCACAGAACACTATTCACAATTTTTACATGATTATCAATATTGATCTCCTTCTTAACAGTTCCATGACGTGCGGGAGAAGCTCCTAACAACGGAGCGCATATGAGCACTTCAAGAGAAAATAGCAGGATTTTTGCTCGACCAGGTCATAGATCCCAAAGGAGAATACTATTACCCGCTACCGCCCCCATGAACCACTTGTCATCATGCTCCGAAGGCACCAAGGCAACATGTAGGAGAAATTGTATATATATATATATATATATATATATGTGTGTGTGTGTGTGTGTGTGTGTGTGTGTGTGTGTGTGTGTGTGAATAACTAATGGTGGTGGTTGTGAGACATTCCCTGATATATATTTATATATATGCGGTTCTACGAGAAAATCTATTTATATATATGCATAATGTGTACAATATGTAGTATCGTAAAATACCAGCAAACTAAAAATATTTAAATGGAAAGCACAAAATTAATGAAAAAAAAACCAAAACCCCCCCAAACATTTACTACCGATTGGTGTTACCAACCGGTACTAATGGTCTACCAGCACCAGGGCCTGGCTCCTGCCACGTGGTGGCCCTTTAGCGCCGGTTCGTGATGAACCGGTACTAAGGGGGGGGGGGCTTTAGTCCCCACTCTTTAGTGCCGGTTACAGAACCATCACTAAAGGCCCTTACGAACCGGCGCTAAAGCCCGGTTCTGCACTAGTGTCACACTACTCCAGCCCGAGCACGCTTAAGTTCGTAGTTCTATCCAACCCCAGCACGAGCTCACTTAACAGGCACTTGTTAATATATCTATCATATCAATCCTATTAAACCTTGTTGATTTCTATGACTTTGTTCATGTTCATGAGTGTGATGAAATTTTGAAAAAATATTTCAAACTTCCCGGTCATATTAAGTATCATATTTTGAACATTTGTTCCAAAAAAAATTCAAAACCAATTTTTTTTCCTGTTACTAGTGGCGCACCTAGCAAATGGTGCGCCACTACTAAGTTTGATTTTTTTTCCATTCCCCCCCACCCTCTAGATGATGCAACCCAACGTTCGTCCGCCCGCGGGGACCCCAAGCTTGATCTCATCCTTGATGGCATTAAACAAAATAGGTGAAAGTTGGCGCTTGTGTCTAAAAGCTCGGGGTTTTCTTTCATTCTAAATGGTCAACTAATGAACATCATAAGCGATGCCACCGCCTTCTGGTTGGGGACGTTCCTTCCTAAAAGGTTTACCCACCAGTTTTGATGGAAGACTCAAGATGCCAAATGGAAGTGTTGAAATTTTTGAGGTGCAGCCGCTCATACTAGTAGAAAACATGGTTTTGGTCACAGCACAATATACACAATAGTCCCGGTTGCATTATGAACCGGGACTAATGTGAGCATTAGTCCCGGACCGAGCGGCTAAAGGCATTAGTCCCGGTTCAAATGGGCCCTTTAGTCCCGGTTTGAGACACGAACCGGGACAAAAGGGCATCGCACCCTTCAGTCCCGGTTCGTGTCTCGAACCGGGACTAAAGATTACACCTTTAGTCCCGGTTTGAGATATGAACCGGGACTAAAGGCTGCGATGCCCTTTAGTCCCGGTTCGTGTCTCAAACGGGACTAAAGGGCCCATTTCTCAAACTCTACCCCCCCCCCCCATCGCCATTTCAGTATAAAAAAAACAAAATAAAATGATAAAAACTTCAAAAAAAAAGAAAATCCTTCGAGATGTAGTTATATTACTACATCTACTAGTTAGCAAAATTAAAAAACTTGAATTTGGACATGACATGTTTCGTAAAAAAGTGTCATGAAGAAGTAAAACGGCTATAACTTTTGCATACGATGTCGGGAAAAATAATATATCAAAATGTTCAGCACGAAAATCCGCATCCGATTTTGACTGCCGTAGGCCTGTTTGCAAAATTTTAGAATCCTCAAATTCTAAAAGGAAAATAAGATATACTCAAATTTCAGTTTTTTTAAATTTTGTTTAAATCTGGTCAAACTACTTATTCAAGAAGTATTAGTGTTACTACAGAATTATTCAAGAATATTAGTGTTACTAAGTAATTATTTTAATTTTTTTCAATTTTGGTCAAATTGTCGTCAAACTATGGTCAAACTACTTACTCAAGAAATATTAGTGTTACTAAATAATTATTGTTTTTTAGAATAATAGTTTCAAACTCAAACAGTGAAACGTGTGACTTCATGCTCAAGCTAAACTCCCGAGGGTTAATAGGATTGACATCTTACTATTGTCAGGAAAACAACAAGTGCAGACTTGGAAACGAGGGGAATAGAACCCGGAAGTTAAGCGTGCTCAGGCTGGAGTAGTGAGAGGATGGGTGACCGGCCGGGAAGTTAGATGATTTGGAATGATGAGGGGTGATTAGAGATTAGAGGTTAAATTGAGCATTGATGACGGGTGATTAGAGATTAAATTGTAAATAATTCAGAAATTTAAAAATCAGAAAAAAATTAAAAAAAGGAGCTCCAGAACAGCAGCCACGTTGGAGCCGCCTTTAGTTCCGACCCTTTAGTTCCGGTTCCAGAACCGTGACAAATGACCCTTTTTCTACTACTCTCTTTTTGTTTGCAAATAACTTATTAGTACTCGGCCCAAAAGCCCAACATATGTTTGGCATCATCTGATCCTGACGCCCACGATACGATTTCAAAAGATCTTTGGCTTACTCGCTCATAGCGGGCTTAGATTCCTCCATCTGGCGTGACGTTCTGCTTGCAACCCTATGGAAGGTTTGGAACTCCAGGAACGTTGCTACTTTCAGGAATGAAGACCACCCCTCCTTGGTTACTGTTAGAAATATTTGTAATGATTTTAAACTTGGGTGCAACCGGTTCAGACATCCAGTAGATAAGGTATCAAGTACGTCTTGGCTGAATTACCTGTCGTCACGGCTTGCGTGCCCTTGTAAAATCTTATTCTTGGTCTGTGACCAAAGTTTGAGCAATATATATACAGGAGGGGACTCTCCCACCCCCACCTTATTCCTCAATAAAAAAGTGTTTAATATGAAAACGTGATATCTTTTTCTATAATAAAAATTGAATTACCCTTCCAAAGAATTAATGCTTAACTACCACTATGTAAAAGAGCGCATTAGCCTACAACATGACATTGGCTTTCATCTCGTGGAGACGGAATGAATACTTCACCAACTCTCATAGGTGAGTAATGCTCAGTAATCATCTCTCCCTTTACATATACCACTACATCCTGACCAAACTATATACATTGTTCATTCATTTGCACTTCCTACAAGTGATTTTCTTATTGGCCTCTATACTAGCCTATAAGATATGTGGCAACCACATGGACATATGCAACCATCATAAAAGGATTGGAGAAATATATATGGAAATACGGGAATCAGAGATATAGGGACAGTAGCATATCGGCACAGGATCTATCGTTGTTCCAAATTAGTTTCGCATTGGGCTCAATTGGGTCAGGCGGTCAGCAGTACAAAAAGATGGCTCAGCTGGTCCCATTTTATCTGCTGCTAGCTTTTGGTCATGAGAGGTCCTACGGCGTTGGGCTCACACATGTTTGGGCCTGAGCGCAGCTATATATAGGATAAGGATTAATTTCTAGAAAAATAGAACAAATCAGCCAATCAATGACCTGGAGCTAGACAAAGTCACGTCACTGCATGTGGGCATCGAAGTGGACTCCGGGATCGAGCAATACATAACCGAGGCATTGAGTGAGCCAGCGATGTCTCTTCCAGCAGGTCGCCTCTCTCATCTTCACCATGTTGTAATGTAGGATAAACAAGAGTGAAATTAAATGAATCTATCTATGACAATTCAATGGTTGAAATTAACTACTCCCTCCGTCCGAAAAAACTTGTCATCAAAATGGACAAAAAAGGGTGTATCTAAAACTAAAATACATCTAGATACATCCCTTTTTATTCATTTTGATGAACAAGTATTTTCGGACGGAGGGAGTACTTAAATTTATTTACAGATCTTAAATAAACTAATTAAGAGTAACTACAAACTTGTCTTTCCAAATACAGAGTACGTCGGAGGTATGAGAGGATAGCCAAATGCAACTTCGTGGCATAAAGAACGGTGAGCTCTCTAGTTTCGATCCATTCCGGCGGAGGCTGGTGATTTGAGAAACCTAGGGTAATGTTAATCATGTCATGCGACTGGTGAACTTATCAGACGTTTTAGAACTGGTGAAATGTGATTCAGGTTAGTACAATCTGATGAGCCGCCTTTCGATCTTCCAGGCACATGCAGGAAGTTGGCCGCATTGAAGGCCATGACGTGCATCTTCGGCATCACTCGCTCCCAGCAGAGCACGCAAAGTCAAGAAGTACTGCATGCCCAAGTCCAGTTGTGCAATCGTGATGAAAAATAATCCAAAACTGGTATCCTAAAGACATACTTCTTTTTTGTGAAAAAAGGTTTAACCCTGGTTCTCTGAATCGATAATTGCAAAACAAAGGGGATAGAAGGATAGGACATACAACACTTCAGAATTACTCCCTCCGTCCCGAAATGTAAGACGTTTTTTGATACTATGATAGTGTCAAAAAGCGTCTTACATTTTGGGACGGAGGGAGTACTAGCTAATCCTGTTACGAGATCGTGATTGAAACCACTTGAAGAACCTATGTACAAACATCTGCAAGTGGTTGCATCCATAGTGACGAATCTCTTGAACTCATACTCTAACACTATTAAACACAATACATTATGTTCGTTCCAAGTTGTCCAACAAAAAGCTGACACACTCCCACTTGGAATTCTATACTTGCGTTTTTTGTTCACCCCATCAAACCATTTCCCCAAACGTACAAATGCTATTTGACCAGGCAGATTATAGGCCACATGGACTATTGTCCACAACAGACGCACAAAAGAACATGAGAGGAACATGTGCTGCTGGCCATAGACGCAGGTAACCATACAGTACAAGTGTACATCACAAAGTTTATAACATAACAGTCACAGAGATAGCGTCAAACTACATGAATTCTGAAAGACGCAATCATAAATCACAATACCAAACCACGTTAATAAGCGAAGAAATGGGATCACTTTGCTTTCAAACTCCAACACACCACAGTGAAACAGCTCAAAGCTTTCAAGAATTGTCTCTGTATTTGTCACCTCGCACAGTGCTTCGCTCATTCCACACCCAATGGAGTGTCTGGGTAGCCTCTTTTGGTATTTTTCATCATCCAAATGATGAGCTGGACTGTGGTCCTTCTTATCCCTGGGAACTGAGTCGTTGGGGACTTGTGCAAAACTAGCATCTCCTGAAGCTTATGAATAAATGCGGAAGCTTCAAGTTGGGCACTCTTCAGCGCATCCCCGGAAAGAAGATGAGAAGATGTGCACGTCCAGTCCGGCAAAGCTGCGTAGCAGTTTGCTCCGTTTTGGTCAATACATGTATAATGTCAAAACAATATACTTTTGGAAATATAGCGTCTAACAAATATGAGCAGCTGTAGTAAGTCAGTGAGACGTGCAGTGGACTGTGAGCACTTGGAATGGTATACAATGTGACCAATAACACGTTTTTCTTGAGAAGCACGGATGTTGTTTAGAAACTTTGAGAACACCATAGACGTATACACACATACACAGACCACACTCGCACTGACGGTGCGCCTGCTAAAAACGGAGTTCCGGGGCTCATCAGTGAATAGTATACATGTCTCACATGAAAACATATTTACTTCCGGTACAAAATATATAAAGTAATTTTTGGTTGTTACGATACTGTATGTACCCACCATTGTATCAATAAGGTTCAAACAACATACGAGGATTGGATTCCACGGTAGTGGGGTCCGATCCCGGTGGAGATAAGCATGACGGCGAGGGCGGTTGTGAGCGCGTCGGTGGGGGGGGGGGGGGGGGGGGGGGGGGGGGGGGGGGGGGGGGGGGGGGGGGGGGGGGGGGGGGGGGGGGGGTCATGGTTAATGTTGTGCGAGACCGCTACACGAGATGACACGCCGGCGAGTTTGGCCGGAGGCCGTTGTGGGGCGGGGCAGAATACTGGCGGCAGAGAGTTGTGGCATGAGCACCAGCGAGGTCAGATGGGGGCGGTAGAGATGGGAAAAGGGGGAGGCGGTTGGGTCGTGGGTAATTAATTCATGGCAATAAAAAACATATGACGAGAGATTATTGGAGACGCGGATCTCAGCCGTGAGATGAAAATCTATATCTATACCTACTAATAAAGCAAGGTGCGTTTCTCCAATTTTTTCATCCGTTTATCGCCGAAAAGTTTTTTTCCCTATCCGAGGTGGTACTAAATTCTAATGCGTTCGTCTGCAAAAAAAAAGGCTTTTCCAGATTTTCGTACGTGGGCCGCGCGCTGTGGCCCAGTGAAACCAGCCAACTTATTTTTTAAGCCCACGCAGCAGGGAAATTCTATTTTCCGCACAGGGCGATAAATAGTAGGACTTTCGCACAGGACAACCGATAATGAGCTGACCCAGTTTTCTTTGTTTCTATGTTTTATTTCTATTTTTATTCTTCTTCCCGTATATATTTTTTCCCTTCCAATTTTAGTTTTTTTATAGAATTTATTTCAGAAATTCAAAATTCTCAGAAAACGTTCAGAATTAAGAAAAAACAAATTACAGAAAATGTTTGGAATGCCAACATTTTGTTGCTATTTTGAAAAATATTCAGAACTTGAAAATTTTCCCATATTTTCAAAAAAAATATTGTTTTTCAGAATTGTTTGAGATTTCTAAAATCAAAATGGAATTTTATAAAATGCTCCAAATTCAAAAAATATTCTTGTTTTAGTGAAATTTTCACAATTCAAACTAATGTTAAAAGGTACACATTTTCGAAAATCTTACGAATTTTCAACACATGTTCCCGTGCTAAAAAAATGCTCACAAATTCAAATAATGGTCATGTTTTTATAAAAAAAATTGGTGTTTTAATAAATGTTTGTGAATTTCAAAATATTTCCATGTTTCAAATTTGTAGCCGTTTATCTACAATTCAAAATAATGTTAAAAGATACACATTTTCGAAAATGTGGTGTTCAATTTTCGCATTTATTCACAAGCTAAAAAAATAATGTTCCCATGCTAAATAATGTTAAAAGATACACATTTTCAACTCATGTTCCCATGCTAAAAAAATTGTTCATGTTTTATAAAAAAATGTGGTGTTTTCAAAAAATATTTGTGAATTTTAAAAGATGTTCATGTTTCAAATTTTGTTTACGTTTTTTAAAAGTATATATAATTTTCAGAAAACTGTTCAGGATTTAGAAAATGGTTCATATTTCCTAATTAGGAAACTTCATACCTTAAAATCTCCTGGATTGAAAGGAAAAGTAGATTGAATAATTCATGGGCCTTCTCTGGCGTACGATGATGTAATAAAACTATTAAATGCCCTTGATCAATGAATGGAAAAGTAGCGGATTCGTTACTTCACACCCGGCGAAACCGAGAAGCTACATATTTCTTTTTCACGTGCACACAGGGTTTTGCTTGCACATATAATTCTCACTAATTTTAAATGCATGCTATTTTTTCTTCCGTTGCAACGCACGGGCATATGTGCTAGTAAGATAAACGTATCGCAAGTAGTCTGATGATGGTTTCCCTTCAGACTAGACGACTGATAGGAAGAGTTTCCCTCCAAGATAATCAACTTTCATTACAACCCATGCGTAAGGAGCTAACATTGACAATCAAGGCATTTATTTCTTCCATGATTGCTAAATTTTCTCAACATATTGAATACTCTCTGTACAATAGGATCTGAGATTGGATGCTAAATTTTATGCGAGGGGTCCCAAATTGGATCCCTGCCACATCGCTCCCGTGGGCGACGGTGAGGTCCCTGCCTCCGCCGCCATGAACACCCTCCTCTCCATCTCTCCTCCCTCGCCGCCACCAAAGGACGCGGCTGGGCAAAGCCTGGCCGGCGGCGGTGGCGGCGGGGCCTTTCGCCTTCTCGCGCAGGGCCTCCGCCATAGGGCGGCACCGCAGGGCCGGGACACCGCGATGGCGAGGGTCGCGGTGGTGTGACATCGGATCCCCACAACGGCGGCGCTCGGGGCCGGTGGCACACGACGGGCATCGAAGTGGTGGATCGTGCAGGCGAGGGGATGTCGGCGGTTCGGGATCCACCCCGATCTAGCGTCCGTCTTCAGCCTGCGGCACGGGCTGTGGGCAGCGATAGCCGGTGTCCTCTGCCGTGGTGGAGGCAGCGGTGTGGTGGTGGTCTTAGTGCTCTTCTCGCATCACAACAACCATCTGCATGATCGTTCCTCCTCGATCTGGCCATCGACGTGTTTCCAGAATTGCTACTAGAGATCTTGCCCAACGATATCTGGATCGGATAGATTCCGATCGTGCGCATCCATATCAGCCTACGCAGTCCAGAAGGGCGCGACGCGAAGCTCTACTGTTTGTCGACACCATGGGACATGTCGGTATCTCGATTTCCATGGCATACACAGCGGTGGAGAAAGTCATGGCGGCTGAGATCGGAAGATCAGTAAGGCGGACGGGCCTTGGAGGCGATGGAGTCAGCCACGTGTTTGATAACTTTCAGAAGCAGCAGTGAAAGTGGGGGCGGCAACACTGGAGGATTTCATTTTTATGGTGCTCTTCGCGTGCTGAGTCGTGACTTTTAGGGTAAAAATCTAAGGTCTGGCCTTAATTGGTTGTGCATGGCGATGGCCTTGCTGAAGGTATTGTTTTGAGAGCTCGGACTTCTCCAGGGGAAAACCTAAGATCTTGGATGTGGCAACGACGGCGCTTGTGCACTGTTACCTTCTTGAAGGTGTCGCTTTTGGAGACCTTTTATGTTTTCTGGGTGTTGTCATAGGTGGTGGTTTGTGTGCTGCTACTGAGAGGAGTTGATCACTATGGCGAGGCCTTTGTTTTTCCTCTCTATTCTGTTTTCTTTTCGGGTTGTGTGCATCTGGGATATCTTTGAGGCATCTTATTGGTGTAGAAGCTGGGTGTAATTGGTATCTTCATGATATTAATACATTCCCCTTCCAAAAATAATCAAAAAAACAATTAGTATATTTGCTTAACAGTGTTCGTCAGCTTAGTATTCTCCTCAGAAAATGACCATTCTCAGCACTTATCGATTTATTGATTTTTTATATGTTGGTCAATAACTTAGCACATGGATCAACCATGAGTTCACATGGTTGATACCCAAATTCCACACCATGATGGCGAAAAGCCATTTTATATTTTCGTAGATATTGTCCAACTCACAACGTACTTTTACGGGATCCTAGTAGCATGTATTTCATTTTCTTTATTGGTATTTAAAAGTGTCCGTCCAATGAATATGAACATGATTAACTTGTGTAGTTTCAGAAAACTTTAAATCAAGCGATGAAAATGATCATTTTTCATAACATGCAAGTGCCACAATATTCTTGCATCATTGCTTTTATACAATCTTTTGGTTAGCTTTTTTCAGTCTCCTTTTATGCTCATCAATTTGGGCCACGGAAAAGAAGTACATTATCCCGCCCGACCCCAAGGGGTAAGAAACAAAGTAGGCATACTATCATGCGAAATTGCAATAATCTGACTAACACGAACAAGATTATTCATGAGCATTATTCAGAGGGGTATCACAACATCGGTTATTCATGATCCACGAACAAGACCAAAATAAGTAACATACATAAGAATGTGAGACTACTCACTGCTCACTGATATGATTCTAGTTCGACCCACTTAAACAAACACAATTTTAAAGTTGATAATAGAACCGCAGTTTAACTAGCAAAACAACCACAAGCTTACATGATGCATTATCTTATTTGGCACAAGTAAAATAGGTTATTTCGTTCCATCATTGATCTTTTTTTTTGGAAATGGAAGTATACCCCCGGCCTCTGCATCATGATCTACAAAATATTTATTGACTGCTTACATTATTTCACCAACTTGTCCACTATTGGAGAACATCGAGATCATAGACATAATAATGCTTAGTAGCAACAACAACTGGAGACTGCACTTGCTTGCCTTTCCATGCAGAATAAAATTGTTGACCAATAAAGAAATCATTTATCCATAATTACAGATATTCACGTATGTGGAATACATGGACCACTCCATTTATATTTGGAAATTATATAACACTAGCAAGAGCAAGGGCATTCTTACTATTGTAGACCTACAATACATCTTCAAAAGTGACCACTACGTAAAAACCACGAAATAGCTAAACATATAAGGGAGGATGATTTGACACCCGGGACCAGGTGATCCCGAAATCTGGGCCGCCCAAAATAGTTGTTGGATCTGTGCTGTGTATTATTGAGTTAGGCTAGCAAATATGCCCGTGAGTTGCAACGGGAGATAAACTATCACATCATGCGGGTGTGGTAGATATTAAAAAAAGTTTGAATCAAGTGCAAGGATGAGATAAGGACTTTTAAAATATGATTTGAAAAATTATGTCTGAGTAATATCATGATGAGATAAGGGACTTTTTAAAATCCATTTCCACAACCAAAAATGTGATGGTCTCATCACGACTTGATTTCCTAAGTGGTCACAACATAATATTTTTTGGCTGGGCAAACTACATCGATGGACCCTGCCTAAGTTAGACTGATGAATGTTGTGTTACAATCTGTGGTAGCAAAATAAACATAGTTGTCTATGGACGCAAAATAGACATTTAGTCATTTTCACATGGCTTACAAAAACTAACCCATAGCAAGTTGTGTCATTTTTTTTGCGCTCGGCGCTGTACAAAACATGAAACCCTTTATTTTACCCGATGCGGTGGACAAAATAAAGTTATAAAATGACCTCTACAGATCCCCTAATAAAACTTCTACGTAAGCGACTATTCATTTTGTTCATTATTTACGGACCTATTCTAATTTTTGTGAACATTTCCTAAAAGTCCATGGACTTCTTTTTCAAATTCCCAACAATGTTTTGAATATTATATCATTTTCAAAAAATGATGAAATTTTTTTATTTCATGAAAAATTATTTGAAATCATGCCTTTTTTAGAATATGCAAACATTTTTTACAATTATGAACATCTTATGATTTTTTGTGATTTTTCGAATGTTTTTTGAATTGACAAAACACTTTATGAATTTTCAATAAATGCACCTTTTTATCTATTGTTCATTGCAGTGCGCATATCATGACAAATCATGCCAGGTCCTAACTAACAAGTACTGCCATCGAAAAACACCGAGCCTAATTGGACTGTTGTCCGCTGCCAAACACAAGAAAGACACACACAGATTGGCTCCCAAACTCATTGCGGAATATCTAAAACCGTTCTAAACTCATCTCACATACTAAAACACCTGAAATCCCAAAGTAACAAAAAGCACATGCAAACCAACTGTAGATCTTAAAGAGTACCGAACTAATGGGGAGTTCTTATTTCCACATTCACATACATACATATGTTTTAGCAAAAAGCACATGCAAACCCACATCCGTCACCAAACACTGTGGCCATGGCTAACGCATTTGAAGGTGTTGACAAAGTTCCCCTCCTTGATAGCATTGGACACCTTGTTGAACAGCTCATGTGCCTAATCTAGTGTTTTCTGCTTCTCTCCCCCCTTCTCATCACCTGCCTCCGCACTAGGGATTGATGGCAGGTGATCATGATGCTTGCCTCGGGGCACAGGGGTGTAGAAGCTGACAACTGGAATCAAATTATAGAAGCCACGATTATCACACACCTTATTCACCCACTCCGACTATAGCTCGATTGTGAACAGGCCGACAGCCGTGTTAACAAAAATGATATTTGCTCCATCGGCAAAGCCTAGCACTTGCACTCTGTCTGCATCCTCAAGAGCACCAATCGAAAGCCAATTGCCCAGGTAGATGGAACGGTTCAGCACCCACTGTGCATCAGTGCGATCATTCGTCTACCTTGAACAGAATTTTAGATGCTGATCCAGGGCTTTGCAAACCCGCAGTTCACCATCCTCCGACAGCACCATGTTAAAACTATCCTTTCTAGATCGGTTTGGTGTTCCGGATACTGCCAAGGCGTGCCTTGCTAGATCAGGAAAATATATCCTGCTAGATCATACTTCAGAATCAACCCATCGTCCGACAGGAAGTAAAGCAGAGACTTCCCAACAAGCACGCTGGAATAGTATGTAAGGGCCATGTCGAAGTTGCCGCGCATCGAGGCCAGCTCACTCCAGGCGGCCGTCTCCGATGAGTATACGCACGCGGACGTGAGAAAGTTCTCGTCAACAGTGTCTTCCTGGAGGATGTCGGTGTGCACGATTGCACGAAGACCAAGTGGAAAGGACCCCCGAGGCAGTCACGGTGGACGTCGCACCCGTCCGTTGCGCAGAACACAGCAGCGGTCGAGCAAAGCCTCACCAATGCTATGGGAACCCTCACACGCTGGCGGGCGCCAGTGGCTGGCTCCCACAGGAGGAGCTCCTGGGTACGTACCCCTGTCCTCGGAGAGGAAGAGGGCGCGGCCGTGGCGGCAGTCGAGGGCCCGCCAGGGGTGGTGGTGGGCACGAAACTGGGGATACGGTCGTCGTCCCAGCTGTGGAGGAACCCGAGCACCGGGGGCACCCAATGAAGCTCGTGCAGGCGGCGGCAGAAGCTGCGGTCGGAGAAGGCGAGGGACCAGGTGGTGCAGACGAGGGATGCGTGGAGGAGTCGGGTCGAGTCGTTCGGCGGGATGCGGAGGAGGATCACCTCGAAGAGCTCGTCCGGGAGCGCCGGCACCGGCCGCGCCGCTGCTGCCATAGAGCATCTCCAGCTGGCCCCCTAAAAAGCCCCCTAGGAGCACTTTTTCAGTGCCGGCGCACAAAAAAAGTTCCAGTCATGCCTCCACGACCTCACTTTTCGCCAAATTAGTGCAAAAATACGGCCGGCGAGACCAGGAGAAACCCACAATCCCAGGGGGCAGCTGGGAGGCACCGGCGCTTTTTTCTTCGCCTCTCTGGCCCACTATCGGCGACTTTCCCAGGCCGGCCCCACCACGTTCTCTCTCTCCCACGTTCTCTCTCTCTCGCTTTATCTCTTTCTCTCATCCTCTCCTTGCTAGTGCTCCCGATCCATCGCGCCGCCTTTCCTTCATCGTCTGCTCCGCCCCGGTGCTAGCTGCGGCCTCGTAGCCGGCCTCCGCTGCCGCCGGTTGCTCCGCTCCTCTCATTTGCCGCGCGTCCGGCTGCGCTGGCGCGGGCGTCCGCCTGGTCGCTGCTCTGGCTGGCCATTCCGCGCGTCCGGCCTCCGACCACGCCCCGCAAGTGGTACGAGAGCATATGCTTGGCCGGCTACGCTACATGCATGCCTCGTACCCTGGTGCTTGGCCGCGTGCATGGCCACATGCGTACGCGCATGTTTCATGGCTGGCCGCTGGGCCGAGCTCGCGTGGCCGCGCCTTCCGCCCTCGCCGTACACGCATGTTTCATGGCTGACCGCTGGGCCGAGCTCGCGTGGCCGCGCCTCCGCGCCTTCCGCCCTCGCTGCGCACGGCTCTCCACCCAGGCGCGCCGCCGTGCTGGCCTGCCTCCGCTCAGCGAGCCCCTGCTCCGCCTCCACGCTTCCCCCGGCCTCGCTCGTCCCGCTGGCGAGGTCTACGACCTGCCCCGCCGCGAGCCCGCCCGTGCCCACGGTGCCAACGAGCTCCGCCATGGTTTGCCGGCACGCCGCGCCCCGCGCAGCCCCGGGCGAGGTTCCATGCAGGGGAGGTCGTCGTGGACGAGCGACAACTCGACGGCACAGGCGACGGGCTCGGGCCGGCCTCGTCGCCGCCCACCAGCTCGCACGTGGCTCGTGGGAGGCACAACGAGTGGGGAATTTTTGCCCCCGGTCAAAAATGTCCTCGGCAGCCCCTTAGGCGGCGAAAAATATGCCGTCTCTCTAACCATCCAACCACATGTTGGTTCGCAAATGTTGCTTTGCTTTTGTGGACTATTTCGTATTTAACTCTTTGGTTTCATTCAAGGCCTTTTTTGATTCAAAATGCAAACCTGGCCATATAGAGGTTGGCAAGGCACGCAAATAAAAGGGTCAAGCTGACCTTCGGCCCGAACAAGTCTGATCTCCGAAACCAGGCCTTAAGGCCAGGCACGACACGACCCTTTTACACTTTCTATATATTTTTACATCTGTATATATTTATTTTCTAAAAAAATGATATTTCTAAAAAAATATTTTTATTTTTTCTTACTTCTCGAGGTTTTTCTGTATTTTTCCTTAATTTTCATACTAAATCGGGTTAGAAGGTCGAAACACAACGTGGGCTGCCAGTCCCTGACTCCATATAGTTGTTACAATAATTCGAGGCACATCATGGATCCGTCAAGGACAAATAATCACACAAGCACGATCATGACACTGAGATATGTTAATGAGTTTCATTAATATGACAACATCCACAGAGCATGATTATGGACGCACCTTCCCATGATACTATTGTTGATAAGCCCACCGAGATCGTCACACATTGCTTCTATCACCATGCCATGGCCTGTCTGGCCACCCCTACCACGGGCACACGGACCATCCTTCTGGTGATCTCTATCTTAGCCTAGAACTTATATCTAGTCTATTTGGCTACTCGCGATGACATTATATGATAGTCCCAAGTTACACGTATCCGACTCAAACACCTAAGTATCTACAACTTACGAGTCCAATTGTAACACAATTAGTACACATATTCAACACATGTTTTAATACTCCACCTTGACGAATATGTCTTGGCCTTCTTGAAGCCTTCATGTGTGTCGGGTTACAAATGAGGGGTTGGCCCAAGTATACGAATGGCACATCTTAAGCCCATAGACCATCCAGGACTCTGCCCAATAGACCATGGGCCATGGACCATAATCATCAACCCATCAAAAATAAGGAGGGCAGCTTAGGAACGCACAAAGACCCTACAGTCAGATACTGAGGCAGTCGACATGCGACAACCGGTAGCCAACAATAGGCTAGGGAGGAGAAGGAAGCAGTCGACTAGAACATTAGTCGATGGCTACCTAGGATACCTCTCGCCCATGATGCCTGAAATGATGGCAGTTACCCAATGATGGTATAATTCAGTTAAATATGACAGCTACCAGTTGTAAATGACATGGAGCAGTCAGCCACCCATGTTGCCATGAACAACATTAATACTAGCCCATAATGTACCCCCTCCTAGCACACTCTATATAACACGGGAGCGGAGCTCCATGCTGATGGTTGAACATCCACACATTGTACATCAGCGCAGCTGCCACCATCCCCACCCCTCTTCTTCTCGTCCCCGTCGTCTTCCTCCCACCCCTCCTCAATAATTCTCCTTTTCTTGCTTCTTCCAGAGGGGCGCAACCGCTGCTCACACCACTAAAGGAGCAATGCGCGCAGGGGAAGTTGCAGGCCAAGGTGCGCTCGCCAGCCCCGCCCGCTGACCGGAGGATCAAGGCTCACCCTCTCAGTGCGCGTAGGGAGGGTGGCGGGATGTGGTGTGCTCGCTAGCGGGTCAAGGGTTGTTGTGATCCAAGGCCCAACATAGTGGGGATTCGAATTTAGTGACATTGTTATCCATCAACCACAACATTTAAGTGAAGCTTGCGAAAAAGATTTTGGCCGTAGGAATAATCACTTCAAGTTGGTATGTCGAAAGGATGCAAAATAATTTACATGTCTTCCCATCTTCTATTGTGTTAGTAATCTTCATTGACCTGTGTCGTACCGTTGATTGTAATCATAGTATAGTTATATTGTTGCTTCACGGTGCTTTCCATCAAGATGTTTGCTATATGCTCATCTCGTGCAATTTAATTTTTATCTAATTACCTAATTGTCTTTTCTTCGGTGTTGTCTAGTGATGGACGAGCTTCTAATGGTCCACTAGCTAGGAGAAAAGTAATCTCACACAAATATGAGCCAGGTAACCATGATCTGCTCGTGGCAAATATGATTATTTTTGTGCACTTGGGGAATATTTTTTTTCAGATGTTGCTTATCCCTTTGTACCGAAGAACATGCATTATTGAATCCAAAGGTAGCTATAAAATTGCATTTTAATCTACAATGAAGGTGGACATGGTATAACAGATTGTTGTGTTGATTATTATTCTTTATCGCAATTTATAAATTATCCTTAGAACTAATCTTTACCTAATATTAAAGGACGGAGGCTTTCATAGTTCTCCATACGTCACCTCTTTGTATCCATTGATTTTATATTAACCATCAAGATTAATGGCTGAGATTTAAAATTAGATCTGTAAAAAAAAGCAGTTTGGACACGTAGGTGAAAGGAAAGAAAATCCAATTCCTACACTGATTCCACCATGGGCTTAGCAGATTTGTCCTGACCCGCACACATATATCTCTCCTTGCCTTTTGGACTATGATGTGTGTATTAAATTAAATTAAATTAAAACCCGGCCAAAAACAAAACGAATACAAAGCGTACTGCAAGCCGCTTCTCTCCATCCCCAGGCCATCGTGGATCTTGCACTGCTGTAGTTGGCCGTTGTGGTGGCCATGGCAGGCTTGCCAACCACCGTTGGAGCCCACATCCCCTAGCTTGACAGGATTGCCAGTCACCTTTCCGAGGTTCTCGCCATGGCCCCTACCGACAGCCGGTCGGCAGCCGTCCATCATGATGTTGTCATCGCCGTCCTGCTTGCCGAGAGTCCATCACGTCCGCCCTGTTACCAGAAAAACCCAAGGTCGGGGGAGGCGGCGCTGCAGGGGCAACAGCTGCTGCAAGAGGCCATGGCGTCCCTATCGTGTGGCCATGCAGGGTACATGACCAAACAACCACCGGATCCCACATCTCCTAGCTCGACAGGATCACGAGCCGCCTATCCGAGGTTCTTGCCACGGCCCTATACCGGCAGCCGCTCGCCTGCCGCCGCTGGACCCGCTTGCGCAGGGGGATTCCATTGTGATGTTGTTGTCGTCATCCTGCTTGCGGAGAGTCCATCACATCGGCCTTGTTGCCAAGCAAAATTCAAGGTCGTTAGAGGCGGCGCTGCAGGAGCAGCTGCTGACGTAAGAGGAGGCCATGTTGTCCCTGTCGTGCGGCCATGCAGTGTACGTACAAGACGAACCGACGCACTGCAGCGCAAGATTGGCAACGCCAGGTGATGGCATGAGCGGTAATGGTGCAACACGCCACCGGGAAGTCAGAGCAACGCGTAGCCAGATAGATCAACGTGGGGACCCGGCGAGCATGACCAACGGAGTTGCAGCGGGCGTGAGTGCGTGACAATGGTCATCCTATGAAGCGATGGTCTTATGCACTTCAACATCGTTCGACTAGACATTCTTAATTCTTTTTGCGGCTTAACTTGTGAGGGACGAGATGTGGAAGTGGCTAGTAGGATCGATCTATTACAACTCTCCGAAGTAGTAGCTGATACAGATCGAATTACAGGGTATGAATGTTCTAGCGATATGAACTAGGTCAGGTAGCCGCCGCCGCCGGGTTCGGGTGATCCACTGGATGCCTTTGCTGGAGAGCGAGATGCGCTTAAGTAGTGGAGGTAGACTTGGGCTGGGTGGTCTTCCATTCCGGGCTGAAGTATCTGCTGTTGGGCTTGTGGGCGCGGCTGGGCCGCGCCGGGTCAGTCTGGGCCGCAACTGCTGGTGGGGTTGCGTCGTCAGGGGCGCTGACATCCCCCCTTCTTTGCGTGAGGCTTGTCCCCAAGCCTCTGCCTGCGGGAAACGGTGTTGGAGCGCTTCCTTGTCCTCCCACGTGTGCCCGAGACCAGCGCCTGGCGACCACTCCACTTGTACTTGCTCGCACATCGTCCCGTGTTTCTTGCGCCAACGAGTTTGCAGAATCTTGACAGGAATAGCGAGATCATCAGTACAAAGAGGAAGCTCAGACTGAACTTGCGTACCAGGAAGAAGTGCTTTGCGGAGCTGCGAGACGTGGAAGACAGGATGCACAGTTGCTTGCGGTGGTAATTGAATCTTGTAAGCCACTTCATTGATGCGCTGAATGATCGGAAATGGACCATAATACTTGAAAGCTAACTTGTGATTTGCTCGTGGAGCAACTGATGATTGAAGTTGTAGCTTCAGGAAAACTTGCTCTCCCACTTCAAATGTGCGCTCGGATCTTCGCTTATCAGCTTGCATCTTCATGCATTGCCTTGCTCGGTTGAGGTGTTGCTGTATCAGTTCTTGCATCACAAATCGCTCCTCCAGCCATGCTTGGAGCGATGGTACTGAGCAAGAATCAGTAGCTGACAGCCCCCATTGACGTGGCTCATGGCCAAACATAGCCTTGAAAGGGCTCATACCAATAGCTGAATGCAGATATGTGTTGTACCAGAATTGAGCAAGAGGTGTCCAAAAACTCCAGCGTTTCGGACACGCGTGCGTGAAACAGCGGAGGAAGGTCTCGAGACATTGGTTAACCCTCTCCGTTTGTCCGTAAGTTTGAGGATGGTTGGCTGTGCTCAAGCGGAGTTCTGTCCCTGCATACTTGAAAAGCTCTTGCCAAAAATGGCTTGTAAACACTGGGTCACGATCCGAGACTATAGCTTGAGGGAACCCATGGATCTTGTATATCTGACTCATGTAAATTTGAGCTACTTTGGCAGCAGTGTATGGATGCGCTAAGGGCAAGAAATGGGAAAATCTTGTTCTTTTGTCCACTATAACCCAAAGGCAATTGTAAGCGCCTGATTGCGGCAGACCATCAATGAAGTCCATCGATATCAGCTCCCACGGTTGAGAAGGAATTGTCAGAGGTAGCAAAAGCCCCGGTGACGCCGAGCGATCTGGTTTGGCTTGCTGACAAGTGGTGCAACATTTGATGTACTGTGAAACATGCGCTTTCATCTTGGGCCATGCAAAGAGACGTCGCACTCAAGAATAAGTTGCGGGGAATCCCGAATGACCTCCAAGTGCACTGTCATGAAAAGCTCGAATGATGCGCTGCTGTAACTCCGTGGATCCGCCCAACCATATACGATCTCTGAATCGTATAATCCCTTGCTGCAGAGGGAAGCGCTCTTTTGGATCCTTGCGAATAGCCAACTGTTCCAATAAATGAAGTGCTTGAGGATTCGAATTATGACTGGCGAGAAGTTCGTCCAGCCATGCTGGCTGACACGAGGTTACTGCCGTCAGAATTTTGACAGGTCGTGCCCGGGATAATGCATCCTCGACACTGTTTTCAGATCCTTTGCGGTACCGAATTTGGTAGCGCAAACCCAGCAATTTCGTGAAAGCCTTCTGTTGCCAGGGCGTAGTCAGCCTCTGCTCCTCCAAATGCACCAAACTGCGCTGATCCGTGAGGATAATGAATTCAGCATGCTGAAGATATGGCCTCTATTGTTCCACTGCCACTAAGATCGCCAAGTACTCTTTTTCATAAGTAGATAACCCACGGTACCTTGGTGAAAGGGCCTTGCTGATGAAGGCTATTGGATGGCCTTGTTGCTGCAGAACAGCCCCAATTCCTGACTCACTGGCATCGGTCTCAACTGTGAACTGCTGATTGAAATTAGGCAAGGCGAGAACTGGAGCTGAAACAAGTTGTTGTTGCAAGGGTCTGAAGGCTGTTTCCGTGGTGGGTGTCCAGACGAAGGGCACCCCTTTCTTGAGCAGGTTAAAGAGCGGCCGGGCGATGATCCCAAAGTTCTTGACAAAACGGCGATAGTAGCCGGCCAAACCCAAGAAACTCGCACTGCCTTGACATCTGTGGGCACTGCCCAGTTGGACACTGCCTTGATCTTCACTGGATCCGTGGCCACTCCAGCAGGGCTGATCACATGACCCAGGTAGGAGATTTGCTGCTGACCGAATGCACATTTGGATAATTTCACTTTCCAGCTGTCGCGACGCAGAAGAGTAAGCACTTCTCGGAGTTTTTGCACGTGCTCACGAAGAGTTTTACTGTGTACCAAGATGTCGTCGAAGAAACAAAGCGCTCCCTTGCGAGACACAGGTTTCAAAGTACCGTTCATAGCGCCATTGAAAGTGCTAGGTCCTCCAGCCAACCCAAACGACAGAACCTTGAATTCGTAATGGCCCGAGTGCGTTTGGAAGGCAGTTTTGTACTCTTCGCCTTCGGCCAAACGGATCTGATGGTACCCCGCACGTAGATCTAGCTTTGTGAACCAACATGATCCAAACAGCTCGTCCAACAGCTCTTCTATGACAGGTACCGGGTATTTGGCAACATTGGTCAAGGCATTGAGGTGCCTATAGTCGACACATAGTCGCCAAGTACCGTCCTTCTTCTTCACAAGTATCACCGGAGAGGAAAAGGCACTCGTGCTTGGTTGTATGATCCCAGCTTTGAGTAGTTCTTCCACTTGCTTTTCAATTTCATCCTTGTGATCCGGCTTGTGACGGTAAGGTCGAATGTTAACGGGTTGTGCTCCTGGAATCAACGGGATACGATGGTCGCAAGCTCTACGAGGTGGCAGTCCTTGTGGTTCTCCAAACACCTCTGAGAATTCAGACAACAGTTGCTGAATAGGTTCTGGTACAGGTTGTTGCTGTTCCTCCCCCATGGTGACTGAGCAGATATGAACAATATGTGAGACCGCTCCTTGTTTACAGAGTGCTTGCAATTGAACACTGTTGATGGTCAGACAAGTGGATGATGACGCCTCATGGCCTTTGAGAACCATAACTCTATCAGCCGACTGAAACTCCAGAGTTTTGGCTCGCCAATCCAATGTCATAGGACTGTGAGCTTCCAGCCAATCCATTCCCAAAATCGCGTCATAAGTGCCCAAAGCGAGTATCTTCATATCTGTAGCAAACTCCTGCCCTTGTGAAAACCGCACACATTGGCGCACCACTGAAGTGCAAAAGAGTTCACCTCCATCGGCCACCTTAACCTGACAAGGTGTGCTTAATGGCTGCACTCCTGTGAGTTGCTTGGCGAGCTCTTGGTTGACAAAAGACGTTGAGCTGCCCGAATCCACCAGCATCAAAGCCATATGACCCTGTATCCATGCCTGAAGCTGAAATGCTTTGGCTGACACACCCCCGGTCAGAGCAGTGCGTGAGATGGCACAAACTGTTTCTGATGCTGTTTCAGCTGATCCAGGTTCATCATCCCCGCAGACTGTGTTGATGCCGAACAACTCCAAGAGTTCCTCGACTACGTGCAATTGTACTGACGTGGGGCAGACATGTTCACGGCCCCAACGTTCACCACACTTGAAACAGAGCCCCCGCGCGCATCGATAATCGCGGAGGGCTTTATCCTTGGCGAGATCCGAGCGTGGTTCGCTCTGACGCCCTCCGTCTGCTCGGGCTCCTTCCACGCCGCGCCGATCGGTAGCCGTTGCTGGTGTAGGTAGCCGATGCGGTGGAGGAGGTAGTGGCAACGGCGTAGGGCCACATGATGGGATATCAGGTGGTCGCGACGAAGACGCTTGCCGTGCATCGACGAACGCCCCGTGGATGACCTCTTCCTGGAGCAAGGCAAGGGAGCACGCCGTATCCAAGTCGGGTGGTCGCTGCACCAAGACCACCGTCCGGATGTCTGCCCGTAACCCTTCCACAAAACGGGTGAGGAAATAATAAGGATGAATTGAATCTGAATAAGATCTTAAATTGTTGATGATGGATTCGAACTGCTCAATATAGTCAGTAACGGTAGATGTTTGTCTTATGGTGTAAAACTGGCGAATGAGCAACTGGTGCCGATCGCGACCGAAACGAGTGCAAAGCAAGGCAGTAAAAGACTCCCAATCGAACTGTGACAATTTTTTCTGAATAGTTTGCAACCACACGGACACTGATCCAGAGAAATTGAGCGAGGCCATGGGCACCCAAAACGACTGGTGTATGCCAAACATGTCAAAGTACTGCTCGCACAAGACCTTCCAGAGGCGTGGGTTGTCCCCAGCGAACACGGGAAACACAATCGAAGGGTGAGCCTAGCCCAATCCCGTGAGTAACTGACTAGCATGCGTGAAGGGCGAAGAAATGGTAAACTGAGGACTGTGAGTGATCTGACCGTTGTTCGGGAGCGGCGGCGGGGTCATGAAAGACGCCGCCAACGGCTCCCGTTGTTGATTGGCAACGCCGTGGTCATCAGACCCATGGAGAAGATCCACCGCGCCAGCTGCGGAGTCCAGAAGGGCTCCGAGCGTCGCAGGCTGCTGCAGAGGCGCGGTGCCCGAGTGGTTGTCGTCGCCCTCCTTCGGTAGCGCGGGCCGCGCTTGTTGGAGAACCGCCACCGCGTCGCTCAGATCCGCGACCCGGCGCTCCAGATCGGGGCGCCAAGAGAGGAGATCATCGATCTTCGCGTTGGTCACCTTGCTAGCCGCCGTGTTCGCCTCGAGAGTGGCATCGAGCTTGTCCGAAAACGCTTTGATGGCCGGATCCATCGAAGCGAGTTGTTGCCTGGCCAGATGCGAGCTCCGGGTATGGATGAATTACGCCAGATTGAACGCGAGGAAGAGGTGGTGGATGTCTCTGATACCAGATGTGAGGGACGAGATGTGGAAGTGGCTAGTAGGATCGATCTATTACAACTCTCCGAAGTAGTAGCCGATACAGATCGAATTACAGGGTATGAATGTTCTAGCGATATGAACTAGGTCAGGTAGCCGCCGCCGCCGGGCTCGGGTGATCCACTGGATGCCTTTGCTGGAGAGCGAGATGCGCTTAAGTAGTGGAGGTAGACTTGGGCTGGGTGGTCTTCCATTCTGGGCCGAAGTATCTGCTGTTGGGCTTGTGGGTGCGGCTGGGCCGCGCCGGGTCAGTCTGGGCCGCAACTGCTGGTGGGGTTGCGTCGTCAGGGGCGCTGACATCCCCCCTTCTTTGCGTGAGGCTTGTCCCCAAGCCTCTGCCTGCGGGAAACGGTGCTGGAGCGCTTCCTTGTCCTCCCACGTGTGCCCGAGACCAGCGCCTGGCGACCACTCCACTTGTACTTGCTCGCACATCGTCCCGTGTTTCTTGCGCCAACGAGTTTGCAGAATCTTGACAGGAATAGCGAGATCATCAGTACAAAGAGGAAGCTCAGACTGAACTTGCGTACCAGGAAGAAGTGCTTTGCGGAGCTGCGAGACGTGGAAGACAGGATGCACAGTTGCTTGCGGTGGTAATTGAATCTTGTAAGCCACTTCATTGATGCGCTGAATGATCGGAAATGGACCATAATACTTGAAAGCTAACTTGTGATTTGCTCGTGGACATGGCCGCAACTGCTGGTGGGGTTGCGTCACCAGGGGCGCTGACATAACTAGACATTCTTAATTTGTTATTATATGCATGATTTGCAGATCAATTACCTGCCAGCGTCTTTATTTATGCAGCACGCAAGCAAGTTTCAACGACGTGATGCACACAGATATACTCGAACTAGCGAGCAAGCACATACGTAACGTGCCTATGATAACTTCAGGCATGCATCAAGGGACACCTCAGAACATCTTGAAAAATCTGGTCAGCATGGCTTTATTCACTACCAAAGTGCTCCGCCCGTTAATGAAGCCACTGTTATCCCTACACAGGTAAGGCTATTCATCAAGCTCTTAAATTAGCTTTCCGAAATTACTGGAATATGACAATTGTCGATCCATGGCAAGTACACTCTATAGCTCTACAAGCGGCCGAGGTAACTTATTGGTCTATTGTGAATGTAAACAGCACTTTAGATATTTAAATTAATCAATTCTTTATAAAAAACATTGAACATTTTCATTAATAAACAGTGCTATATGAATATAGCTCTTCTTTTCCTTCTGTCCAGTGTCTGAAGAGATGAACTTGTCTCGGGAGAAAAAAAAACACTATAAAGACACAAATACACTGCTTCGAGGTCAGTTATTCCATCCTTTTAGGATTAAAGTGTAGCACTTCATACATCGATTATGCATGTTTAAGATTGTCGGCAAATACATTACAGGGCTGATGCTACGAAAAATGCCTCAGTCACACATACACACACACATGTGCATGACACACACACACGTGCTCGAATGTGACTGTGTGAAATATAGTCTAGAGCCATTATGCTTGGGGAGTATTTTTTTGTTTCTCCCGTTGCAACGCACGGACCTTTTTGCTAGTAAATTATAATTATTAGATCCAATAAATGATTTGTCCTTCTCATTTTTTGTCCAGGTTTTTCTTAGAGATAATAAATTATAATACTTGTTGTCCATTAGACACACTGTGAATTTTTGTTTCTCCATGAATCTCCATCAGCAGATTCTTAGATCGCAACACGCACGGTGAGCCAAATGGCAAGGCGTTCAAACAAAGCCATCTTTTTATTTCGTCTACTATTTATAGTGTACTACTATCACTAAACGACGATGAACCATACTGAAGAAGGCTTTCGCCCGCTTTATATATAAAGCAACGATCATTAACAGCCTAGAACAAACGCACGCCACTGTAACACACACACACCCAAGGCAGGATACATAGACGCTGAGCACAGCGACACCACCCCTACCAACAAAGAGATGCGATGAACCGTGGACTCCAAGGCGGCGCCTTCAGGAAGGAAACGACACCGGAGCGCCGCCACCGCCCGATCTGAGAATCAGAGTTTCCCCTGGAGCAACACGACAGGCAATGAGTCGCGACGATGCCTTCAAGAAGGGAACGATCTTTGCTGCTGCCGGTTCGTCCAAAGATAGAGTAGGTTTTCACCACGGCAACACTCAACGCCATCGAATGTCACACCCCGGCTACCACTCCGCCCACACGGCCATGGCCATCGGGAAGCACAGAGCCACGTGTTCTGTCCATGAGCACCGCACAACCACCACCAGGGCCGTCGCCCAAGCATCCAAGACCTTGACACCACCTCACCCGAGACACGCCGCTACCCCAACCAAAGATATGAGCGGAAAGGTCCCACCTTCCGCACCCCTGGGCGGCCCCCCTGCGCCGATACCCAATAGGCTGGCCAGAACTGGCCTCCATAGCTCCGTCTTGCAGCCCCGAGCGCGAGACGAGCTTAGTCCTGCTGCCGGGCGCGAGATCAGCTCGGTGCCCAGGGCGCGAGACAAGCGAGAACCGCAACTAGGATATGGCCACCCCTTCGACAAACGTAGCGCCCGGACAATGAGGAGAGGGATCGAAGGCCGACACAAGCCGCCTACGGCGAGCCGACACCTGACCATGCCAGCCGCAACCGACCTGTCAAGCTACCATGGAGCCACCCACGACTGAAGCAACAACCACACGGGGCCACTGCTCAACCCCCGCCGCCCCGCGAGGTCCAAACGTCGAAGCCACCGAGCACATACCCGCACCACCAGCCAACAGGGGCGCGGCTTAACGTCAGCACAACGTCCATCCACAACCCGCTCTCACCTGACGCACCCAATCCCGACGCCGCACACGCGCGCGCCGTGACACCGGCGACCGCCTCCGAGCACTTGTACTAGATCAAGGTCGAAGCCCCGGCCACCCCCACGCGACCCTGCCGCATAGCCGCCAAGCCCGGAATCACAGTGGGGGCAGCCACCACGGCGCTGCAGAGCAGGCCCAAAGCGATGACCGAACCTGGCCGACACCACCACCTCGCGCCGCCAGCCATATTCAGATGCAGAGGACCACCAACCAGGGGTGGACGCAGCACGCCACTACCAGCCGCTCCATGCAGCCCATAACGAAGCCGACGCGCTGCTAATGGATCCCCACGCTAGCGTGGCGCCCCGCCGCGTCACCCTGCAACAGCGTCGCATCCCAATGAAGCCATGACAGCCCACGCCGCCCCACTGCACAGGAAGGTGAGGAGGCCCCGCTGCCGCCGGCGATGGTCGGGCTTTGTCAGGTCGTGCCCTCTTGTTGCGAAGAGGAACGAAGGAGGGTAAGGCTGATGGCTGACGATTTGGGGGCGCTGTTAGGCAATCCGATCAGATCATACCCTGCCATATTTAGTGCTCCTATATTTGCATATAAATCGGGCCATTATGGTTAGGATTGTATTGATTTGTTTCCATGGTTATCTTGTAATCTGTCCATATATATGAGGTAACACGGAACCCACAATTGTGTGGTCAAACATTCTCTCTCTCTCTAGTTCTATCATGGTATCAGCCAAACGATTCGCTTCCACCCCTCTCCACTACCGCCGCCGCCCTCGCATTCCACGCTGCAACACCTCTCCCACCCCAGTTGCCGCCATGTCTGACGCCGGCAACCTTCCCCATCCCCACGCCGCCCTTTGGGCTCAGGCCATGGCCATCCAAAACATCAAGAGCCTCATCCCTGTCACTCTCGACATCAAAGCCTCGAACTTCACCAAGTGGCGGTACTACCTCACCATCGCGGTCACCCAATTCGCCCTCGCCGATCATCTCGACACGGCGACTCCTCTGGCCGACGCAGAGTGGCTGCGGATGGATTTCATGGTCCTTCGCTGGCTGTACGGCTCCATCACCTCCGAGATCGCCGACATAGTCATGGCAGCGGGCACCACCGCCTACGCTGTCCTCGGCGGCATCACTGCTCTCTTCCGGGACAACCAGCAAGCCCGCGCACGCTACCTTGGCCAGAAGTTCCGCAACCTCGAGCAAAGGGACAAAAGCATCACTGCCTACTGTCTCGAACAGAACACGGTCGCCGATGCCCTCGCGGACGTCAATGCCCCCGTCACCGACGACGCCCTGGTGTGGAACACCATCAGGGGCCTCCACGACGACTACAAGGAAATCGGGAACCTCGCGCCCCTCATGAAGCCGTTCCCCACTTTTCTTGAGTTTCGCAACATGCTTCTCCTCCAAGCACTCGAGCCGTCGTCCACACGCTCGTCGTCCGCTGCGGTCTTCTACACCACCACGCCTGCGGGAGGCTCCCGCGGCGGCCCTGCTCCTCCGCCGCAGCAACCGCATGCTGGGCGCCCTGGCTACGGCACCCCCAGCACCCCCAACAACTCCGGCTCGGGCCGGTACAAGGGCAAGAAGAAGCACACGGGTGGCGGTGGCGCCCCGTTCTTCCCCAGCCTGCAAAATCCATGGACTGGCGCTATCCACATGTATCCCATGACGGGTCATGGTGGACCCATCTACCCCGCCATTGGACACGGCCATGCTCCTAGCCTCCTCGGGCCGCACCCTGCCGCATCGCCGTCTCGCCCGGCTCAGGGCTACATGGCCCTGCCAGCTCCGTCGCCCGCGCCTCCATCACCCGCGACCTTCACCTACAGCGGCTACCCCACCTACGGCTCCCCCTCGACACCGACATGGGATCCCTCCGCTCTCGCCAACTACTTCAACACCATGAGTCTGCAGGCTCCTACGGAGTGGATCATGGACACTGGAGCCTCCGCTCACATGTCTTCGTCTGCCGGTAACCTCACCTCTGTTTCCTCTAATCCTCCACATAAACACATCATGTTCGGTGATGGCTCTTCTCTTCCTGTCTCTCACTCCGGCCATGCAACCCTTTCTACTTCTTCCTCTCACAAACTCACTCTTCGTGATGTTCTCGTCACCCCTCGCATCGTTAAAAATTTAATTTCTGTTCGTCAGTTAACTCGTGACAACTTATGCTCGGTTGAATTTGACCCTTGGGGTTTTTCTGTGAAGGATCTCAGGAAAGGAGCCGTGATTCTTCGGTGCAGTAGCTTGGGTGATCTATACCCGACCTCTTCCTTGCCGCACGCCCACACCGCCTTCACCGTTGACTCCAGCCTCTGGCACCGGCGCCTCGGCCACCCTGGTCTCGAAGCATTCCGGCGCCTCGCCTCGTCATTATCACTCCCTATTAATAAAGTGCTCAAGGATCCTAGTTTATGCCATGCTTGTCAACTTGGCCGTCATGTTCGTTTACCTTTTTCTACTTCTACAACAAATACTCATCGTCCGTTTGAATTAATACACTGTGATCTTTGGACTTCACCTGTTGCGAGTGCTTCTAGTTATAAATACTTTCTTGTTATTTTAGATGACTTCACTCACTACCTATGGACGTATCCTCTACGTAAAAAATCTGAAGCTTTTTCCCTACTCTATAACTTTCATGCTTATGTCGCCACGCAGTTCTCTCTCTCTCTCTCTCTCCAAGCTATTCAGTGCAATAACGGACGAGAATTCGAGAACCACGCCCTCCAGAATCTCTCCGCTCACCATGGGATTTAGCTGCGTTTCTCGTGTACCTATACTTCCCCACAAAACGGTAAAGCTGAACGCATCATTCGTACTGTCAACGACATTAAACGCACCCTCCTATTCCAAGCGAGTATGCCTCCAAATTTCTGGGTCGAAGCTCTCCACACCGCCACCTATCTCCTAAACAGACTACCCACCAAAGCACTCGCCGCCCCATGTCCTTTTTCCGCCCTCTTCTCAAAACCACCAGATTATACCCTCCTTCGCACTTTCGGCTGCCTATGCTACCCCAACCTCACCGCCACAATGCCCGACAAACTGTCCCATCGTTCCGCCGCGTGTGTCTTTCTGGGTTATCCCTCCAATGACCGTGGTTACCGTTGCATGGATATTGAGTCTCGTCGCATCATCATCTCCCGCCACGTGATTTTTGATGAAACTCGATTTCCCTTTGCACCCAATTTTTCTGTGTCTAACATGCAGCAGCACGCATCGCCATCAGCTCCGGACGATGATCCGATCGACGTCCCTGCCTCGGTCCCCATGCCTCCCATGCACGCTGGCCCGCGTCGGTCCGCTGGATCCCACTTCGCGCCTACCCCAACCTCCCCGGTACGGTCTTCTTCGTCACCGAGAACGCCGGCCCACTTGCCTGCTACGCCGGCCTAGTCGGCCTCGTCGACCTCGCCGGCCCGCTCGCCGGTCTCTACGGCCCAGCAGGCTTCCATACCGGCTTCTCCCGACAACGGCACTGCATCTGCTGCTGATGTTGAGGACGCGGCCTCTGGCGCTGCGTCTCCCGCGTCGAGCTCATCCACGGCTTCGTCCATGACTCCGCCGACTTCATCATCTCCACCATCCCCGACTCCTGTCATTCCGGTTCATCGCATGGTCACCCGCCGACAGGCTGGCAAGATCATCGGACCTCGCGAGCGCCTCAGCCTTCATGCCGTTGCCGCGGCCGCTCCTGTTGTCACCCCCGCGGTTGCTCCATCGCCAGTTCCCAAGTCTGTTCGTGGTGCTCTCAAAGACCCGAATTGGCTCGCGGCTATGACAGACGAGTTTGGTGCTCTTCTCGCCAACGACACATGGGCTCTTGTGCGTCCTCCAGCCAACGCCAACGTCGTCTCCGAAAAGTGGGTGTTTCGTCACAAGTTCAAACCCGATGGCAGCCTCGACCGCTACAAAGCACATTGGGTCCTCCGTGGTTTCTCCCAGGAGCACGGCATCGACTTCGACGAGACCTTTAACCCGGTGGTTAAACCAGCTACCATCCGGGTCATCCTCTCCATCGCACTCTCCTCCAACTGGAAGATTCGCCAGCTCGATGTCAAGAACGCCTTTCTCCATGGGCTTCTTAACGAGGTGGTCTTTTGTCACCAGCCAACTGGCTTTGTTGACTTTGCTCGTCCTGACCATGTGTGCCGCCTCAACCGAGCTCTCTATGGCCTGAAGCAAGCTCCTCGTGCGTGGTATCACCGCTTTGCGAGCTTCATCACCTCCTTCGGCTTCACCTGCTCCAAGTCGGATACATCGCTATTCACTTTGCATGGTTCCATGGGGACTGCTTATCTTCTCCTCTACGTCGATGACATCATCCTCACGGCTTCTACATCGACTCTACTTGAGCGTGTAATTACCGCTCTCAGCGCCGAGTTTGCCATGACCGACTTGGGCGAGCTACACCACTTCCTCGGCCTTGCTGTTCGTCGTGACTCTTGTGGGATGTTCCTCTCGCAGACCCAGTATGCTCTCGAGATTCTCGAGCATGCTTGCATGAGCTCTTGCCACCCTACCTCAACACCCGTGGACACATCGCCCAAGCTGGCCGCTGCCGTTGGCTCACCTGTTGCTGATCCTTCGGAGTATCGGAGTCTAGCCGGTGCTCTTCAGTACCTGACGTTCACACGTCCTGACATCGCCTACGCTGTCCAGCAGATTTGTCTTCACATGCATGATCCCCGTGACCAGCACTTGACTTTGGTCAAGCGTGTTCTCCGCTACGTCAAGGGTACCCTGCACCATGGCCTTCAGCTCACACCCTCCTCTATGGATCGCCTTGTTTCTTACACTGATGCAGACTGGGCTGGTTGTCCTGACACTCGCCGATCGACATCCGGCTACTGTGTGTTTCTTGGCGACAACCTGGTCTCGTGGTCCTCCAAGCGCCAGCACACCGTCTCCCGCTCTAGCGCAGAGGCAGAGTATCGAGCTGTCGCTAATGCCGTCGCTGAAGCAAGTTGGCTTCGCCAACTCCTCCAGGAGCTTCACCGACCTCTCCCTGCTGCCACAGTTGTTTTTTGCGACAATGTCAGCGCTGTCTACATGTCCATGAATCCTGTTCAGCATCAGCGCACCAAGCACATTGAGATCGATCTTCACTTTGTTCGAGACCGTGTTGCGCTTGGGCACATTCGAGTTCTTCATGTGCCTTCTTCCCGGCAGTTCGCGGACATCTTCACCAAAGGCTTGCCATCGCCATTGTTCTTCGATTTTCGGTCCAGTCTCAGCGTCCGAGAATCTCCCGTTGTGACTGCGGGGGGTTGTTAGGCAATCCGATCAGATCATACCCTGCCATATTTAGTGCTCCTATATTTGCATATAAATCGGGCCATTATGTTTAGGATTGTATTGATTTGTTTCCATGGTTATCTTGTAATCTGTCCATATATATGAGGTAACACGGAACCCACAATTGTGTGGTCAAACATTCTCTCTCTCTAGTTCTATTAGGCGCCTCCCCGTCGCCTCACGGGGGGCGACGAGGGAGGGAGGGGACGGAGACTACTCTAATAGCCCTCTAACCTTCTTATATTTGCAGAAGTCTTTGCGTTACTAAGAGCATCTCCAACAGCCGCTCAAAAACTGGGCCGTCCGCTAAAATCCGGGATTTTTGGGCGCCGGGCAGCTCTAGCAGAAGCTGTAAAGTAGTGCGCGCGCGCTGAAAATGCTAACACGCAATCAAAAGCTGCAAATTTGAGGCGCCGAATTGCGCGCGCTTCACAATTTACACTGCATGTTTTTTTGGACGCGCGTTTCACTAGTAGAAAAAGGGTCAAACGTGAAGCACATTAGTGCCGGTTTGTATTTGAGCCGGCCGGGCCGCTTTCATTAGTACCGGTTCGTGGCAAACCTTTAGCACCGGTTCGTGCCACGAACCGGTACTAATGAGAGTGGTAGCAGGATGTTGTCAGACTGGGGCCCCTCCAGCCCCTTTAGTACCGGTTCTTGGCACAAACCGGTACTAAAGGTCGTCCTACATAAACCCTTCGTCCACCCGAGCTCGCTTTGTTCTTCCCCTTTCCCCTCTCCTCTCTGTTCTTCCCCTCTTCGTCTCGAGCTCATCACACATTTTGCCCAAAATTTGTCAAGATTTCAAGGCCCCCATCCATTCAAATGATCACAAAGGTTAGCAACTTTGTCCTTTCATCTCTCATTGCTAGATTAGCTCTTGCAATGCTTTATATAGTGATTAATTTGCGAGTTTACTTAGTGCCTTGTCCATGTGCTAGTATTTGATTTATATTCAATTTGAGGTAAAAAATAACACTTAGTTTGCATATGTAGGTGTGGTTTACTTAGTGCCTTCTAAATCTCCGTCGTAACCACCGTCGATCGCCCGCACCGTCCCGTCGCCGGCACCACCTTGTGGTGAGCCTCTTGTTCATAAAATTTTATATAAAAATTGATGTGTGTGTGATTTGGATATGTAGTTACTCGTATAATAATCTTACCCGTACGTTGTTTGTTATACATATAGTGCCATGGTTTTGATATCCATCCCCGTCGGCCCTTGTCCTTGTTATGATTCGGATGTGGTATATATATTCTCTTTTAAAACTAGTTGCATTTCGTGTTTATGAATAATTATGCCCATCAAGTTGACATAGAAATTTTTTCTAGGAGGTATGTGAACCGGAAATTCCAACCGACCCTATTGTCGAGAGGTTAAATTTAGTGAAAGAGAAAACGAGTACTTGAAAGAAAAATTGAAAAGAATTGAGGGGGAGAAGATGGAATTGGAGTTTCATGTTGCCGATGTCGTCGATGATCACAAGATCAAGATGGAGAAAATGCGCTTGAAGATTAGAAAGATTAGAAAATATGCCATCGATAGTGAGGCTTGGTATCATTATGCTGTTGGATCAATTGTTACCTTAGTTGCGATCTTGATCGCATTTGTTGTTGCATTTAAATGCTTTAGCTAGAGAGTTATTTGTTTGTTGCATTTAAGTGTTGTATGAACTTTATGTATGAACTTTATGTATGAACTTGTATTAATTTGGTCTATTTGGTGTTGTGTAATGAAGATAAGCCGGCAATGGATGTACGATGACCGATGCTCTCCCCAGTTCGTTGAGGGCGTGCATACTTTTCTGCTTGCGGCTGAGGCAAACAAGCGGGCGGATGGTTTTATGCCTTGTCCATGTACTAGCTGTAAGAATGGTCACAATTACTCTACATCAAGAACCATTCACGTCCACCTGTTTGAGTCCGGTTTCATGCCCCACTATAATGTTTGGACCAAGCACGGAGAAAGAGGGGTTATGATGGAAGACAATGAAGAAGAAGAGGACGACAACAGCTATCCTGGCCATGGGTTCCCTGAATACGATGATACAACAATGGGGGATGAAGATGAGCCGGTAATGCGGGAAGAAGCTGAGCTGGCAATGCGGGAAGAAGCTCAAGAAGAGGCATCAGATGAGCCCGTTGATGATCTAGGTCGGGCCATTGCCGATGTAAAGAGAAACTGCGCAAGTGATTTGGAGAAGAAGAAGTTGCAGCGCATGTTAGAGGATCACAAAAAATTGTTGTACCCGAATTGCGTAGGTGACAAGAAAAAGCTGGGCACCACACTGGAATTGCTGCAATGGAAGGTAGAGAATGGTGTATCTGACAACGGATTTGGAAAGTTGCTGGTAATGATAAAGGATATGCTTCCAAAGGACAACGAATTGCCCGAGAGTACGTATGAAGCAAAGAAGGCTGTCTGCCCTCTAGGGTTAGAGGTGCAGAAGATACATGCATGCCCTAATGATTGCATCCTCTACCGCAGTGAGTACGAGGATTTGAACGCTTTCCCGGTATGTGGTGCATTGCGCCATAAGATCAGCCGCGATGACCCTGGTGATGTCGAGGGCGAGAGCCCCAGGAAGAAGATTCCTGCCAAGGTGATGTGGTATGCTCCTATAATACCACGGTTGAAACATTTGTTCCAAAACAAAGAGCATGCCAAGGCGATGCGATGGCACAGAGAAGACCGTAAGAAAGACGGAAAGTTGAGAGTACCCGCTGACGGGTCGCAGTGGAGAAAAATCGAAAGAAAGTACAGGAAGGAGTTTGCAGATGACGCAAGGAGCGTATGGTTTGGTCTAAGCGCAGATGGCATTAATCCTTTTGGGGAGCAGAGCAGCAACCATAGCAGCTGGCCTGTGACTCTATGTTTGTATAACCTTCCTCCTTGGTTGTGCATGAAGCAGAAGTTCATTATGATGCCAGTGCTCATCCAAGGCCCTAAGCAACCCGGCAACGACATTGATGTGTACCTAAGGCCATTAGTTGAAGAACTCTTACAACTGTGGAATGGAACAGGTGTACGTGCGTGGGATGAGCACATGGGGGAAGAATTTGACCTAAAGGCGTTGCTGTTCGTGACCATCAATGATTGGCCTGCTCTCAGTAACCTTTCAGGACAGACAAACAAGGGATACCGCGCATGCACGCACTTTTTGGACGATACCGACAGTATATATTTGGCTAATTGTAAGAAGAATGTGTACCTGGGACATCGTCGATTTCTTCCGAGCAGGCATCCCGTAAGAAAGAAAGGCAAGCATTTCAAAGGTGAGGCGGATCACCGGACGAAGCCTCTGTTGGAAATATTCCCTAGAGGCAATAATAAAAGCATTATTATTATATTTCCTTGTTCATGATAATTGTCTTTATTCATGCTATAATTGTGTTATCCGGAAATCGTAATACATGTGTGAATAACAGACACCAACATGTCCCTAGTAAGCCTCTAGTTGACTAGCTCATTGATCAACAGATAGTCATGGTTTCCTGACTATGGACATTGGATGTCATTGATAACGAGATCACATCATTAGGAGAATGATGTGATGGACAAGACCCAATCCTAAACATAGCACAAGATCATATAGTTCGTTTGCTAGAGTTTTCCAATGTCAAGTATCTTTTCCTTAGACCATGAGATCGTGTAACTCCCGGATACCGTAGGAGTGCTTTGGGTATACCAAACGTCACAACGTAATTGGGTGACTATAAAGGTAGACTACGGGTATCTCCGGAAGTGTCTGTTGGGTTGACATGGATCAAGACTGGGATTTGTCACTCCGTATGACGGAGAGGTATCACCGGGCCCACTCGGTAATGCATCATCATAATGAGCTCAAAGTGACCAAGTGTCTGGTCACGGGATCATGCATTACGGTACGAGTAAAGTGACTTGCCGGTAACGAGATTGAACGAGGTATTGGGATACCGACGATCGAATCTCGGGCAAGTAACATATCGATTGACAAAGGGAATTGCATACGGGGTTGATTGAATCCTCGACATCGTGGTTCATCCGATGAAATCATCGTGGAGCATGTGGGAGCCAACATGGGTATCCAGATCCCGCTGTTGGTTATTGACCGGAGAGTCGTCTCGGTCATGTCTGCTTGTCTCCCGAACCCGTAGGGTCTACACACTTAAGGTTCGGTGACGCTAGGGTTGTGAAGATATGTATATGCAGTAACCCGAATGTTGTTCGGGGTCCCGGATGAGATCCGGACGTCACGAGGAGTTCCGGAATGGTCCGGAGGTAAAGAAATATATATAGGAAGTGCCGTTTCGGCCATCGGGACAAGTTTTGGGGTCACCGGTATTGTACCGGGACCACCGGAAGGGTCCCGGGGGTCCACCGGGTGGGGCCACCTATCTCGGAGGGCCCCATGGGCTGAAGTGGGAGGGAACCCAGCCCATAGTGGGCTGGGGCGCCAACCCCTAGGGCCCATGCGGCTAGGGTTGAGGGGAAACCCTAAAGGGGGGCGCCCCCTTGCTTGGGGGGCAAGCCCCCCACCCTAGGCCGCCGCCCCCCTAGTAGATTCCATCTACTAGGGCCGGCGCCCCCCCTAGTAGATTCCATCTACTAGGGCCCGCGCCCCCCCCCTAGCACCCCTATATATAGTGGGGGAGAGGAGGGACTTCATACCCCAGCCCCTGGCGCCTCCCTCTCTCCCCGTTACGTCTCTCTCTCGTAGTATAGGCGAAGCCCTGCTACTGTGACGCCCTGCATCCATCACCACGCCGTTGTGCTGCTGGATCTTCATCAACCTCTCCTTCCCCCTTGCTGGATCAAGAAGGAGGAGACGTCTCCCGTCCCGTACGTGTGTTGAACGGGAGGTGCCGTCCGTTCGGCGCTTGGTCATCGGTGATTTGGATCACGTCGTGTTCGACTACATCATCACCGTTCTTTGAACGCTTCCGCACGCGATCTACAAAGGTATGTAGATGCATCCGATGACTCGTTGCTAGATGAACTCCTAGATGGATCTTGGTGAAACGAGTAGGAAAATTTTTGTTTTCTGCAACGTTCCCCAACAGTGGCATCATGAGCTAGGTCTATGCGTAGTTCTTCTTGCGCGAGTAGAACACAATTTGTTGTGGGCGTAGATTTGTCAACTTTCTTGCCGCTACTAGTCTTTTCTTGCTTCATCGGTATTGTGGGATGAAGCGGCCCAGACCAACCTTACACGTACGCTTACGTGAGACCGGTTCCACCGACTAACATGCACTAGTTGCATAAGGTGGCTGGCGGGTGTCTGTCTCTCCCACTTTAGTTGGAGCGGATTCGATGAACAGGGTCCTTATGAAGGGTAAATAGAAGTTGAAAAATCACGTTGTGGCTTTAACGTAGGTAAGAAGTCGTTCTTGCTAGAACCCTAATTCAGCCACGTAAAACTTGCAACAACAATTAGAGGACGTCTAACTTGTTTTTGCAGCAAGTGGTTTGTGATATGATATGGCCAAAGTTGTGATGAATGATGAATGATCTATATGTGATGTATGAGATGCTCATGCTATTGTAATAGGAATCACGACTTGCATGTCGATGAGTATGACAACCGGCAGGAGCCATAGGAGTTGTCTTTATTCTTTTATATGACCTGCGTGTCATTGAGAAACGCCATGTAAATTACTTTACTTTATTGCTAAACACGTTAGCCATAGTAGTAGAAGTAATATTTGGCGAGCAACTTCATGGAGACACGATGATGGAGATCATGATGATGGAGATCATGGTGTCAAGCCGGTGACAAGATGATCATGGAGCCCCAAGATGGAGATCAAAGGAGCTATGTGATATTGGCCATATCATGTCACGTTTATTATTTGATTGCATGTGATGTTTATCATGTTTTGCATCTTGTTTACTTAGAACGACGGTAGTAAATAAGATGATCCCTCATAATAATTTCAAGAAGTGTTCCCCCAAACTATGCACCGTTGCGACAGTTCGCTGTTTCAAAACACCACGTGATGATCGGGTGTTTTATTCAGACGTTCACATACAACGGGTGTAAGACAGATTTACACATGCAAACACTTAGGTTGACTTGACGAGCCTAGCATGTACAGACATGGCCTCGGAACACAGAAGGCCGAAAGGTCGAGCATGAGTCGTATAGAAGATACGATCAACATGAAGATGTTCACCGACGTTGACTAGTCCGTCTCACGTGATGATCGGACACGGCCTAGTCAACTCGGATCATGTAATACTTAGATGACTTGAGGGATGTCTAATCTAAGTGGGAGTTCATTAATAATTTGATTAGATGAACTTAATTATCATGAACTTAGTCTAAAATATTTTACAATATGTCTTGTAGATCAAATGGCCAACGTAGTCCTCAACTTCAACGCGTTCCTAGAGAAAACCAAGCTGAAAGACGATGGCAGCAACTATACGGACTGGGTCCGGAACCTGAGGATCATCCTCATAGCTGCCAAGAAAGATTATGTCCTACAAGCACCGCTAGGTGATCCACCCGTCCCACAGAACCAAGATGTTTTGAACACTTGGCAGACACGTGTTGACGACTACTCCCTCGTTCAGTGCGGCATGCTATACAGCTTAGAGCCGGGGCTCCAAAAGCGTTTTGAGAGACATGGAGCATATGAGATGTTCGAAGAGCTGAAAATGGTTTTTCAAGCTCATGCCCGGATCGAGAGATATGAAGTCTCCGATAAGTTCTTCAGCTGTAAGATGGAGGAAAATAGTTCTGTCAGTGAGCACATACTCACTATGTCTGGGTTACATAACCGCTTGTCTCAGCTGGGAGTTAATCTCCCGGATGATGCGGTCATTGACAGAATCCTCCAGTCGCTTCCACCAAGCTACAAGAGCTTTGTGATGAACTTCAACATGCAGGGGATGCAAAAGACCATTCCTGAGTTGTTCTCAATGCTGAAATCAGTGGAGGTAGAAGTCAAGAAGGAACATCAAGTGTTGATGGTCAATAAAACCACTAAGTTCAAGAAAGGCAAGGGTAAAAAGAACTTCAAGAAGGACGGCAAGGAGGTTGCCGCGCCCGGCAAGCAAGCTGCCGGGAAGAAGCCAAAGAATGGACCCAAGCCCGAGACTGAGTGCTTTTATTGCAAGGGAAGCGATCACTGGAAGCGGAACTGCCCTAAATACTTAGCAGACAAGAAGGCCGGCAAAACAAAAGGTATATGTGATATACATGTAATTGATGTGTACCTTACTAGTGTCCGTAGTAGCTCCTGGGTATTTGATACCGGTGCAGTTGCTCACATTTGTAACTCAAAGCAGGGGCTGCGGAATAAGCGGAAACTGGCAAAGGACGAGGTGACGATGCGCGTCGGGAATGGTTCCAAGGTCAATGTGACCGCCGTCGGCACGCTGCCTCTATATCTACCTTCGGGATTAGTTTTAAACCTTAATAATTGTTATTTAGTGCCAGCTTTGAGCATGAACATTGTATCGGGATCTCGTTTAATTCGAGATGGTTACTTATTTAAATCCGAGAATAATGGTTGTTCCATTTATATGAGAGATATGTTTTATGGTCATGCTCCTATGGTGAATGGTTTATTCTTTATGAATCTCGAACGTAATACTACACATGCTCATAATGTGAGTACCAAAAGATGTAAGGTTGATAATGATAGTCCCACATACTTGTGGCACTGCCGCCTTGGAAACATAGGTGTCAAACGCATGAAGAAGCTCCATGCAGATGGACTTTTGGAGTCTCTTGATTATGAATCATTTGACACGTGCGAACCATGCCTCATGGGTAAGATGACCAAGACTCCGTTCTCAGGAACAATGGAGCGAGCAACCAACTTATTGGAAATCATACATACTGATGTGTGCGGTCCAATAAGTGTTGAGGCTCGCGGTGGCTATCGTTATGTTTTCACGCTCACTGATGATTTAAGTAGATATGGGTATATCTACTTAATGAAACACAAGTCTGAAACCTTTGAAAAGTTCAAGGAATTTCAGAGTGAGGTTGAAAATCAACGTGACAGGAAAATCAAGTTTCTACGATCAGATCGTGGAGGAGAATACTTGAGTCACGAGTTTGGCACACACTTAAGAAAATGTGGAATAGTTTCACAACTCACGCCGCCTGGAACACCACAGCGTAACGGTGTGTCCGAACATCGTAATCGCACTCTATTAGATATGGTGCGATCTATGATGTCTCTTACCGATTTACCGCTATCTTTTTGGGGCTATGCTTTAGAGACTGCCGCATTCACTTTAAATAGGGCTCCGTCGAAATCCGTTGAGACGACACCGTATGAATTATGGTTTGGGAAGAAACCTAAGCTATTGTTTGTAAAAGTTTGGGGATGCGATGCTTATGTTAAGAAACTTCAACCTGAAAAGCTCGAACCCAAGTCGGAAAAATGCGTCTTCATAGGATACCCAAAAGAAACTATTGGGTACACCTTCTACCTCAGATCCGAAGGCAAGATCTTTGTTGCCAAGAATGTGTCCTTTCTAGTGAAAGAGTTTCTCTCGAAAGAAGTAAGTGGGAGGAAAGTAGAGCTTGATGAAGTATTGCCTCTTGAACCGGAAAATGGCGCAACTCAAGAAAATGTTCCTGAGGTGCCTGCACCGACTAGAGAGGAGGTTAATGATAATGATCAAGATACTTCTGATCAAGCTCCTACTAAAATTCGAAGGTCCACAAGGACACGTTCCGCACCAGAGTGGTACGGCAACCCTGTCTTGGAAATCATGTTGTTAGACAACGGTGAACCTTCGAACTGTGAAGAAGCGATGGCGGGCCCGGATTCCGACAAATGGCTAGAAGCCATGAAATCCGAGATAGGATCCATGTATGAAAATGAAGTATGGACTTTGACTGACTTTCCCGTTGAACGGCGAGCCATAGAAAATAAATGGATCTTCAAGAAGAAGACAGACGCAGATGGTAATGTGACCATCTATAAAGCTCGACTTGTCGCTAAGGGTTATCGACAAGCTCAAGGGGTTGACTACGATGAGACTTTCTCACCGGTAGCGAAGCTAAAGTCCGTCCGAATCATGTTAGCAATTGCCGCATTCTACGATTATGAGATATGGCAAATGGACGTCAAAACGGCATTCCTTAATGGTTTCCTTAAGGAAGAATTGTATATGATGCAGCCGGAAGGTTTTGTCAATCCTAAGTATGCTGACAAGGTATGCAAGCTCCAATGCTCGATTTATGGGCTGGTGCAAGCATCTCGGAGTTGGAACATTCGCTTTGATGAGATGATCAAAGCGTTTGGGTTTACACAGACTTATGGAGAAGCCTGCGTTTACAAGAAAGTGAGTGGGAGCTCTGTAGCATTTCTCATATTATATGTAGATGACATACTTTTGATGGGAAATGATATAGAACTCTTGGACAGCATCAAGGCCTACTTGAATAAGAGTTTTTCAATGAAGGACCTTGGAGAAGCTGCTTATATATTAGGCATCAAAATCTATAGAGATAGATCGAGACGCCTCATAGGTCTTTCACAAAGTACATACCTTGATAAGATATTGAAGAAGTTCAATATGGATCAATCTAAGAAGGGGTTCTTGCCTATGTTACAAGGTATGAAATTGAGCTCAGCTCAATGTCCGACCACGGCAGAAGATATAGAAGAGATGAGCGTCATCCCCTATGCATCAGCTATAGGTTCTATTATGTATGCCATGCTGTGTACCAGACCTGATGTAAACCTTGCCGTAAGTTTGGTAGGAAGGTACCAAAGTAATCCCAGCAAGGAACACTGGACAGCGGTCAAGAATATCCTGAAGTACCTGAAAAGGAGTAAGGAAATGTTTCTCGTTTATGGAGGTGACGAAAAGCTCGTCGTAAAGGGTTACGTCGACGCTAGCTTCGACACAGATCTGGATGACTCTAAGTCACAGACCGGATACGTGTATATTTTGAATGGTGGGGCAGTAAGCTGGTGCAGTTGCAAGCAGAGCGTCGTGGTGGGATCTACATGTGAAGCAGAGTACATGGCAGCCTCGGAGGCAGCACATGAAGCAATATGGGTGAAGGGGTTCATCATCGACCTAGGAGTCATACCCAATGCGTCGGGGCCGATCAAGCTCTTCTGTGACAACACTGGAGCTATTGCTCTTGCCAAGGATCCCAGGTTTCACAAGAAGACAAGGCACATCAAGCGTCGCTTCAACTCCATTCGTGAAAATGTTCAAGATGGAGACATAGAGATTTGTAAAGTACATGCGGACCTGAATGTAGCAGATCCGTTGACTAAACCTCTCCCTAGGGCAAAACATGATCAACACTAGAATTCCATGGGTGTTCGATTCATCACAATGTAACTAGATTATTGACTCTAGTGCAAGTGGGAGACTGTTGGAAATATGCCCTAGAGGCAATAATAAAAGCATTATTATTATATTTCCTTGTTCATGATAATTGTCTTTATTCATGCTATAATTGTGTTATCCGGAAATCGTAATACATGTGTGAATAACAGACACCAACATGTCCCTAGTAAGCCTCTAGTTGACTAGCTCGTTGATAAACAGATAGTCATGGTTTCCTGACTATGGACATTGGATGTCATTGATAACGAGATCACATCATTAGGAGAATGATGTGATGGACAAGACCCAATCCTAAACATAGCACAAGATCGTATAGTTCGTTTGCTAGAGTTTTCCAATGTCAAGTATCTTTTCCTTAGACCATGAGATCGTGTAACTCCCGGATACCGTAGGAGTGCTTTGGGTATACCAAACGTCACAACGTAACTGGGTGACTATAAAGGTAGACTGCGGGTATCTCCGAAAGTGTCTGTTGGGTTGAAACGGATCAAGACTGGGATTTGTCACTCCGTATGACAGAGAGGTATCACCGGGCCCACTCGGTAATGCATCATCATAATGAGCTCAAAGTGACCAAGTGTCTGGTCACGGGATCATGCATTACGGTACGAGTAAAGTGACTTGCCGGTAACGAGATTGAACGAGGTATTGGGATACCGACGATCGAATCTCGGGCAAGTAACATATCGATTGACAAAGGGAATTGCATACGGGGTTGATTGAATCCTCGACATCGTGGTTCATCCGATGAAATCATCGTGGAGCATGTGGGAGCCAACATGGGTATCCAGATCCCGCTGTTGGTTATTGACCGGAGAGTCGTCTCGGTCATGTCTGCTTGTCTCCCGAAACCCGTAGGGTCTACACACTTAAGGTTCGGTGACGCTAGGGTTGTGAAGATATGTATATGCAGTAACCCGAATGTTGTTCGGGGTCCCGGATGAGATCCCGGACGTCACGAGGAGTTCTGGAATGGTCCGGAGGTAAAGAATTATATATAGGAAGTGCTGTTTCGGCCATCGGGACAAGTTTTGGGGTCACCGGTATTGTACCGGGACCACCGGAAGGGTCCCGGGGGTCCACCGGGTGGGGCCACCTATCCCGGAGGGCCCCATGGGCTGAAGTGGGTGGGCTGGGGCGCCACCTCCCTAGGGCCCATGCGGCTAGGGTTGAGGGAAAACCCTAAAGGGGGCGCCCCCTTGCTTGGGGGGCAAGCCCCCCACCCTAGGCCGCCGCCCCCCTAGTAGATTCCATCTACTAGGGCCGGCGCCCCCCCTAGCACCCCTATATATAGTGGGGGAGAGGAGGGACTTCATACCCAGCCCCTGGCGCCTCCCTCTCTCCCCGTTACGTCTCTCTCTCGTAGTATAGGCGAAGCCCTGCTACTGTGACGCCCTGCATCCACCACCACGCCGTCGTGCTGCTGGATCTTCATCAACCTCTCCTTCCCCCTTGCTGGATCAAGAAGGAGGAGACGTCTCCCGTCCCGTACGTGTGTTGAACGCGGAGGTGCCGTCCGTTCGGCGCTTGGTCATCGGTGATTTGAATCACGTCGTGTTCGACTACATCATCACCGTTCTTTGAACGCTTCCGCACGGGATCTACAAAGGTATGTAGATGCATCCGATGACTCGTTGCTAGATGAACTCCTAGATGGATCTTGGTGAAACGAGTAGGAAAATTTTTGTTTTCTGCAACGTTCCCCAACAGCCTCGCCACCGTACTGGTGCTGATGTACATGATATGGTCAAGAATTTGAAGGTGGTCTTTGGAAAGGGTCCTGGTGGACAACCTGTTCCGAATGACGCTTACGGACGCGCACCCATGTGGAAGAAGAAATCTATATTTTGGGACCTGCCCTATTGGAAAGATCTAGAGGTCCGCTCCGCAATCGACGTGATGCACGTGATGAAGAATCTTTGTGTGACCCTGCTTGGCTTCTTGGGCATGTATGGGAAGACAAAAGATACACCTGAGGCACGGGAGGACCAGCAACGTATGCACGGAAAAGACGGCATACATCAGGGTCATGCAAGCTACGCTCTTACCAAAGAAGAGAAGGAAATCTTCTTTGAATGTCTGCTCAGTATTAAGGTACCGTCTGGCTTCTCATCTAATATAAAGGGAATAATAAACATGGCAGAGAAAAAGTTCCAGAACCTAAAGTCTCATGACTGCCACGTGATTATGACGCAACTGCTTCCGGTTGCATTGAGGGGGCTTCTACCGGAAAACGTTCGATTAGCCATTGTGAAGCTATGTGCATTTCTCAGTGCAATCTCTCAGAAGGTAATCGATCCAGAAATCATACCAAGGTTAGACAATGATTTGGTGCAATGTCTTGTCAGTTTCGAGTTGGTGTTCCGACCATCCTTGTTCAACATCATGACGCACGTCCTAGTTCACCTATGCGAAGAGATTAGCATTTTGGGTTCTGTATTTCTACACAATATGTTCCCCTTTGAGAGGTTCATTGGGAGTCTTAAAGAAATATGTTCATAACCGTGCTAGGCCAGAAGGAAGCATCTCCAAGGGTCGTCAAAATGAGGAGGTCATTGAGTTTTGTATTGACTTTATTCCTGACCTTAAGCCGATTGGTGTTCCTGAATCGCGGCATAAGGGCAGACTGGATGGAAAAGGCATGCTAGGAGGGGAACAAATAATATGTATGGACGGACATTCTCTCACTGAAGCACACTACACAGTTCTACAGAATTCCGCCTTGGTGGCTCCGTATATGGATGAACACAAGAATTTTCTACGCTCCAAACACCCGGAGCGGTCTGATGACTGGATTACACGTGAACAAACCAGGAGTTTCGCCAGCTGGTTGCAGACACGTACCATGCATGACACCTCTATTGAAGATGACCTGTACTTGCTGTCCCAGTTACCATCTTCGAATATAATGACTTCCAAAGGGTACGAGATAAATGGTAATACATTTTACACGATCGCCCAAGATAAGAAGAGCACCAACAAAAACAGTGGTGTCCGCTTTGATGCAGAAACCAAGACGGAAAAGGAAACATATTATGGTTATATACAGGACATATGGGAACTTGACTATCGACGTGGTTTGAAGGTCCCTTTGTTTCGGTGCAAATGGGTCAATATGACACGAGGCGGGGTAACGGAAGACCCGCAGTACGGAATGACAACAGTGGATCTCAACAATCTTGCGTATGCAGACGAACCATTCGTCCTAGCCAATGATGTGGCACAGGTTTTCTATGTGAAGGACATGTCTACCAAGCCAAGAAAGAGAAAAGATAAGGAAGCGAATGCATCGTACGATGAGCCAAAGCGGCACATAGTTCTTTCTGGGAAGAGAAACATCGTGGGAGTGGATGAGAAGACAGACAAGTCAGAAGATTATGAAAAGTTTGATGAAATTGCTCCATTCACAGTGAATATTGACCCGAGCATCCCGTTAAATGATGAAGATTTTCCATGGTTACGGCGCAAAAGGACACACGCGAAGAAAAAGTTTCACACCAAAAGATCTGGGATGTGATCGGCTTCACTATCATCACTTTCTTCTGTGTTTCACACCCAGAAGGGAATCTCTGTAATAGTTAGGGTAGTTAATTATGTGTTTTGGCATTTGAAATGCGAAGAAATTTTATGTGCAAACAAATTCTTTCATGCCTTTACTGATTTCAAATAATTCAAAATTTAAACTATTCAAATTTGAAAACTACGGGCACTAACAGAAAGTTTGTAATTTTTTGTACCTAAAGCAAAAATATTCACAAAGAAACTCTAAATACACAAAAAAACAACTCAAAAATAAATAAAGGAAAAAAATAAAAAAGCCCGCCTACTAGGCCAGAGCGGCCTGCATACGACTAGAAACCCAACCTGTTGTTGGGCCAGGATGCAGGCCCGCAAAGGCCGAGTAGGCCCACAGGGCAGGACAGAACATGTAGGCCCAGTAGGCCTGCTTTGGAGAGGAGCTCGAGAGGGCTACCGCACGGGGGTTTATAAACCAGTGCGGTCGCCCCTCGGCTAGCGAGGTGGGACTAAACTTGCCGCACCGCACCTGCGCCAGCGCACCCCCTTTAGTACCGGTTCGTGGCACCAACCGGTACTAAAGGGGGCGCCTTTAGTACCGGTTGGAGCCACCAACCGGTACTAAAGGGGGTCGCTTCCCGCCGCTTGGCCTGGCCAAAACAGGCCTTTAGTACCGGTTGGTGGCTCCAACCGGTACTAAAGGTGCCTCCTATATAAGCAACACTTACGAAAATTTCAGTTTCTCATCTGGTTCTTCTCCTCTGCACCGTCGACGCCCGCCGCCCCCGTACTCCATCGATCCCTCGTCGCCGCCCCCGTCGCCGCCCCGTCCCCATCGTCGCCGCCCCGTCGTCCCCGTCCCCGTCGTCACCGCCGCCCCATCCCGGCCCGTCCCGCGCCGTCCCCGTCCCCGTCGTCGTCGCCGCCCCGGCCCGTAAGTCCCCGTCCCCGTCATCGCCGCCCCGTCGTCGTCATCCCCGTCGTCGCCATCCCCGTCGCCGCGCGCCCCCCGTCGCCGCCCCCCGTCGCCTCTCGCCTCACCGGTGAGAGCGCGCACACACACACACATACATTTCTGTTTTTTAGAAATTGTTAGAAATTTTTCTGTTTTTTAGAAATAGTTAGAAATGTTAGAATTGTTAGAATAGTTAGAAATGTTAGATAGAATTGTCAGAAATTTTTTCTGTTTTAGTTATAGAAATAGTTATAAAAAAGTTAGAATTGTTAGAAATTTTTTCTGTTTTTTAGTTATAGAAAAAGTTATAAAACAGTTAGAAATTTCTCTTTTTCTTAGTTATAGAAATATTAGAAATGTTATAGAACTGTTAGTTATATATAGCATTGTTAGAAATGTTATAGAAATGTTAGTTATAGAAATGTTAGAAATTTTAGTTATCAAAATCCAATCATTAAAAAATGTTACTTTTTGCAGGCATATAGCTAGTATTTGTTCTCGACGATGCCCGGCCCGCATCCTCGCCGTCGACCCGTCCGCGACGACGTCCTGCTGACCCATGTCCGGGAATGGGCTCTGCCGGGCTGGCACTGGGAGGTGCTGCCTGGAGGGGCGCGCCGCTTGATGAGGAACCCGGCCCCGGGTCCCGTCGTCGACCCTGATCTCGTTTGGTGGCGTTCGCGTGGGCCAGTTTTGGTGCGGAGGGAGCCGGCCCCACCGGAGGTGGTACGTCGCCGTGTCAGGGAGGAGGACGAGCACGCCCATCGCTACATGGTTGCGTTAGAGGGTGGCAGGTTCTCCAATACCTGTCAGTTTCTTCAGGGATCTCACTTCAGCTATGATCCTGTGAGGGTTCCTTCTCTTTGGGTGTCCACCGCCCGCGCCGCAGGAATCGCGAGTGTCCTAAATTCTTCTGTAGTATTTGATCTTTAATTAGCTACCTAGCCAGTAATGTACTATTCAATATTATATATTATTCGAGACGATGTATTCGAGATTATATCTATTATTCGAGACGATGTATTCGAGATTATATCTATTATTCGAGATGATGTAATTTGAATACTAAATTGTTTTATATTTCTTTTGGATTAGTTAAATAAAAGCTTTGGCGGACAATACCGACAGAGAGGGAGAACAGACCATGTTCGATATGATACGCGGGCCAGATGATGATCAGAATGAAGAAGATTATGACGGCTCCGAATTTCTAAACAACACCGGAGAGAGGGTGATATGATATTCGATCGCGAGGACCGAATTGATGAAGTCATGAACTACGATTATGACGATGACGAAGAACATGTTGATCCTGAAACAACAAAGACCGGCGAGGTATATATATTTATATAAGCAGGCATCTGGTGATCATCACATGTTTTAAATGAGTTGAAGATATATTAACGAATCGATCTTTCTTCTTTCAGCCATCCGGATCGAGAAAATCTTCAGACAACAGGACGAAACGAGGCCCGAACAAAAAGTTGAAGGAGGGCGTAAAGTACAATATCGAGGCAATCAGACCTAATGGCGAACCATTAGCGCCTAAGAAGATTGCGGACAAGTTCGTTCGTCAGTGCGGAGTTCTTGTGAAGGACCAACTCCCGATCTCCCTTCAAGAATGGAGAGAGCCAGCAAAGCCACGTCCAAATATTACTTTTGTCGACGACAGACAAAAAAACTGCTTTGGGATACTCTCATGGAACATTTCACCCTACCAGATCATTTCACAGATGTAGATGTGGAGAAAGTCAAGGACGCCGCTCTTAGGAAGATGGCAGTTGCATTCAAGAACCACAAGAACAAAGTATGGGACAAGTAAATCAAGGATGGAAGGAAGACTCCAGTATTCGAGGGAACACTAGAGAATCAAAGTGCTCATTGGGACGATTTTGTGAAATTCAAGGATTCAGAATTAGCTAAGGAACGGTCGAGAATAAACAAGAAGAATGCCGAAAAAAAGGATAAGTTCCATAAGCTGGGGCCAGGTGGCTACGCGGTGGCAATGCCTAAGTGGGATAAATCTGAAAAAGAGATGGAGGATGCAGGTGTCACTCCGCTTACTAAGAGCTGGCCCCCCAGGTGCAGGAGTTGGTTCTATGAGCATGGGGGGAGTTGGACCCGAAGACAGGCAAAGTTTCGACGAAGGCATGTCTGAACGGAGCCGACGATAATATACTTGCTTCAATAGAAGAGGCTCGAACGGGGGTGTTCCAGCCCAACAGAGAGAACGACGAGCTTATGCGTGCCCTGGGAAATCCTGAACACCCGGGAAGAACACGAGGCAAGGGCGCTATTCCGTGGTATGAGGGGTTTTCGGACTGGAACGCCGACTACAGAACCCGTGCGAGAAGGAAGATTGCGGAGGAGAAGCAGAGGAAGATGGAGGAGGAGAAGAGGAAGCTGGACTATGAACGCCTTCAAGGCCTAGAATCAGCGCACGCGGACTTGGCAGTCAAATTCCAGCGGCAGCAGGAGCAGATCGACTCACTTAGCCAGCAAAGGGGGTCTCAGCAGCTGCAGCAGCTAGCGGATGATCCAGCATTGGATACCACCGCCCCATCCATGCCGAGAAGCAGCGTGGGTTCCGCCCCGTTTGACGCAATGCTGGATAGATACCCCGTGGATGACATCACAGATAACACTAACTGCGAGCTACACTTCAAAATTAAGAACATATCTTTGAAGGTGGCGGACGGCGTTGCTTATACAAATTCCCCCGATGCAACCTTCCATTGCAACCCGATTCCAGCAGGCTATACTCGTGTCATGGTTGATGGGGTGGTGGACCAATATTCGGGGCTAGAGCTTGACATTCCTGGAGGTGACGAGGAGCACACACTCGGAGAGGCCAAACATCGTATCATCCTATGGAGAAAGGATTGCATCATCTTTCGAAGGCCACCGACAACGCGTCACCCGACTCCTCGTCGAAGTCCGCCACCGATTCAGTAGACTCCCGCTCCTCCAAGTCCACCAATGCGTGAGGCCACTCCTCTTCCTCCAAGTCCGGCAAAGTGTCAGGCCACTTCTCCTCCAAGTCCGACACAGCGTCAGACGTCCACTCCTCCAAGTCCGGCACAACCTCAGGCCACTCCTCCTCCAAGTCCGGCACAGCTTCAGGCCACTCCTCCTCGTCCAACTCAGCCCCGTCAGCCATCTCCGCCGCCTAAGCAATCACAGAAGAGACACCCCGCAGCTATGGTGCGTAGCGGTACGAGTCGAGGTCATAGTACAGGAAGTACAGGCGGAGGCAAGCGATATAAATATGGTCCAAACCTCAATACTCCTCTTCCTGAGAGGCCTTACGACAGGACCAAGGAGCAAACCAATGCCATAGTGCGGGCAGAAGTCGACGCCCATTTTGGACCGAAAACCGCCACCGCCGCCAAGGGAGAAAGTGCCTGTGGAAGTAGTTGACCACTTCATTCGTATGGCTCAACCACCAGCTCCTAAGCCTGTTGACACAGACTATGAGCGCCACATCAGGAAGTTACATCGACAACGTCTACAGAAGGAGGCGAGCTCGAGCTCGAGCAAACAACAAGCAGCTGTCAAAAAATGCGGGAAAACCATTGCCCAGCTGGGAGAACAGGCGGCGCAATCGATCGAACCGCTTGTTGTGCCGCCAACAACACGTGACAGTACGCGCGCCCAATATTATTGTGGGCAAACAATTTACGTTCCCGAGGTGGGCGATGTGGTAATAACCCAGGAGCATATAATGCAGGCTGAAACTCTCAACATCACTGTTGGACAACTCCTCGAGATCGAGGACATGCCTGTGCTTACAGAGGAGGAAATAAAACGGAAATATGCCGAGGGCCAACCTTTGGTCAAGCCAGAAGAGGTCAGGAAGCTCCCAACGAGAATGTATGAATTGCATCAATGGTACATGGACATTACCAAGAGATCCGATCGAGAGTCCCTCATGGTGCAAGTCAACAAGGATCATTACTACCATGAGAAAGCTGTGGCCGTTGAGTATTCTGAACTGTTTTTGTTATACAATCAAGACGCACTCGACAAATATATCGTCAGTTGCTATTGTCTGTAAGTGATTTCTTTCTGTAATTTAAGTCTAAAGCTAGCTGTAGTGATCCTTTTGATCAATCATTACCTGTAATTATCCTCACTATATTCTTTTCTGTGGTATTATGCAGGATGAAGATGTATGAAATGAAAAATGGTGGACGCTATGGCATTGGGTTCATTGACCCAAACACCGTTAATGAATACACATGGAAAATAGATCGATATCATGAAAAGCATGTAGAGGACAGCATGCTAGAGTTCTTGAAGCGCCTCAAATACAATGAAGATATACTACTTCCTTACAACTTCCAATGAGTCACACTGTCTTGTACTACAAATTCTCTGTTTTTGCCTACTAGCTAGCTACATGTTTTTGCTTACATATGCCCGCTTAATTAAGACATGCAAACATGTGTGCATGTAAGATTTCACTGGATCTTGTGTATCATTAAAGTTGACGCCGGAACAGTTGAAATACTGGACTCACTACTCAAAGCAAATAGTGACTATAACATCTTGTTTGGGATAGTCAACAGGTAATTTCAATCATTATTAACTATATATCTCGGCCTATTTAGTTCGTCATTTCATGATATGAACTATTTAATAACCCCTTTATTCATTTTCTTTGTCGGCGGGCAGGGCTTGGCCAAGGTTCATCAGCGTCACTGGCTCCGAAGGCAACATGCATATGTAGGAGAAATTGTATATAGCTATACATGTGTGTATGTGTGAATTAATATGGTGGTTTGTGAGACATTGATGATATATATATGATTAGTTCTACTAGAAGTTCTATATATATATATATATATATATGCATAACGTGTACAATGTGTAGTATCGTAAAATACCAGCAAACGAAAAAGAATTAAAATGGAAAACACAAAATTAAATGTAAAAGAAATCATAAAACCAAAAACCCCCCAAACATTTTAGTATCGGTTGGTGTTACCAACCGGTACTGAAGGGCTCCCGGCCCCCGGAGCTGGCTCGTGCCACGTGGTTGCCCTTTAGCACCGGTTCGTGCTGAACCGGTACTAAAGGGGGGGCCTTTAGTGCCCACACTTTAGTGCCGGTTATGGAACCGGCACTAAAGGGCCTTACGAACCGGTGCTATTGTCCGGTTCTGCACTAGTATGTGTAACCGATGCTAAGGGAAACATTGACAGCCACGCCGCATTCACTAGAACTCGGTCGAGTCTACATCTTGTATAAGTTTCTCCTGTTACTTTCTTCTCCAAGGTCCAAAAATTTCCTTTATAGCCTAAGTCGAGCAGCATGCAAACATCTAAAACATCACAAAAAGCTTGGATTTGAGCATTACTCCGCTGTCCAATACCATGATGTTCATCCGGACATAAAACTTTATTAAAATCAACCAAACAGAGCCAAGGAAGGGTGCTCAAAGTACTGACATTTTTCAAAGTTGTCCAAGTTTGATGCCTCAAGTGTGTCTGTGCCTCCCCATATACACATGTCATCCTCCACTTCTCTTTGCCTTGTTCCTCGATGGATACATCTAGATGATAATCAGAGTAACCAAGAATTTCAACATTTATTAATAAGTTGTTCCAAAACAAGGCAATACCTCCACTTCTTCCTCGACTACTTACAACATAAGAGCTATCAAAACCCAACGTGCCAGCTAATGCTTCTACGCTAGCACTTTTCAACTGTGTTTCAACAATGCATAAAAGGGTAGGGGCAAATTGCCTCGCGAAATCATGAAGCTCTCGAACTGTCACAGCTTTGCCCGCACCACGACAGTTCCAACAGAAGATATTCATTGGGCCCGGCGGCGCCCCTCGAAGGAGCCCGCCAATGAAGCGACGATCTTGCCAAGACTGGCACTGTTTTCCAAATCATCCTCCCCTGCATCTGTGCTCATCTTAGTCCTTTTTGGGTCTTGTTTACTGCTCAGACTGGATGGAACCGTTGAGGGCGCTGGAAGCAAAAGCATCGCCTCCTGGCTTGTACCGCTTCGCTCGTTGTTCACTGGCTGTATCACATGTTGCGTTTGGGCCGGCGCCCTCTTCCTGTTATTGTCTGCAACCGCCATGACTGTATCTCCACTTTCATGGATTGCGTTCATTTGGTGTATCTCCACTTCCATGGCTGTATCACATGTTGCGTTTGGGCCGGCGCCCTCTTCTTGGGCTCGATTGGGCCCTTCGATGGATCCATTTTCTATTGGACTTAATTACCAAGATTAACCCATGTTTTTTCTGCCCCTAAATTTTTTTTTCCTTATAGCTTGAAAGAACACTGTAGTATCAATATGGTTTTGGATTGGATTACCAATTTTGACTTGACCACAGTTAATAAAGGAGCTCTCATTCCAGTGAGGTGTTTGATTATGAATTTGGTTCACAGTTTTGACTAGTCAATGATTTCTTGAATCAATAGGCAACAACCATCTTATAAAAATACACCAGTCTTGCACACCCTCTCATCACCTGGCAAAAGAATAAATGCGAGCATGTGACATTGTAGCACCCGTATAATACATGCAGTCAAGAAACTCTCCTACATACGTGCAGGTTAATTTGCGGATAACACATAATTATACTCCAAGAAAGACCTCATCAAAATACCGCTTTATAAAAAAAACACTTCATCATCTCTTTCACATGCCAAACCATTTTTCTTATGAATCCCAATAGCACCATCTGTGCAGCGAAGCGCGCTAAATCCTTCTAGTTTGAAACTAAACCCCATGTTAATAGACGATCGCGATAAACTTTTTCCGATGTGAGTTGTATTTTGTAAAGTGCCTACGTTTACTTCTTCTGTTAGTACGTGTGTACTTTCCATGTTAGTGTAAGCACTTTGTAGCAGCAAGAATTTGGTGCGTGTCACTAGGGGTCTACCCAATTTAACCTAGCCCATGAGTAGTAGCTGTTTGTAACAACGTTTTCTGCAACAGAGTAAAGAGGTTTAAACATTTTGTAATTGAGAACTCCTTCCACCTCTTTAAATTACACTCAACAACTTAATTTGAATGTATTTTATTAATGATCTTCCTTTTGGGCTAAAAGAGTAATTAATTGACAATGTGTTTACCTATCTTTCACAAAATCTGCTACATTTGAATTGTTGGGACAGAGGCCTCAACATGAACAAATTAGTTAGCCTAAAACCTGAATAACATAAATGGCTGTGTATTCTGCCAGAGTATCAAAAGGATACATCTAATTTTATGCATAGAATAATAAATATTATTCTAACAGTTGTGTAGCGCATTCTAATTTCCTGTTAGAATGGTATATTTACCATACATGGGATTTCCGTACATCTTCGCACTGCTTTGAAATGGGTGTCACATTTTTCTAATTTTTTTATATAATGCCACGGAACAAAACACTATGATACATGAGTCAAAACAAATTTAGTAAAAACCTAGAAAAAATGTTACGAATATCAAAGCTACGACGGACGATGGATACATACATGGGTATTCTGATTATCATTCTCTCATATATTGTTTTCGTTGCTTTTTCGTTAAGATAAAAAGGGTTCTGTTTAGGACACATGTGTCATTGCACACATAGGTGACTCAATCAATCATAAAAATGAAAAGAAAATAGAAAAATGAAAATACCCGCACAAATCTTCACGTAAAATAAATGACATAGAACTTAGATGTGAAATACTTGGGGCACATTTAGATGTGCTTTAACAAAACCGATAAAAAAAATGGGCGACGCTACCTGTTGGCCAGCAGATAACCAGAAAAGATCCGCCGCCTCGCTAACCATTAGATGGACACGCTAATGGCCGTTTTATCTACCCACGTAAGCAACCACCCCTTTGTAACAAACGTGATGCTGCAGAATGCTCTCTACAACAAGATGCTTGTTGTAATCACCTTGAAGTGTTTATTTTTCTTCTGAAAATTCTTTGCAACAAAGGTAATGTTGCAGAAAATTTTGCAACAGAGCATGTGCTGCAGAAAACGTTGTTGATCGTTTTCTACCATAATTTTTTCAACAAAGCTCGTGTTACAGAAAACCTTTTGCAACATCAGACATGTTGCAGAGAGCATTATAGTGGTAGTTGTGTGCAGCTCGTCGGAGAATCTTACTAGAGAAGCCCGCCGGAGAAACTCGTCGGCGTGCTTGCCGGCACCAAGCACCGATGGCAGCGGTCTGGTTGCACGCCATGCAACAGTGTGCAGCTCGCCAGAAAAGCTCGTCGGTGTCGAGTGCCGGTGGCGGCAGTTGGAACAGTTCGGGGAGGCAGCGACTCGACGGGAGCTCAAGAGGAGCACGAGAGACGACTTCCCTCGAGGATCCAGATCCTGCAGCAACGGGAAGTTCAAAACACTGGTGGTGTGGCCACGGGGCATGTGGCGTGCAGAGAAGGCGGCGGACATGGGCCTACGATCCGCCGGGCGATCTAAAGCGTTCCCTAAAAAGGGGTCTTCTCTGATTAGCCATCACCGATGTGCCATTGCAAAGCCTATCAAAAGATTGCACTCCGCATCACTTGATATCATGAGATGGTGTGTGGAATTATAGAATATTTTGGTCCTAGACTCAACCAGATGCTTATTGTTTGAGCTTCACAGGGGATTTGAGCTATCTATCCAAGTGTCGCTCACGACTATAATAATCCAGAAACTTTGAGTGGACATGTGTATGTTTTACGCCTTTTTCTACGTACCCAATCTTTTTTTACAAAAGTAACTATAATGAAAATTTGCAGCAGTTTAGTAGAAGAAAATCCTGCTGATATGAAAGGTAACTCCTTGCAGTATGACCAGACCACCAATGAATTTAATGTGTTATTTGCCTAACGTCTGCTAGCAAATGTGGATGTTGCAGCCTCAAAATCCTGGTTATGCAATAGCAATTCTATAGTGGTAATGTTAAACTCGAGCCTTGCGGTCGGAGCAGCACGTGAATGCGATAACTCAAAGGTGGAGCTCACTCTCTCTGGTTGCACGCCTTGTAACAGTGTGCAGCTCACCAGAGAAGCTCGTCGGCGGAGAGTGCCAGTGGCGGCAGTTGGACTAGTGTGGGGAGGCGGCGACTCCACGGGACCTCGAGGAGCACGAGAGACGACTTCCCTCGAGGATCCAGATCCGGCAGCAACGACCAGCTGTAAAAACTAGTGGTGTGGTCACGGGGCACATGGCGTGCAGACAAGGCGCCGGTCGCGGGCATGCGATTCGCTGGGTGATTTAAAGCGTTCCCTAAAAATCCACGAGACAACAATTTTAGGCACACGGAGCAGGGATGCTCGGCAGGGAAGGTGGAGACGACGATGCCATGGTACTTCACGAGATTCCCTTCCACCTCCAACTCCCATCTTTGGTTAGGCCGGTTTGCTGTTTAAGCTCATCCCTTTTAAAGGGAAGGGGTTGGAGTCGCGGAACGCCACCCACGCGAGCCACGGCCATGGATCGCCGCTTGCGCCAGCACGGCGAGGAGGACACCTCGTCCCTTAGATTCAATTAGAGGCTCTAAGTACTCTATGTGCAGGATCTCTGTGCTAATCACTAGACGTTGAAGAGGCGTAGATCCAAAAAGCTATCATTGGAGAATCTCCCCAAACTGAAATATCCATGAACATAACGTACCCTCCGGTTACGCGGGCGCTACTAGGAAAAACCCTTGTACTAGCGCAGGGTGAAGGGCTAGCAGTACATGGGCCCCGCGCTACTGCAAGGGTGCTATAACTAAATGTTAGTTGTAGCGCGGGTATGACCCCACGCTACTACTACTTGTGTCTAACTCTAGAGTTGGGTCGGAAGCACCGCGTGTTGTTGCCCCTCACCACTACTATTCATGCGTATTTCACTTCTTTGTGTTTATTCATCATTATACAAACTTTTATACAGTAGCAATGAATAAGTTGTGGAAGAAACAGATTAGATTAAAGCAGATGGATCCACGAATTAGTAGGACTATATGATGTTGGGAGGCACACAAGTGTGATGAAGGCAATGCCTATCAATTTCAATTTGCATTGGGGGTGCATATAAGGAGGTTGTTGCATCCTCGAAAGTCAAATCATTCCAAGTGTTTGCAATTAAGGTGCTCACTGCTCCTCTCAACATGAAAGAGAGGAGAGATAGGAGCCTTGACCACCTTAGTTGCAAACACTTCGAGTGATTTGATTTCCGAGATGCAAATTGGACTTGATAGGAATTGCCTTCATTCCACACTTGTGTGCCGGCCCCACATCATATCGTCCTACTAATTCAACTTGGTCCACTTCATCCGTCCACTTTAATCTAATCCATGTTTCTTTCACCCCAATGATATAACAACTCATCATTATCATAATAATATAAGAATTCATCATTATCGTAGTCATATAACAACTCATCATCCATAGTCATATAATAACTCATCATCATTCTAGCACATGACAAGTATTCCGCCTACTCATCATCATCATCATAGTCATATAACAACTCATCATCATCGTAATCATCCGTAGTCACATGTTATTTTCATATCCTCCTGAAATACGTAGGCATTGCATACTCCTCTCCAATTTGAACAACCAAAATGTGTGTGATTTATTGCATTGAAGAGCTTATATTAACCGCAAAAACGAGACCATGTTTCTTCTTTAGGTGAGCTTTCTTGGTCTCCATACTCTCCCTATCTTCGAAACCGAGCTTCTCTAAGACATACTAGTCGAATTGTAAAAAACAGAAAGTACATGTAAAAGAAAAAAAAAGTCATTTTAACTGCGAAAAAATACTTGTGATCGTTACATACTGTAAAATGTTCGAATGCATCCTTCAGCGTGAGGGTGAAGCACCTATCGTTGTCCAGGTGAAGCATGTCGCACATACCCCCATCGTCGCTGCAGTAATCGCACTCAAGGATCCTATCGTCCTCAGACATTTCCTGTATTCATAATTCAAGACTAAAAATTGACGGCAAATACCAGAAACTGAACACACAGATCACTATTCGGCATGGGTTGACTTTTGGTCTGTGGAGTCTTCCTTGAAAAACTCTCATCTCTCGTGGTGTATATGGTGGGCACCCCTCTCTGATTTTTCTACTGTTGGTGATGGTCGCTCCTTCCTTCTTTCCCGGGTGCATTAATATAAATACCTATTTTTTATAGTTTATTCCATACCTAAAACATTTCTATATTAAAAAAACCTATTTTATACCTAAATAATTTAAAGGAATTTTCTATTCTATTACTAACTTTTTTACTGGAATTTTCTATTCTATTACTAATTTATTTTACTGAAAATTTTCTATTCTATTACTAGTTTTCATATTATGTTCTATTACTAGTTTTTATAATTTCTATTCTATTCTATTACTAGTTAAATCAAAGTGTCCAATACATTTTTCTACCTACTAAATTTTTAACTAGTTTAGTAAACTAGAAACTAGAAACTAATTCAGTAAACTACAACTATAACTAATTAAGTTAAATGAGGGAGGAGAATAGGGAGGAGGGCCGGCGGCTGGAGGAGGGAGGAGTTGCGGCGACTGGAGGAGGGAGGAGGGGTGGCGACTGGAGGAGGATGGAGGCGGGAGGATGAGTCTTACCCAGGCAGGGGACCGCGACAATGGTGGAAGGTGGCGCGCGGCGACTGCGGGAGGAAGAACGTCGGTCAGAGAGAGTAAGCACAGGGAGAGTGAGGTGGACAGTCCGTGGGAGGATAAGTCTGGCTTAGCATTTGTGTGGGGCGAGGGTCGGCTCTACTGCTAAGCCCGTTAGGTCTAACGCGGGCCACGCACCAAGCACCACTACTAAGGCGGGCCCTCTGTGCCATTAGTGGCCCCCGGGGCTAGCCATAGTGACCCACACTACTACTAAGCATCTATACCTATAGCATTTTCCCAAGTAGTGGCGGCAGCGGAGGAGGAGGAGCATGCGTGTACCACTTCTCTTCCTAAGCTCCCAATGGCAACCCCAATCCATACCGACGCGGCGGCGGTGCTCGCCGGAGGAGCGGGCGCAGGACCAAGTCCGCGCGCTCTCCCGTCGAGCATGGCGGCCGGGTCGTGTCCGGCCTTCTGAACGGCGACGTCGAGGCACGGCGGCTCACGGCGTCCTACCGCATGGTCTCTCTGTTGGGAGGGAGCGGCGTGGCGTTCCGCACGCCGACCCAAGGGACGGCGGCGTCGCGGCGTCTCCGCCCTCGCACCGCGGTGGATGCAGTGCGGGCCCCGAAGGGAAAAGGCGGCTACGCGGTGCATTAGGTGAGGATTCTCCTCATTTCTTCTCCAATTCATGTACATTAGTGATTGATTTGGGGAAAACAATCCTAATTTCAGAATTAGGGTTCTACCGAATTGGGGAAAACAAAAAACTAGGGTTCTTGCACTAGTAGAAAACGGACCATTAGTACCGGTTTGTAAGGGCCTTTAGTGCCGGTTATGGAACCGGCACTAAAGTTTCGGCACTAAAGCCCCCCCCCCTTTAGTACCGGTTCGACACGAACCGGTGCTACCTTTAGTACCGGTTGGTGTTACCAACCGGTACTAAAGGTTTTTTTTTGAATTATTTTTTTGAAAATTTTGGAATTTTTTTTGTTTTTTTTATTTTTATTTTTTCTGAATTATTTGATGATTTAGTCTCTAATCACCTCTCTTAACTGCTCAAGTGTGGATCACTCATTCCAAATCATCTAACTTCCCGACCGGTCACCCATCCCTCTCACTACTCCAACCCGAGCACGCTTAACTTTCAGGTTCTATGCTCCTTCGTTTCCGAGTCTGCACTTGTTGTTTTTCTGACAATAGCAAGATGTCAATCCTATTAACCTTCAGGAATTTTGCTTGAGCATGAAGTGACACATTTCACTGTTTGAGTTTGAAACTATTGTTTTAAAAAACAATAATTATTTAGTAACACTAATATTTCTTGAATAATTAGCTTGACCATTGTTTGACCATAGTTTGACCAGATTTGACCAAAATTGAAATAACTAAAATAATTATTTAGTAACACTAATATTCTAGAATAATTAGTTTGACCATTGTTTGACCACAGTTTGCCCACTGTTTGAATATTTTTCAATTTTTTCCACTCTAGATCTTAAAAGCCCCGTAACTTTTTTCTATTAGGTTTTTGAGGATTTTGCAAATGTTTAACGGGGTAGTATGATTTTTCGAGTAGATGATTTTTCATATAAAATTTTTTTTCATCCGAGTTAGTATGCAAAAGTTATGCCCATTTTTACAAATTTCAGAGAGATTTTGCAAATAAAGTCAAAATTCACATTTGCAAAATTTCCCAACAACTAGACCACATATCACATGAGAAACTTATTTTCTTTTATTTTTTTGACATTTCCATTATTTTCTTTTATATTTTTTAAACTGAAAAGGCGATCCGGGGGGGGGGGTTAGAGTTTGAAAATGGGACCTTTAGTACCGGTTCGTGCCACGAACCGGTACTAAAGGTGATCGTGGGGCCCCGGCCTGACGCCAGCCTGCCACAACCCCTTTAGTGCCGGTTCGTGCCACGAACCGGTACTAAAGGTTCAACACGAACCGGCATTAATGCAAATCCGTTCGAACCGGCACTAATGGTACCATTAGTACCGGCTCAAATACAAACCGGCACTAATGTGCTTCATGTTTGACCCTTTTTCTACTAGTGTTGAACAAGGGGTTTGCTACTGTTGGCGTACATGTATCCCTCTGCCTTCTAACTTGCTAATCCAAACGGAATCAACACTTAAAAAACGATCAATTTCAATTAACAGAAACTTAATCATGAGCATGAATGATTCAGAAGCATAAGTAAATCTGATTAGGCATAATAGGCAGTAGAGATCCGTGGCAAATTAGTATATAACATGATGATTTCCAGAGGGCATCAAGACAGTAGCATGCATATATGGGCTAACCAGGGGCTAAAACTTTCAATTTTGATCATGAACCCTAAACCTGACATTGAACTAAACATGATAGTGATCTACTGATCAACAAGAAAGGGATCTATTGCAATCAAGATTGGCGACTGATACCATTGTTGGAGTAATTATGCATCTATAGGATGCCATTAGTACGAATTGATTGCAACTAGAACACCTAATTGACATGAACAGAGAAGGGTTTAGGGATCCTTTACATGTCACGGGAGTGGACATGATCGCCTGCTCGGTGTAGGCGTGATGCAGGGGTGATGTAGTCGAAGCAGAGGTTCTCCTTGACATCATGTTTCCTTCAAGACGCCACCGGCACTGGCCAGGGACAGCAGCGGCGGCTGGCTTGGGTCTTCCCGTCGCTGCAGCGCTCCCCCTGATCGGATGGGGTGAGAATATCGGGAGGAGAGTAAACCTTACGTGAATTGTGATCTAGCAGGCGGCCAGCTCTCTCCCGTATCCTTTTATATGGCGCTGGCGACAGGGGACCCAAAACCTGAGTTGATTTTTGGGCGCCCCCGATCAAGGCGCGTTAGTTCTGATCGAGGCTCGCGTACGTTGGTACGTGGACCCCTTCACTTATCGTTATCTCCTTATTATTATTTTTTTCTGTTAGACTAACAGATCTAACTGCCTGTTAAGCCGTCAGATCAAAACCAACAGTTTATACTCCACAGGGGATTTGAGCTATCTATCCACGGTGTTGCTCACGACTATAATAATCCAGAAACTTTCAGTGGACATGTGTATGTTTTACGCCTTTTTATCCGTACCCAATCCCTTTTTACAAAAATAACAATAATGAAAAGTTGCAGCAGTTTAGTAGAAGAAAATCCTTCTTATTTGAAAGGAAACTCCTTGCAGTACGACCAGACCATGAACGTACTTAATGTGTTATTTATTCACACGTTTGACTAACCTCTGCTCGCAAATGTGGATCTTGCAGCCTCAAAATTCTCGTTATCCAATAACAACTAGTGGCAATGTTAAACTCGAGCCTTGCGGTCAGAGAAGTACGCGGATGCGACAACTCAATGGTGGAGCTCCTCTGGTTGCACGCCTTGCAACAGTGTGCAGCTCACGAGTGAAGCTCGTCGGCGACGAGTGCCGGTGGCGGCAGTTGGAGAAGTGCGGGGACGCGGCGACACGACGGGAGCTCAAGAGGAGAACGAGAGATGACTTCCCTCGAGAATCCAGATCCTGCAGCAATCGGCAATTGCAAAAACTAGTGGTGTGGCCACGGGGCACGTGGCGTGCAGAGAAGGCGGCGGATGCAGACCTGCGTTTCGTCGGGTGATTTAAAGTGTTCCTGAAAAAATCCACAAGACATCAGTTTTAGGCATGCGGAGCAGCAATGCTCGGCGGGGAAGACGGAGACAACGATGCCATGGTACTTCACAAGTTTCCCCTCCAACTCCGACTCCCATATTTGGTTAGGCCGGTTTACTGTTTAACCTCATCGCTTTTAAAGGGGAGGGGGTGGAGTCACCGAACCCCACCCACGCGAGCTACGGCTATGGACCGCCACCTCTGCCATCACGGCAAGGAGGACACCTCATGCCTCAAATCCAATTAGAGGCGCTAAGGACTCCGCGTGCAGGATCTCTGTGCTAGTCGCTGGACCTTGAAGAGGCGCAGATCCAAAAACCTATCATAGGAGAATCTCCCTGAACCGAAAGATCTATGAACATAACATACCCTCAGGTTGCGCGTGGTGGCAGAGGAGGAGCGTGCGTGTATCACTCCTCTTTGTAAGCTCGCAATGACAAGTGAAAGAGCAGCCCTTATAAAAGGATCTCAACTCTCTTCAACTAGTAAGATGGTACTGAACTTCCCACCATCTGCCATACACCCACATTTGCCTTAGAGATTAACCATAAATTAGTTTTTTTATATGGGCCAAAGCCCATCTGTAATTCAATAGTACCAACACCGACCACTTCACTCGCTAAATCCATCGTCTCAAAGTTTTCTTGTCACTGTTAGAACTTCTCTTTTTTCTTGAAAAAACGACAAATTCAGAATGGTCTGTTGAATTGGGAATCTGTTTTCAGACAAAAAGGGGGTCTTCTCTGATTAGCCATCACCGTTTCTACCATCGTAAAGCCTATCAAAAGATTGCACTCCGCGGCACTTGATATCATGAGATGGTGTGTGCAATTACGTAAACTTTTGGTCTTAGCCTCAACCAGTTGTTTATTGTTTAAACTTCACAGGGGATTTGAGCTATGTATCCACAGTGTCGCTCACGACTATAATAATCCAGAAACTTTGAGTGTACATGTGTATGTTTTATGCCTTTTTCTCCGTGCCCAATCCCTTTTTAGAAAATAATAATAATGAAAATTTGTAGCAGTTTAGGTGAAGAAAATCCTGCTTATATATATGAAAGGAAACTCCTTGCAGTATGACCAGGCCACCAATGAATTTAGTGTGTTATTTATTAACACGTTTGCCTACGTCTTCTAGCAAATGTGGATCTTGCAGCCTCGAAATCCTGGTTATGCAATAGTCCATCCATTCCTAAATATAAGTCTGTTTAGAGATTCTCCTAATAAATGACTACGTACGGTGCATAATGAGTGAATTTGCACTCTAAAATATGTCTATATACATCTGTATTTAGTTCATAGTGGAGTCTCTAGAAAGCCTTATGTTTAGGAATAGAGTAGCAACTCTAGTGGCAATATTAAACCCGAGCCTCTGCTTTATGTAAGACTTGCTACATAGCGTAATATCTCAACTCACACTGAAAGAAGCCGGATGGACAAGCATACTCTCTTCTCGGTGGAAGGATCGCTGGACATACCACCCCAATCCCTGCTTCCATAGTCCCAAACATTGAGCACACGACATGGATAGTTTTATCAACAATGTCAACACCATTTTGGAACGGCACAATAATTTGGCGGTCTGTCGCACTCCGGAAGCGGCAAGCCGACCATGTGAGCAGATGGGTTGGCATTACCTCGGTGTTGAGGGTGAAGTACGTCGTCCTCGATCTGAACCCGGCCATGAGCACCCATCACCGGTGCAAAGCACCTAACAGGTAAGAGTTCTGCCCGGCAGGGAACACCTATCACCAATGCTCCGCTGAGGAACAGATACTGCCCAGCTTTTCATGCCAACTACCAGAGTGATTGGAGGCGAATGTTTGAAGAAAAAGAAGTGGGGGCTCAAATTAACAGCCGATGGAGGACGACAAGAGCTTGGACGCTGGACATCGCCGTTCGATTGGTTTAGGGTCGGGTTGGAATGGTTTTGTTTGGTCAAAATGTTTGAAATCTAATAAAAATCCACTGTGCTTGCATAAATGTACTACGGTTTGTATGAAATCCGCCATGTTTGCATTTATTTCGTTCGGTTAGTTGAAATAGTTGTTGAATTGTATGCGGCTACGGTTGGATGGTGGCCTGCCGCATGCGTGCGAACAGCCCCCTGTCTGTAAACGGATGCAGGGATAAATTTGCGGTTGCCGATCGAGATGCCCTAAGGCACTACGTGGGTCTCTCTCTCTCTTTCCATCTCTCTCACACTAATGACAAAATTTCATGTGTGCAGGTGCAAGGCAACCTCTCCTGTGTGCAGCAGTGCTTTCCTTTATCTACCTAACGTAAGGTACTACGTAGGTCTCTCTCTTTCTGTTCCATGCACTGTCTCTCTCTGTTAGATGCTCTCTCTCTCTCTCTCTCTCTCTCTCTCTCTTCCATGCAGTGTCTCTCTCTGTCTCTGCGCGCATGCTTTTTGACTAACTGCTACTTGATTTGATTTTGATCATGGAGGACAGGATGTCGTTGGATTGTCCCCTCTCCCGCACGTACACGGGTACCTCCCTGTGGGAGAAAGCTACTCCTTGGCAGAAGGCGGAGGCAATATTTGGTGTGGTCGCCTTCAGTGTTGCTGTGATCGTAGCGACATGATACTTCGGCCGCAAGTCTAAGGCTGAGCCGGAGGAGCTGGCGGCGGTGCCCGCGGGTGCGTGCCGGAGCTATGTTGAGGCTAGTGGAGGGGGGCGCTGCCCCCCCCCCCCCCCCCCCCGCCCGCCCGCCCGCAAACCCTTGCATCAATTCCTGAAGAAGAAAACTTAAGGGGTTAGATTAGAATATTTTTATTATTTGACCCCCAACCAATGATGATTTGTGTACACCATGGTCCAGCAAGCTAATTTTGATGTATGTACAGTAGTAAATAGAGGACCCGTGCACTATATGGATGACTGATTGTGATAAATTATGATTATGATGGCCCATACACACACACTTGATTATTATTATTATTATCTTTTTTTTGCCTTTTAATTTATTGATTTGAAGGCGCTACGATTTTGAATCACTCTTGATTAATCTGTGTGTTGAGGCTGATTTTGTTGTTGGTTTCCTGATGTCATCCTTTGTTGTGTCACATGTTTTTTTACTCCTTCTATTTTGTGCTTGTGAATGCGTGTTGTGTGGTTGATTGGAGTACGTGTCAAGAAGGTTTTACATGACTGCCCCTTATCAATTGTGCCTATTAGATGGTAGACGTATCAGGCAGTAGACTCTAGAGGCCATATTAGATGGTTCTCGTTTAGGAAAGTGCAAGCGAACCAACATGTGGTTGAATGGTTAGAGGGACAGTGGTATCTTGTAGGATCGAAAGTATGTTTAGAAGGGGGTGATTAGACTACTTGACAAAATAAAAATCTATCATTTTCCTAATTTTAGTTGTGGCAGATTTTAGCAATTATGACAAGTCAAGCAATCAACATATACATGCAATTCTAAGAGTATAGCAGCGGAAAGTAAAACACTACACGTGAAGATAAAGGAAAGGGTTTGGAGAAGACAAATGCAATGGAGACATGGATATTTTTGGCGTGGTTCCGATAGGTGGTGCTATAGTACGTCCACGTTGATGGAGACTTCAACCCATGAAGGTTAATGGTTGCGCGAGTCCACGGAGGGCTCCACCCATGAAGGGTCCACGAAGAAGCAACCTTGTCTATCCCACCACAGCCATCGCCCACGAAGGACTTGCCTCACTCGGGCAGATCTTCGCGAAGTAGGCGATCTCCTTTCCCTTACAAAGTTCTTGGTTCAACTCATCATCTTGTCGGAGGATCCAAAGCGACACCAAACCAATTTAGAAGACACCACTCTCCAAAAGATAATAGATGGTGTGTTGATGATAAAATCCTTGCTCTTATGCTTCAAATGATAGTCTCCCCAACACTCAACTCTCTCTCACAGATTTCGCTATGGTGAAAGAAGGATTTGAGTGCAAAGCAATTCGGGGAAGGATAGAAATCAATGTTCAAAATGGTAGGAATGAAATCTCTTAATCTCAACATATGAGTAGGTGGTTCTCTCTCAAAAACTGGATGGTGAAGTGTAGCCACGTTCTGATGGCTCTCTTACTTATAAAGAGAGGGTGGGGAGGTATATATAGCCTCCACATAAAATCTAACTGTTACACACTTTTTACTCATCTCGGTGGCACCGATTGTGAAACTCGGTGGCACCGATCTGTTCAAAAACATGAACGTTAGGAATCTAGGTGGGACCGACTGGAACAACCAGTGGAAACGGTATGCTAGGGCTTAGGGCAAACTTCATCTCGGTGGAGCCGATTGCATCAACTCGATGAGACCAAAGTGAAGCAATAAGCAACAGAGTATCTATCAAGCCAACTCGATGAGACCGATTGCAACATATCGGTGAGACTGAAATAATTAAACAAGTCACAGAGCCCTAGCAAGGCCGTCTCGGTGGGACCAAGATCCATATCATCGTGACCGAACTGTTAGGGTTTCTGGCAGTGGCTATGTCATATGAACTCGGTGGCTCCGGGTAGAAAGTTTCGATGGGGCCGAGATTGAGTTCGAGTTTTGGACATATTTGGATGGAGAAAGTGGCTGAGGGTTTTGGAGTAATATCATTAAGCATTTGAGCAAGTAGACCATTAAGCAACACATCATCCCCTTTTAATAGTTTCAATATGAGTTTGGATCACTTAAACAAAGATGAAGAGTCTTGAGCTTTTGCCAATCCTTGACCTTATCATTTTGAAGGGGTCCACGTCCTCTTATCCATGCCATGCCACTGTTGAGCATCCTGAAATATTTATCTTGAATGGATATTAGTTCAATGAGCTTTATATTGTTATGACTTACGAATTACCAAAACCACACAGAATTAGTTGTACTTTCATATCCCCAACCCACCAGGGTTCAAGTCCTGGTGCTCGCATTATTCCTGGATTTATTTCAGGATTTCCGGCGATGCGCTTTCTATAGAAGGAGACGTTTCCGTCGACGACGAGGCACCTATGGTGACTTCGTAAATCTCAAGATGATATGTCGGCTCGGTCTCTCGAAGGTGCTCATAGGGGTAGGGTGTGAGTGTGTGCGTTTATAGGGGTGACTGTATGCATGTATGTATGAGCGCTTCGTTTGTATTATGTTCAAAAAAAAGTTTAGGAAAGTACGCTAGATTTTTGAGGCTATTTGATTTTTTCTTCGATATATGTCACTTCCCAACCATCTGGAAGGTCCGAACGACTTGCTAGCTCTTTGATCCGCTCGTTCAACACGCATAGCCGCCCGATAAAATCGCTCCCGCTGGGAATCCCGCACGAGAAAAAGGAATCACTCTCGCACAAGGAAAACAAATCACTCCCGGATCATCTTCACTAGCAGGCTGAGGGACAGAACCCAATAATCAACTCGCCCATAGCACCTTTTCTGTTTGATTCCTTCATTTCTACGTTTAGTAGTACACAATTGTTTTTTTCTTTTTTAAAAAGCAAATATTCCAGTTCAATCACATGCAGGGTATTTTTCTCACAAAACTCTTCACTTAGTGCAAGGTATTTTCAATGGCTGTTAGAAATCAATCACATGCACGATAATTTTTTGTTGCTATTTTCAAGGATTTTGTATCCACATGAACTTTGACCAAGCATAATAAAGTTTGTTTGAAAATACCATGGTAACTTCTGTATGAATAACATGGTAATATACACATTGTCGACATGATAACTTACCAAACACCCATGGTAACTTTTTGAAAGGGGGAGTTGTTGAAAACTTACCCTGGTAAATTCTGTGATACTATCATGATGATTTACGCATCACGGAGCTAATAACTCACATACAAACACCATTGGAAGTTTTGACCTGAAAAAAAATTGTTGAAAACAATACCCCACACTAACTTCAGCGTAAACCTCATGGTAATACACGCACCGCACACCTGATAATTTACGCATAAACACTTCGATAAGTCTTTGAAGGGGGAGTTGTTGAAAACATACCCCTGGTGTATTTGGTGTAACTAGCATGATAATTTATGCATCGCAGCGTTGATAACTCATGTACAAACGCCGTGGTAAGTTTTGACCCGAAAGAATAGTTGTTGAAAAAAATAGTCCACGGCAACTTCTGCTGAAATCACATGGTAATATACTCGCCGCATTCCTGATAACTTAGCCACAGACACCACGGTAACTTTTTGCCGGTGAAAACAGTTGTTGAAATACACACAACGATGACTTATGTATAAATAGCACGATAATATACATATAACAGAGATGATAAATCGCGCACAAACACCGCAATAATGTTTTTGAATGGAAAAAAGGTTGTTGAGAACTATATCCCCATAACTTGTGTCTAAGCAGTATGGTAATATATACACAATAGAAGTGATACATCACATACAAGCCACAGTAACTTTTTGACTCGAGGAAAAAAGATATTGAAATACACACACCCGATTACTTTGTTACTTCTGTGCAAATAACATGGTAATATATGCACAACACATCTGATAACTCATGTACAAACACCATGGCCCAACACACGCCTAAACGAGCATGGCCATGGCAAAGTTCCGTTTATAAGAGGGTCATGCCGCGTCGGCATGTGGACCTCACCCGTCCCAGGCACGACATCGTGGTAACGATGTTATTGCGACCTAATAATTTTACGTACATATTGTTTTGTATGTTTCGACTCAAGCACAAATAAGTAGTAGAAACATAACCCGATAACTTAACTGCAAACAACATGATAAGGTATGTATTCTGTGTGTGATAGTTTACGTAGTCTAGACGTGGTAACTTTTAACCTGAAAAAAAGTCGTCAAAATATACCAACATGGGATCTAGATTCGAAAGTCTCGTCATGACGAATCTTTTATGTAAAGAAAACTTTTCAATCTGGTCGATGATTTGAGCTACAAAATATTTTGCATTCTTAGTTTTTGAAAAGAATACGCTGATATTATCAATTTTGTTTTTTTCCTGCGTGCATCAAATTACGAGCTTCTAACCCTCACATGCATGTAACATAGCAGACGTTTGGTTTTGTGGTAGGAGAGATGCGGGTTGCATGCAACGCGCATATGGAATTAGCGATCGTAGGAAAATCAAGTGTGTGGAAGGATGAAGCAATTCGTTCGGATCTGTGCCTTTAATTAGAACGTTCGGAAGATATAACCATCCTTATTTATTATAAACTGGATTGTTATTTTACTGTTTTCTTTGGGGCTACTAAGGATGGATGGTTCTGGGCCTTATAAATAGCGGCTCGCTATTTTGACTAGCTATGTTTTTTAGTTTCCTTGCTACTATATATAGACTAGCAAAGGAGCCTATGTGTTACAATGGAAGAAGAAATTAGTCAAAATACCGCACGATCCTAACTCAATAACCATGACTAAGATCCCAATAGGTCTTGCCAAGGCATCTCTCTCGGCATAAGATGACAAATCCATTTTTTTTCATGCAAGATTTGTTGAGGCATACATGCACAGTTATCGACAATTTTTTCGTCTCCAATTTGGCTTTGATGAGGTGTTCATTGCAATTCTGGTCGGTGTCGGTACAAACTAAAGATGGATCATACGCTATTGATTAAGGTTGCAGCATACATAGCATTTTAAAAATATTTAACAGCTAAAACAACATCACATTCATATTCTACACATTTTTCTAATCAAATTTCATATATAACATGTTAAAATTAGTGTTGAAGTTTAAAAGATATTGATATTTTAAAAACAATACTATTTGTTCTAGATGGACAGTGGGATAATTTTTGAACGGAGGGGATTTTGCGCTAAAACGCAAAAAAAAACGATTCGTTTTCTATCACTTAGTGGTTGAGTGCAGGCTATTTACCAAAAAAGGGAGGGGGTTTCTGTAAAACGGTAAAAAATGGCTCGTCTTCTCACTTAAATGTGGATGGCAGGTTAATTAACTGAAGATTCTATGATTTGAAGACTCTATGATTTGAATCACTCTTTATTAATCTGCCCGTGGAGGGTGATTTTGTTGTTTGTTTCCTGAAGTCATCCTTCGATGTGCCATTTGTGTTTTTTTACTCCTTCAGTTATGTGCTTACGAACGAATATTGTGCGGTTGATTGGAGCACTTGACAAGAACGTTTTATTATGACCGCTGCTTATCAGTTGTGTGTATTAGACAGTAGACGTATCATGCAGTAGACTCTAGAGACCATATTAGGCTGTGTCTATTTAGGAAAGTATGATGGATTTTAGAGTTTATTAGATTATTTATTTGATATATGTAATTTAGCATTGAAAGAAACAACAACCAACATTCTTACCCAAGACCAGCACTAGTATTGCTCGACCAAAATACATGCTGCCACTAGCAATACTTAACATGTAAATTCTGCATCAACAAGTCTTTGCTACTAAACAATCATCGGAGTACCCAAAAATAGGCCGTTTAACTTGTACACTTAGGCCACAAAAGACTATAGTTAGCCCCAACTATAGTTAACTCTGTCCAAAATACTGTCTAGAAGACTTGCACATGCTAAAACAAATAATGAACATCACAAGATAGAGTTGAGTTGGGTGAAAGTGAAGATTGCATTGCACTCTTGAAACTCCAAGTTTGCTCCTTTGTTCTTGTCATCCTACTCCACTTCCTTTCTGAGGCCAACAAGTGGCGGGTTTGTGGAAGTCCAAGGTAGTTGTTGTGTTCCAACACAACTTGAGTAATTTCATAACTTTCTGTCGCTCGATCCAATGTAATAACCATCCAAACTAGACAATTAATTCTTGTTTCAGCTCTAAAACGCTTTGGCTCACGTTCATTTCCTTCTAAGACCGTCATTGGAACAAAAAAATCTGCATGAAGTCACCTTTTCATCAAATTTGCTTTTGTTGGTGCATCTTTTCCTCACATCAAAGCCTATGTGACCCCGTATCTACCCAAAACAACCAAGCCTCATCCGAATCTTTGAATCTCATACCAACTTGAGGTATCCTCTTGTCAATTTGTGCCATTTCACAACACTTCCATAATTGCATAATACCCAAATTCTGCCAAAATTCAAAATGACATATATTAGAGAAAAACAAGCACGAATGTGAAACAATGATTAAGAAAACTGAATGTTGTGCACAAATACAATGACATCACTTCAACATCAGGGACCTTGTTCTAACAGTTGTCTTCATTCAAAAGATATAAACAGGATGATACTTTTCGATAGATTACCTCCTCAAGCAACACATATAGTTCTGCTAAATTTTGAACTAAATATGCTTAGACAGAAACATATACGAAACAGAGGAGGATCCGTGCCTTCGTACCTCTGAACCTTCCTGTAGGTTGCTCCTGTTTAGGTGGAGAAGCTCCACGATCTGGAGCGGAGAAGCCCCAAAATCGGCGTTATCGGAGATGTTCGATGCGTCGGCGCGGCACCTCCGCGGCGGCTCAGCCATGACCGCCTCAAGCACCTCCGCGACAGCTTAGCCCCGGCACCCCTCGAGCACATCCGCGGCGGCTCAGCCCCTTCCCCCTCGCTCACCTCGGCGGCCGTGATGCCCCGACCCCGTCGCCGTCCGTGTGGTGCCCGTCCACCCCAACCCCTCATCCAGTCCCTTGCGGCGGCCTGGTGGTGGACCTCGGTGGCCCGGTGGCGGATGCCGGCAGTGATGTAGATGGTTCCCTCAGCGGCGGTGTGGCGCCAATTCCATCTGCTCTATAGCGGGCACGGCAAAGAACTGATGATCACGTATATTCCTATTTTTCACCCGCATCATCTCATCTCCATGCCAAAATTGCTAAGTGTTGGATGGAGAACTAACACCGGATGAGAGGGCGCATGTTACGCCGTGACTGCCAAGAGGCATGTCACTTGATTGGGCCAAAGAAAGAGCCACACAAACAAGAAAGCACAAAACAACCATCTTATCTCCTGGTTCATGACTAGAGTCAGCACCAATTTCGATATAAGAACTGAAACCTAGAGTCAGCACTACAGGCGAATTGCCAAGCTTAAGGGTTAGAGATTAACCAAGCAGTACAATGGGACATATTTTCGAGAGCAGCACTCGGAAACACATCAGCACTTTAACTACTATAGTGACATTCTTTTCTGAGGATACCCGGCAAAAGTACCACTGACATGTGGGACACCAGGGCCCACAAGTCAGGTTCAAAGGTTCCAGTCAACAGTGGTATGCCGAGTGGTACGAGACAGCTCTCAGTAAAGAAAGCGTGTCACATTATTCTTTTTGAAAAAATAACAAATAATTTGAATGTTTCACTGATAACTGGGTCCAGTGGGTCCACATCTCAGGTCAGAAAGTTTCTGTGACAGGTTCTTACTGCAGATATTACAATGACACATGGCATCGATGCTTGACAAAACATGAGGAAGAGGAAGAGATGGCATACATAATATACAAGAGAAATATATATCGGGAACAGACAATGTATATTAGAGTTGTCACTATCAGTGCACATGAGAAGGTGATCCGCACGACCACGTCTCCAATTACAATGCACCATCATACTGAATTCAACCCTTGATTTTCTCAGTAACTATTATACAAATTGTGAAACATGATCTTTAGTCTGTACACAACAGACATGATGGATTTGCAGAATTAATTGCACGAATCTCGTTCTTTGGACATCTATATATAGACGACCAAAGCAGATTGCATTTCTTTGCATCATTGGGAACGTAGAAGAAGCTAGAAGCTGGAAATGCTTACTTTTTGCTGTCAATTAAAGTAGAGATGATCTACTACTTCGACAATCCTAAATGAGTATTTACAGGAAAGAGATGCAGGCGGGCGAGTCGGGAGGGCTCCGCCGCCGCCGTCGGCTAGTCCCTCCAGCGCCCTTCTCCTCCTCCGCCGCTGCCTGGTCGGCGCCGGGCAAAGCCCGTGCGTGCGACGGCGGCGGCGGAGGGTCTCTCCTCTTGTTCCTAGATCCACGGCGGCGCCACTACTACAAAAACAGCTATAGCCAATATGGACACTAATAGCGCACTGTACATGTGGTGCGTTATTACTAAATACTAATGGCGCACCATGTGTTGGTGCGCCATTACTGTGCAAATACTAATGACGCACCACATCCACGGTGTGCCATTAGTAATTATGTTTCAAAAAATTTCTCAATTTTTTTATTTTTAATTTTTAAACTACTAATGGCGCATCGTGGAGTGGTGCGCCACTACTAGTTGAACTAGTAATGGCGCACCATTAGTAATTTGGCCCAAACATTCCCCCGAATGCACCACCACCACCCCCCCCCCTCCGTGGATCGTCTTTCCAGTTTCAACAAAAATAAAAGAAAATGATAGAAATGTCAAAAAAAATAAAAGAAAATAAGATTCCCATGTGATATGTGGTCTAGTTGTTAGCAAAATTTACAAACATGAATTTTCGACTTTTTTGCAAAATCTCTCGAGAATTTGTAAAAATGGGCATAACTTTTGCATACGAACTCGGATGAAAAAGTTTTTTTATATAAAAAATCATTTTACTCAAAAAGTTACATCCGAATTTAATCGGGGGAACCTCGTTAAACATTTTCAAAATCCTCAAAAACCTAACAGAAAAATAGATACGGGGCTTTTAAGATCTGGAGAGGCAAAAAAATTGAAAAAAATTCAAACTTACTAATGGCGCACCTGCCCATGGTGCGCCATTACTATCTTCCCGCCTTCAAAATTTAAAATAAATCAAAAAAAATAAAAAAAAGTTACTAATGGCGCACCTGCCCATGGTGCGCCATTAGTATCTTCCCGCCTTCAAAATTTAAAATAAATAAAAAAAATAAAAAAAATAGTAATGGCGCACCTACCCACGGTGCGCCATTACTATGCCTTATATATGGCTGAGCGTGTCCTCTCCTCCTTACCTCTTCATTCTTCTCCTCCACTCCACCTCTCCTTCACTCCATCTCCTCTCCTCCACTCCATCTTCCCTTCTCTCCTCCACCATACTACCCTCCTCCTCTCCGGTGACCTCCTCCTCCTCTCCGGCGACCTCCTCCTCCTCCTCTCCGGCGATCTCCTCCTCCCCCTCCTCTCCGGCGACCTCCTCCTCCTCTCCGGTGACTTCCTCCTCCTCCTCTCCGGCGACCTCCTCCTCCTCTCCGGCGACCTCCTCCTCCTCCTCTCCGGCGACCCCCTCCTCCTCTCCGGCGACTTCCTCCTCCTCCTCTCCGGCGACCTCCTCCTCCTCCTCTCCGGCGACCTCCTCCTACCCCCTCTCCTCCCCTCCCCTCCCCTCACGGTTTCTCCTCCCTCCTCTCCGGTGAGCTCCTCCTCCCTCATCTCCGATGAGCTCCTCCTCCCTCCTCTCCTCCCATCCCCTCATGGTTTCTCCTTCCTCCTCTCCGATGCTCCGGTGAACTCCTCTTTGGCGACCTCCTCCTCCTCTCAGGCGATGTAGGCGAGCGCCTCTCCGCTCACCTCCTCCTCCTCCTCTCCGGTGAACTCCTCTCCGGCAAAAGAACACGGCAAAAGAACGTACAAGATCCAAAAACGGGAACAAAATTTGAAATAATATCGTGCAAAAAAAGAGCAAAAAATGGGCAAAAAAATCGCAATCCAGATCCAAATTCAAAATTCAAAAATAGCAATGGCGCACGGTGGGGGTTAGACGGTGCGCCACTACTATTTTCCCGCCTTCAAAATTCAAAAATACTAATGGCTTACCGTGGTCTATACTAATGGCGCATCAGTGGCCTATACTAATGGCGCACCGTGGCCTATACTAATGGCGCACCAGTGGTGCACCATTAGTGTACCAGATACTAATGGCGCACCATTGGTGCGCCATTAGTAAAAAATACTAGTGGCGCACCAGTAGTGCGCCATTAGTAGGCAAAACTGGTGCGCCACTAGTAGGCCTTTTCCTAGTAGTGCGCGGGCGTCCTGATCCTCGGGGTGCGGCCCTTCCGACGGTATGGCGGATCCCGGAGGCGGCTGACTCGCGGTGGTGCACGGGTGCCCAAATCCATGGGTGTGGGACTCCCGGCGGCGGCGGGATCAGTAGACGGCGGGCTTGGGTGATGGCGTCGGCCGCGCGGCCGGATCTCGTACTCACGGCGGATCTCGCCACTCTAGCCTTCGTGGAGGAACCTGGACCAGGGACGGCGGCCCCGTTAGGCATGTCGACGGCGTCCTCAACTGGCAGCGTTCGCGGGGGGTGGATGGACGGCGTCTTGACTACGTGGGCGGTGAGTCGCCGGTGGATCTCCTCTGCGCTGCAGGCTCTCTCCCGCTGCACTTAGTGCCTTACGATCGCGGTCGTCGGCCTCGGTGCGTTCGCGGGGCTGGTAGAGGTGACATTGGACCGGAGGAAACTCTGGATGACTCGTTCATCCCGACGGTGGCGACGACCAGGGTAGCCGTTCTCCTACTTGCAGGCGTCGTCGAGGTCCTTGCCCTCCACCCCGACCCCGTGCCCGGGTAAAAATCCTAAATCTTCTTAGATTGGGCGGCGGCGGCACAGCGTGTGTCGTGCCCTTCTTGGAGGCGCCGCCTGAGGCGATTGGGTGCTCGGTTTGAGGAACCGCTGGCGGAGGGGATGGGACTGTTGGGTTTCGTAGTAATTTCAAAAAATTTCCTATGCACACGCAAGATCATGTGATGCATAGCAACGAGGGGGAGACTGTTGTCTACGTACCCAACGCAGACCGACTGCGGAAGCGATGACACGACGTAGAGGAAGTAGTCGTACGTCTTCACGATCCAACCGATCAAGCACCGAAACTACGGCACCTCCGAGTTCGAGCACACATTCAGCTCGATGACGATCCCCGGACTCTGATCCAGCAAAGTGTCGGGGAAGAGTTCCGTCAGCACGACGGCGTGGTGACGATCTTGATGTACCACAGCAACAGGGCTTCGCCTAAACTCCGCTACAGTATTATCGAGGAATATGGTGGCAGGGGGCACCGCACACGGCTAAGGAATAGATCTCAAGGATCAACTTGTGTGTGTTTGGGGTGTCTCTACCTCAGTATATAAAGGAGCAAAGGGGGGAGGGGGCGCCGGCCAAGAGAGAGAGGCGCAGGAGGAGTCCTACTCCTTCCGGGAGTAGGACTCCCCTCCAATCCTATTCCAACTAGGATTCCCCAAGTGGGAAAGAGGGGGAAGGGTGGCCGGCCACCTCTCCTAGTCCTAATAGGACTAGGGGAAGGGGGGAGGCGCGCAGCCCTTGTGGGCAGCCCTTTCACCTTTCCACTAAGGCCCATGAAGGCCCATATGGCTCCCGGGGGGTTCCGGTAACCTCCCGGTAACCCGGTAAAAACCCGATTTCACCCGGAACACTTCCGATGTCCAAACATAGGCTTCCAATATATCAATCTTTACGTCTCGACCATTTCGAGACTCCTCGTCATGTCCGTGATCACATCCGGGACTCCGAACAACCTTCGGTACATCAAAATGCATAAACTCATAATGTAACTGTCATCGTAACCTTAAGCGTGCGGACCCTACGGGTTCGAGAACAGTGTAGACATGACCGAGACATGTCTCCGGTCAATAACCAATAGCGGGACCTGGATGCCCATATTGGCTCCTACATATTCTACGAAGATCTTTATCGGTCAGACCGCATAACAACATACGTTGTTCCCTTTGTCATCGGTATGTTACTTGTCCGAGATTCGATCGTCGGTATCCAATACCTAGTTCAATCTCGTTACCGGCTAGTCTCTTTACTCGTTCCGTAATACATCATCTCACAACGAACATATTAGTTGTAATGCTTGCAAGGCTTATGTGATGTGTATTACCGAGAGGGCCCAGAGATACCTCTCCGACAATCGGAGTGACAAATCCTAATCTCGAAATACGCCAACCCAACATCTACCTTTGGAGACACCTGTAATGCTCCTTTATAATCACCCAGTTACGTTGTGACGTTTGGTAGCACCCAAAGTGTTCCTCCGGCAAACGGGAGTTGCATAATCTCATAGTCATAGGAACATGTATAATTCATGAAGAAAAGCAATAGCAATATACTAAACGATCGGGTGCTAAGCTAATGGAATGGGTCATGTCAATAAGATCATTCAACTAATGATGTGACCTCGTTAATCAAATAACAACTCATTGTTCATGGTTAGGAAACATAACCATCTTTGATTAACGAGCTAGTCAAGTAGAGGCATACTAGTGACACTTTGTTTGTCTATGTATTCACACATGTATTATGTTTCCGGTTAATACAATTCTAGCATGAATAATAAACATTTATCATGATTATAAGGAAATAAATAATAACTTTATTATTTCCTCTAGGGCATATTTCCTTCAGGGACCAGTGGCAGCAGGTGGTGTTTCATGTTGGTGGAGCGGCGTGGCATCTGGCACGTCCACAACGGCGGGTCTCAGCGGCATGGAGCAGCGGGGTCTCGCCAGTGGGCGTGTGATGATGGACGAGCGCAGGATGGTGGCATTGTCTGGCGTCGTGGTGGCGTCGACGGCAGCTAGACCGGGCAAGGTAGATGCAGCAGTATAGCACTGAATATAGACTGGTGGCAGGTGGCTGCGGCGGCCTCATACCCGACAGGCGTCTTGGTTGAGGAATGCACCGGACTGATGGGTGCCCCATACCCGGCAGGTGTCCTGGCTGGGACCTCAGGTGTTAGGGCATCTCCAGCCGCGCCCCCAGGAAGGCCTCCCCAGGCGACTTTTTCGCGCTGGCGCCGAAAAAACGGCCCAGTCGCGCCCCCAGGAGCCCGATTTTCGCCGACTTGGGCCAAAAACAGCGCCGGCGGACCCAGACCGAACCCGGCGCGCTGGGGCGCGCCGGAGCGAGCTGTTTTGGCGTGAAAAAGACACGGGCCAGCCGCGTCAGCGACTCGGCGCCTCGTCTTCCCCCAACGGCCTCGGTTCCCGCGGGGAATCAATGGCAAGGCTGCCGCCGGTCAGCCTTGCCATTGATTCCTCATGGGCGGCGCGTTCACGGGACGGCGCACCGACGCCTCCACTCCCTCGCACGCGTACACACGGGCGCGGCCCGGCTATAAAAGCCGGCGGCCTCCGCTCAGCTGCGCCCACACCAGCCCCGCCCCTCGCCGCCGTCCAGCCCTTCCTCTCCCTAGCTCTCCCCGAGCGCCGCCGCCCAGCCCCTCCCTCTACCTCTTCCGAGCCCGCCCAGCCCCGCCTTCGCCATGGCAGAATGCTTCCCCGGAGATACGGCGGCGGCCAACGGCTTCGGCCGCCGTTCGCTGCGCAAACAGGAGTCCTGGCTCCTGTTCCAGGCGAACATCCCGGCGCCGCCGGACATGCGCGCCGGGCCGACGGGGTGGAGACTCAGCGCCGGGGGAGTGCCCATTCCCCCATTGCCCGACACCCCGGCGGACCCGAGGTACTTCGCCGAGGAGGTCGAGATCGTGCGCGCGTCTATCACCGACGCCGAGCTCTCCCTCCCCCAGTACGCCGCCGACAACCACGCGGCCTGGGCGGCATATTTCGAGCGCCGCCAACAGCAGCGCTTGGCGTCCACCAACGGCGGTGGTCGGCAGCCGGCAGAACAGCGAGGGACGCTACCTCTGGTGGGGCGTCCCCGGCCGCACACTCGAGAGCGTGCTCACGTACCTAGAGGGCGGCAACGACCCGCCGTTGGCGTACCCCCCGGCGAGGGTGGCCGCCCCAGCGCAGCACCGACGCGCCGGGCCATGGGCTCGAAGGAGGTTCGGCGCCTCCTCTTCTTCCTCCTCATCTTCCCGTTCTTCTTCACACTCCTCCGGCTCTCCGGCGCTGCTCGGCGTCAAGGCCGAGCCCGCGGCGGAGACGCCGCTCGGCCAGCGCACTCGCAGCGCCGGCATCGTCATCAACCAGGGCGGCCGGCGCGCCCCCTCGTCGGCTCCTCCGCGCTTCGTCAAGCCAAAGACGGAGCCGGGGCTGGTGCCGGTGAAGACGGAGCCGGGGCCGGCGCCGGTGAAGACGGAGCCGAGGCTGGCGCCGGTGAAGGCCGAGTTCGTCGACGACGGCGACGCCGCCCTAGAATGGGCGCGCCAGGACTCCATTGCGATGGAGAAGGCGCGCCGCGAGAAGGAGAAGGAGCGCCGCGCTACTCCGCTTCAAGGAGCGCCGACGCGGCCGCGAGGAAGGCGGGGTCGTCGTCTTATGCGACAGCAGCGACGACGACGATGCGCCGCCGCCTGTTCGCCATGGCGACGCCGGGCAGGGGTCCAGCAGGGGCGCCCGCGTCAAGGAGGAGAAGGCCGACGACGACGATGGCGGCGACGGCGGCGACGACTTCCCCCTTTCTTTTTTTTAGATTAGGTTAATGTAATGTTTGGACGAATTTCGCCGAAATTTGCCATGTTTGGCCGTAATTTAACTAGCTTTTATCATAACTTCGCCGAACGTTCTTTTTTTTGTTTTTTAATACGCGCCTGGGGGCGGCCCTGGGGGCCGACGGCTGGGGACTGACTCGCCCCCAGGGCCATTTTTTGCGCCGGCTCACCCCCAGGCGGCGCTTTTAGACGCCCCCTGGGGGGCCAACGGCCCCAGGGCCATTTTTTGCGCCGGCTCACCCCCAGGCGGCGCTTTTAGACGCCCCCTGGGGGGCCAACGGCTGGAGATGCCCTTAGATGTTAGGTTTGACTGCGAGGTCTGTTTGGTATTAGGCCCAGACTATCAGCATCCCTACATCAACTAGATAGGAATAGCGACAAATGTTGCCTAAAAGGTGGCTTTAGTCTTACTGTTGTATGACTCTGTAAGGTATTGTGTGAATAATTAATAAAGTGGCTGCATGCATTATCTAGATGCTGAAGCCGGGGGTCGTCCATTTCTAAAAAAAAAAGAAAGAGATGCCACCTGCAAATCAGTCAAATTATAACTCGCAGACACGAATATACCTAGCATACTGTTTTTCTTTCCACGCGAACTCCCTGCTCAGCATGCTTCAGTTAAAGTGGATAAAGCTCCGCCTCATTCTCGCAACAGCAAGTGAAGAAGTGCTGCAGAAACTATTTGTTTGCAAATAAAACACTCATAGTAATAGTGGAATCCACTGTAGCAAATCCACTAAATTATATACCTCGGCGAAGAGAACCCTATATAGAGCTTACTTTTTTCAGAACCAGGCACACCGCACGTCAGATCGTCATTTATACCATTTTTATGCAAGCATTCCTTTTCTTTTTATCAACAACACTAAGCTGCTGAAACACAAAAATACTGACTAACTGCCATGGAGCAATCTGCTCTCTCAAGGTTACAAAATATGAGCGATTTGAGGGCTAAAAGAACGGATCAAACCAACTCTAATTCATGGTCATTTAGATTAATGCTTCTGGAAATCTTGGTCAAACACATGCATGGTATGCACAAACTGGACTCGAATACTTGATGCATAACTAATTAATAGGAAAAGGAGTTTAACCTACTACTTATAGAACAGTGGTACCCATGTATCTTAATTATATTGATACATGCAGATGCGTATAAATATCATCAAGAATGCCATACATTTTACCATAGCAAAATACAGAAGCAGAGAAGGGAAGTGAGAGAGGAATTACTGTACTTCTATCGCCATCTTGGCACTAACTATATGCAGCAACCTGCATGGATTCGAGGATCTCGCTTAAATGTCATCGACCCAGCATTTCCAAAGGTATCTCTCCTTCTTGCTGATACAAGATATAAGACAAAACATTGATGTTCACAATACATGCCTTGATGACTAAAATACTAAGTTACTAACTCGTGATCTGCACCACATTTGCAGGAAAGATGACAGAAAGCATGGCAGCACCAGAAAAACAAGGGATGGATGCGCTTTTAGACTGAATAAATCCAAAATTTGATGGCTGTGATGGTTGGCACCGGTCTTCAATAGTTCTCTGTTAATTTACATTTCCCTATCTTAATCCAAGCCACACTTGGGTTTCAAGTTGTTAAATCTCCTTTTTATGTAACCTTGTGTTTCGGTTCAATTTCCTTACTTCTATTTATGTCCAACACCAGCAGGAATATATGCAATAATATAAAGCTATTCAGTGAGCAAGCTATAAAACTGTTTTTGCATTGTGAATTTGTGATGCAAAAATATATTGCTCATTCGGAAATGCGATGACTCATTAGTTCACCACTGAGTGGCAAACTGGCATAGGAAAACAAGTTTCTACTTAAGGACAAGGCATCATCCAGGTACAGTACTTCAACCGATTTACAGAACATGGATGAATTTTTGTAAAGTTCTGCTAACTACAGAACCTCATAACTGCAATGCCAAAAATGACTAGACAGAACATGGATGAATGTTTGTAAAGGTCCGGTATCTCTACAACAAAACCTCAATGTTTGTAACTACAAAACCTCACGAGAAAGACAAAAATGTACACAGGAGTTCAACTATAACAAAACTTTGTTCTAATCAACATAACAAACACCTGGGAAAAGTTCAAAATCCAGGGGAAATGTACCTCTCATCACTGAAGTTCCATTTCTTGGGATGATGATATTTGCTATACAAAACATACTCCACTGGAAGGCTACGACTCTAACTGTGCTCAAAGATCAAACAATATCAAGGTGCTCTCATTTGTAGTTAGTAAATTGCACATGCTTGTATGAAACATTTGCTGCTCATGGGTTCCGTTCTCTCTGACGGTATAAGACCAGTCTGTGCTTGGGCATTTCGCTTGCAAGTTCTGCGTATCTTTCAATCTTTATCCCACACATTGTCAATTGATATCACCCATATGTTTGGCTTCCTCGACAGAAAACCCTTTTACACCAGAATTCCACCATTAGTTCTATTAGAAGAATCCATGTGTAACTGCTTCTATCTGGAAGGTACATGCTTCAATCTACCAACCAAAATACCAAACTACCTTGCTGGCAGCATTCTTGCAGTTCTTTGACCACATGTCCTTTACAGAAAACATTAGCAGGTCAGGAATCGTTTCTCTTTGCAACAAGCCCACAACCACCTAATAATGTATGTTCACCTGCAGATGGATGTGTCATGCCTTTATAACAATGTCACTCTTGCTGCATCCACTAGCAGCTGCTTCAGTGAAAGGTATCACCATTCTTTCAACAATGTATATGAGGGGCCTCAAACTTACATACACCAATGACCGGTTAGCAGCACCAAACAACACCTTGTAAGCACTATCCAAGCGGGCCCCTGCGTCATCTTTGAGCCCATCCTCCTCCTTCTTTACATCAACCTCGCCTCTCCTTCTCTTCTTCTCCAAATTCGCAGCACATCGCCCCTGGTTAAATTCGTGCATCAGATCCCTGAGTCTACCCTTTGCCGCCACCCATGGATCCTTCACTCTCAGCTCGGACCGCTCGGTCCGCTCCTAACCCACACGGAGCACCACCATGTGAATCTTGTACAGATTCGACACATAGAAGAGGCACGAATGCCAGAGCCGCAATAGCCATGTCAAACTCCCATCTGAAATGATCTAGCTTTGCTGGCAGCGAACAGGTGAGCCGCGGGAGGGAGTCGCTCGCGGAGGCAGAGACGGCGAGGGAGGGGACGCATCGGGGCAGCTGGAGCTCGACGGCGTTGCGGCCGGCACATATGCGTGGAATAGCTCCGCCATCTGCTTGGTGAGGCTGAATCAGACCTTTCCGCAGCTCCCCGTGTGGCCTTCGCCGGCGAAGAGGTCTGGCCAGCAGTGGTACTTGCGGAGAGAGTTGGCGGCGCGGCCGAGGTGGTCGAGCATTTTGAAGCGGGACTGGAGGAGGCGAACGGCCGCGGTGTGGGACGGGAAGCGGAGGAGCAGCCGCTTGATCCTCCGGAGACGGCCATGCCGCACTTCAACGGTGGCCCTGACGGCAGTAAGGGGTAATGCTGATGCTAGTGGTCTATTTGATCTTTTTTTTCTCTCTCCAGGGAACCGGTGTCTATTTTATCTCCACTTTCATTTTTTTTGAGACAACGTCACGAGGCTTTATTAATTCGCACAATGTTTACAGGGACGGAGGGTAGGTTTCCGGGATGGCCTAACCAGACACGGGGCCACCACCGAGAGGTAAAGCATGCCTCGCTAAGTTGTGAGCTTCATAATTGGAGCTCCTAAATTCATGTTTAAGATTACAAAAATCAAAAGCTGAAGAGTGAGCTATTATTTCATGGACAATTGCACCGTAGCTCGCAAGATTGTCCTTCTGTAAGTTTTCCACCACCACTTTGCAATCGGATGCAACGTCAATCCGCCGCAAATATAGATCATCTGCCAGTGCCAGAGCTTCTCTAATGGCTAGAGCTTCAAGGGTCGGTGGGTCTACAATGTTGCTGAAGCCAAAAGTTGATGCGCGATGAACATGCCTTCATGATTTCTGCAAATCACTCCAATAGAACCGAATCCTTGCCTAGACACAGCCGCATCGACATTTATCTTGGCATTACCCGCCGAGGAGGGCAGCCACCTCCTTAGGCTCGCGGATCTCTGCGTCGTCACAGCAGGAGTTTTGGCATTGATCATCTGCAGATCACCCAAGTAGCTAGATATGAAACTGTCCACTGAGTGGGGAGATTGGAAGATGTTCTCATGGATGGCCTTCCTTCTAACTCCCCATATTGCCCAAAGTGAAACCACCAGTCGATCAAATAGCTCCTTTATTAATATTTCATGTATAGCAAAAAGCCAATCCTTCGGGTCCTCCTCCTCTCGTTCTATCATGTGGTGCACCAACTCGTCAGGTGCCAGCGCCCATATACTCGCAGTCATAGGGCATGTAATCAGTGCATGTTTCCATGTGTCCACGGCTCCGCAAAGTAAGCAAGTGTTTTCTGTTGCCATATGACGATGATTCAACACAGTCCCGGTTGGCATAGACTGTCGGGCTAGTCGCCATAGAAACATCTTGAGTTTCGAGGGTACTTGGATATGCCAAATCATGGACCAGCTGTTGGTCTCGCTGAACTCATATGAGGTGCCTCCCTCCTCATGCAACCATGCTTCCATGTCGAGCTTTGTCTTGATAATCATGTGATAGGCAGACCGAACACTAAATCTTCCCCTAGGATCATGATGCCAAGCCCAGAAGTCCTCAACCCGACGCGTGCACAGTGGGATCTTGAGAATTGCCTCGGCGTCGAAGTGAGTAAAAATCGTTCAGAGCAGACCCTCGTTCCAGCAAGCCGATGTGACCCCGATGAGTTGTGACACTCTGTCAGGAGGATTTTGGACAAGAGTTGTTATAGGGCGCTTGAAGCTATCTCGCGGTATCCAGTTGTATTGCCAAATGTCCGCAGTTGCACCATCGCCTATTCTGCGCACCAAACCTTGTGCTAAGATATCACGCCCGTCCAGTATCACCCTCCATATCTGTGATGGGTGGGCTCCTAGTTCGGCCTGAAGTAGAGAACAATCCGGGAAATACACTGCCTTGAGGATCCGAGCGCTGAGAGACGTACTGTCGGTTAGTGTACGCCATGCCTGCCTTGCTAACAATGCAAGATTGAAATTTTCCATGTCTCGAAACCCCAAACCGCCTAAGATATTTGAACGTACCATTCTTCGAGTGACCAACATGTGTTGGCATACCCAGATAACGTTCACTCAAAGATTCATTTAGGACCTGCAAGTTGTTCTTAATAGTGTCTCTCAATTGTGTTGGGAAACCCTTACTGAACAAAATCAAAGATTTGTCATTGTTGATCCTCTGCCCCGAAGTGTTACAGTAAATATCAAGTAGGTTTGACACCTGAACTGATCCTTCCCCACTGGCCTTGAATAGCAACAGGCTATCATCTGCAAACAGGAGATGGTTAACGGTAGGAGCCGTAGGAGACACCTGAATACCTGCCGGAGATGGCTGAGAACTTGATTTAAGGAGGCACGAAAGGCCCTCTTCTGCAATCAAGAACAAGTAGGGGGAGATCGGGTCTCCCTGCCAGATACCTCGTGTAGGCTTGAACGATTCTAGCCTTTCTCCATTGAAGCAAACCGAAAACGAAACTGAGGAAACCATGCGCATGACAATATCTATTCAGTGGCTGTCAAAACCCAATTTTGTCATGATACCTCGCAAATAGTCCCACTCTAATCTGTCGTATGCCTTCAACATATCTAGTTTTAGAGCACAAAAGTTATTAGACTTAGATCTGGACCTCTTCATGAAGTGCAAACATTCATATGCTCATATGATATTATTTGTGATAAGCCTACCAGGGACAAAAGCAGATTGTTCCTCCGATATTATGTTAGGTAAGATCACTTTCAATCTATTAGCTATCACTTGGCTATTTCATACAAAACGTTGCACAGGCTTATAGGACGGAATTGAGGAAGCACCGTAGGATTAGTTACCTTGGGGATTAATACAAGCACGGTGTCATTGATGGATTCTGGGCTCTCCTCACCGCTCACAATTCTCAATACTATACTTGTTACCTCATCTCCACACACGTCCCAATGTCCCTGATAGAAGTGGGCAGGAAAACCATCAGGCCCCAACGCTTTGGTTGGGAACATTTGACACAGAGCAATCTTGACTTCCTCCTTGGTGTATGGTGCACATAGCTCCATGTTCATTGCTGCTATAACCTTGCGTGGCACATGATTTAGTACAGCTGCCATGTCTTGCACCCCCTCGGAGAGATACAAAGAATGATAGAAATTGTGAGCCAACGCCTTTAGCTCTCCAGGATCGGATATATATCTCCACTCCCAGTGAATTCTGAAGCACCTTGATCATATTTTTCTTCCTCCTAAGACTGGCTCGAAGGTGATTTTTTTGTGTTTTTGTCTCCCGCTGAAAGCCACTCAACCCTCGCTCTCTAACGCCACATGATTTCTTCTCTATGGTACATCTCTATCAACCTCTCGTTGATCTTGAGCTCTGCATGTGATGGGCCTGTCCTCAAGGGAACATTCTTTAGTTCATCCAAAGATTTCTTCGAAGATTTTATCTCCTTCCTCACACTCCCAAAAGTGTCACGGCTCCACCTTCTCAAACCGCTTGGAAGGTTCTGTAGTTTCTGACGCAGCTCATCCACCACTAGTAGAAAAAGGGTCAAACGTGAAGCACATTAGTGCCAGTTTGTATTTGAGCCGGCACTAATGTATACATTAGTGCCGGTTCCAACGGCTAGCCGGGCCGCTTTCATTAGTACCGATTCGTGGTGAACCTTTAGCACCGGTTCGTGCCACGAAACGGTACTAATGAGAGTGGTGGCAGGATGTTGTCAGACTGGGGCCCCTCCAGCCCCTTTAGTACCGGTTCTTGGCACGAGCTCGCTCTGTTCTTCCCCTTTCCCCTCTCCTCTCTGTTCTTCCCCTCTTCCTCTCGAGCTCATCACACATTTTGCCCAAAATTTGTCAAGATTTCAAGGCCCCCATCCATTCAAATGATCACAAAGGTTAGCAACTTTGTCCTTTCATCTTTCATTGCTAGATTAGCTCTTGCAATGCTTTATATAGTGATTAATTTGTGAGTTTACTTAGTGCCTTGTCCATGTGCTAGTATTTGATTTATATGCAATTTGAGGTAAAAAAATAACACTTAGTTTGCATATGTAGGTGTGGTTTACTTAGTGCCTTCTAAATCTCCGTCGTAACCACCGTCGATTGCCCGCACCGTCCCGTCGCCGGCACCACCTTGTGGTGAGCCTCTTGTTCATGAAATTTTATATAAAAATTGATGTTTGTGTGATTTGGATATGTATTTACTCGTATAATAATCTTCCCCGTACGTTGTTTGTTATACATATAGTGCCATGGTTTTGATATCCGTCCCCGTCGGCCCTCATCCTTGTTATGATTCGGATGTGGTATATATATTCTCTTTTAAAACTAGTTGCATTTCATGTTTATGACAAATTATGCCCATCAAGTGGACATAGAAATTTTTTCTAGTAGGTATGTGAAACGGAAATTCCAACCGACCCTATTGTCGAGAGGTTAAATTTAGTTGAAAGAGAAAACGAGTACTTGAAAGAAAAATTGAAAAGAATTGAGGGCACTACTAGGAAAAGAGCTATAGATAGGATTGATACTAATGGCGCACCATGGGAGCCGTGCGCCACTAGTATATACTAATGGCCCACCTGTTGGTGATACGCCATTAGCGTGGAAGACACTAATGGCGCACCAGAAACAGGGTGCGCCACTAGTGTTAATTTTTTTTCCATTTTTCCATACATACTAATGGCGCATCTGGTCTACAATGCGCCATTACTAGTTCTAACTACTAATGGCGCACCAGGCAGACAGTGCGCCATTACTGCAAAAAAAAATTTATTCTTTTTTTTGCAAAACTACTAATGGCGCATCGTCCCACAGTGCGCCATTACTAGTTTAAACTAGTAATGGCGCACTATTAGAAGGTGCGCCATTAGTATATATATATATATATATATATATATATATATATATATATATATATATATATATATTACTTTTTTGCAAAACTACTAATGGCGCACCACCTTCTGATGCGCCATTAGTAACCAGGGTTACTAATGGCGCATTTGCAGGTGGTGCGCCATTAGTAACCTGGGACCCCAACAAGATATTTTGGACAGCCCCACACCTACCCACTCACTTTCCCCACTTCATTCCCTCCACATCCTTCTCCAACCTTTTGGCCATCTCCTCCTCCTCACCTCATTTCCACCATAGATTCATCAAAATTAAGTGGTGAAATTACCTTTTTTTGATAGGTAAGTAAGGGAAAGCTATCTTCATGATGTAGATCTACTTTTTTTTCTCCCTTGCTTGCTCCAACAACGTGCACATGCACTTTTTGTGGCCTAGCTAGATCTATGTATGTTTGTGGTGTTGCATGTGTTTGTGGTGTTGCATATATGTTTGTGTTTGAAGGTACCGGTATTTGAAATGCGATAGTTGCCAATATTTTGCCGGAATGTTTTGATTCATTTCCGTTTCGGCGAGAATTTTGGCACTATGCATTCTTTTTGGTCCTATTTTTAGGGAAGGTCATGCCAAATTTTTTCTTGGTTCTAAAATATCGTTTTGCAATTCCCCGCAGGCGACCATGGTCCGTACGATGACTGAAGGCATCGTGAATAGGTTTTTGAGCTCCGCGAAGGCCGAGATGCTTCAAAAGAACAAGACAGAGATAAGATGTCTGTGTCGAAGATGCAAGCTGAAGAGCCTTATTGCGGACCCGGATTCCGGGTAGGTGCGGGACCACCTGCTCTTGCGTGGTTTCATGGATGGCTATCGGTGGCAAGGTGATGAAGATGACTATGAAGTCGTCCATGGCCGACGCCGGGCAAGAAATGAGGAAGGGCAACAAGACAAGTACCACCGCGGTGAGGGCGGGCAAGAAGACGAAGAATCTCCAGGACATGATCACGACGGTGATGCTGTACACAGTCATCATGTAGAAGATGTCGTACATGATGATGAGGAAGATCAAGACGAAGGGCATGATCATAAAGATGAAGATGCCAGAGCAGACGATGATGGAGGCTGGGTGCAGGACCCTCATATTCAAGAGCTGCTTCTCAAGCAGACGGATAACGCAAGAGCTGCCGCCCGAGAGAAAGCCAAGCTGGATCAACTGGAGATAGACGCGGTTACTCCATTGTATGAAGGATGCAGGCCCGAGGATACCCGCCTGAAAGTAACGCTCATGGCTCTGGAGATGAAGGTAAAACACAAAATGACCGATGCATGCTTCGACGAGAACATGTCATTCTGGCACGAACGTCTTCCCAAGGGGAACAAGTGCCCGACCAGTTTCGAGGAGGCGAAGAAAATCGTGTGTCCTCTGGATTTACCGCACGTGAAATACCATGTGTGCATGAACAATTGTATCATTTATCGGGACGAGCATGCGGAGTCTACCATATGTCCGGTGTGCGGCGTCACTCGATACAAGAAGAGGAAGAAAGCTCCTCGAAAATCGGTGTGGTACTTTCCGATCACTCCTCGTCTGCAGCGGTATTTCGCGGACCCTAAGGTAGCAAAGCTCCTGCGTTGGCACGCGGATAGGGAGGAGAAGAAGCGGGAAGATGACGGAAATGATCCGGAGATAAATAAAAAAGACAAGATGCTGAGTCACCCTAAGGATGCGAGCCAGTGGCAAGCGTTGAACTTCGAATACCCAAAATTTGGGAAGGATCCAAGGAACATCGTGCTGGGCGCGAGCACCGATGGAGTCAATCCGTTTGGCAGCCAGAGAAGCACACATAGCACCTGGCCTGTGTTTGTGTGGATGTACAACCTTTCCCCCTGGTTGTGCATGAAGAGGAAGTACATTCACATGAGTATGCTAATTGAAGGGCCGAAACAACCAGGGAACGACATCAATCTATATCTGGGGCTGCTGAAGGAGGCGCTAGACACACTGTGGAAAATGCCAGCCAATACGTGGGACGCCGGAGAGAAAGAATATTTCCCTATGAGAGCCGCACTGCTCACGACGGTGCACGACTATCTCGGTTACGGATATCTCGCGGGGCAGGTAGTCCACGGATTTTTTGGATGCGTAAGGTGCATGGATGACACAACGTATCGCCAGCTAGATAGAGATCCCGGGTCTTCGAAAACCGTGTTCATGGGACATCGAAGGTGGCTTCGCGATGATGACCCGTGGAGGAAACGCAAGGATCTGTTCGATGGTGAAACCGAACCCCGAAAACGCCCGTGTACGAGGAGCGGCGAGGAAATAGACAAGCTGTTGAAAATTTGGAAAGACTGCCCACTGCCGGGAAAGAAGCAAAAGGTGCCAGAGCCGGGAAAGAAGCGAAAGGTGCCAGAGCCGCTGCTGAAGGTATGGAAAACGAGGTCTGTTTTCTAGGACTTGCCGTACTGGAAGATCCACCGTGTGCCTCACAACCTTGATGTCATGCATATCACGAAGAACGTGTGCGAGAGTCTGCTTGGTACCCTGCTCAACATGCCAGAGAGGACCAAAGATGGGCCGAAAGCAAGGGCAGACTTGAAATCAATGGGCATCAGGCAGGAGCTTCACGCTAATGATGATGACGATGATGATGACGATGATGATGACGATGATGATGATGATGATGATGATGATGATGATGATGATGATGATGATGATGATGATGATGATGATGATGATGATGAGGCGAAGCAGGACACAGAAAGTCGTCGCAAAGGCAAAAAGGCCAAGAAGACCGGAAATGACTACCCACCCGCGTGCTTCACTCTAAGTCAGGAGGAGATCGAGCAGTTTTTCACCTGCCTCCTAGGAGTAAAACTTCCTTACGGTTACGCGGGGAAGATAAGCAGATACCTAGACCCAGCGAAGCAGAAGTTTAGCGGGATGAAGTCTCACGACTGTCACGTGCTGATGACGCAGATACTTCCAGTTGCAATCCGTGGGATCATGGACGCGCACGTCCGTGAAACGCTATTTGGCCTATGGAACTTTTTCGACGTCATCTCTCGGAAGTCGATTGGCGTGAGGCAACTCAGAAGGCTACAGGAAGAGATCGTGGTGATACTATGCGAGCTTGAGATGTACTTCCCGCCTGCATTCTTCGACGTTATGGTGCATCTGCTGGTCCATATCGTGGAGGATATCATCCAACTCGGGCCGACGTTCCTGCACAGCATGATGCCATTCGAAAGGATGAATGGTGTCATCAAAGGATACGCTCGCAACATGTCACGTCCAGAGGGAAGTATAGCCAGGGGCTTTCTGACCGAAGAGTGCATCTCCTACTGCACGAATTATCTAGGCATCGAGAACCCTGTTGGTCTGCCTATCAACAGGCACCTCGGCAGGCTCGCTGGATGGGGTCACCGTGAGGGTCGCCGCGAAATGCGTGTCGACTTCGAGGGTCGACTCGCCGACTTTGAAAGAGCAAACCTAGTCGCGCTACAACACATAGACGTGGTCGATCCTTGGGTGGTAGAGCACAAAACCTTTATTGAGAAGACGTACAATAACCGAGGCCAACAGAGGACGGACGGAGATATACTCAAAGAGCACAACTCATGTTTCACGCGTTGGTTCAAGCAGAAGCTTCTGTTGTACCCTTTACATGAGGATTCTTGCGCGGAAGAACAACTCATATTCGCCTTGTCACAGGGCGCCGAGCACAACCTGATGACCTATGAGGCGTACGATATCAACGGTTACACATTCTACACCGATGACAAGGACATGAAGAGCGATGGTTATCAGAACTCCGGGGTAACGATGGAATCCTACACCGGCAACGACAAGGACAGATACTACGGAAGGATCGAGGAGATCTGGGAGCTGAGCTACGCTGGAGAGAAGGTCCCGATGTTCCGTGTCAGATGGGCCAAGAGCGTCCTAAAAGAAGACCGGTATTTCACCACCATGGTTATACCCGAAGCCAAATCCAAGACCGCGGGCGCAAACGTCACCGTGAAAAATGAGCCATGGGTACTGGCTTCCCAAGTGGACCAATGCTTCTTCATTACCGACCCGTCAAAGCCCAGTCGTGTTGTCGTGAGGAGAGGCAAAAGGAAGATCATCGGAATGGATGGAGTAGCCAATGAGAAATACTTCGACAAGTACGGCGACCCGAAGATCGAACATGACGACGACGATGAAGTAGCAGCACACACCACAAGAAGAAGCAGGACCACCCTACCTAAAGGACGTCCGTTCCACAGAAGAACTCCATTTGCGAAAAAGAAGGGCAAGAAGATTGTGAACAGATAGCTAGCTAAGATCGATTGTATTTAAATCGTAGTCTTCATTTCTCGGGCACTTTTTGATATCATGAATATTTTTAAATTTCATGGGAACTTTTTGAATTCATGAATATTTTTTGATATTCATGGGCACCTTTTAAATTTCATGGGCACAATTTTAAATTTCATGGGCACTTTTTGATATCATGAATTCTCGAGCACCCCCGCACCCTCCCCCTGCTCCACCGCCGCCGACGACCCACCACACCCTCCCCGGCCTGCTCCACCGCCGCCGCCGACACCCCGCACCTTCCCCCGGCCCGCTCCACCACCGCCGCCAACACCCGCACCCTCCCCCACTTTTTGAAGATATTTTTAAATAACAAATTTGATGATATTTTCAAATAAGAAATTTGATGATATCTTCAAATAACAAATTTGATGATATTTTCAATTAAAAATAAAAAAACTAATTTGATGATTTTTTCAAAAAAAATTTTGATGATATGTGATGATATCTTCTGTTCTAGTCCTCATGAAAACAACAAATTTGATAAAAAAACAAATTATTAGATGCAACAAGAAAAATGAAAAAAAAAATGTTACTAATGGCGCACCAGAGGAAGGTGCGCCATTGCTGTCAGAAAAAAAACGTTACTAATGGCGCACCAGAGAAGGGTGCGCCATTGCTATCAGAAAAAAAAACTACTAATGGCGCACCAGAGGGTGGTGCGCCATTGCTATAGTGTCTAGCTGGATACCCCTTCGCCCGATCCCCCCTTCGTCCCTCTCCCTCGCCAGATCCCCTTCCCTCCCCCGCCACACCCGCTCCGACGACCCCTGGCCCGCTCCGGCGACCCCCGTGCCCGCTCCACACCCGCTCCGGCTCCCCCGCGCCCGCTCCGACGACCCCGGCACCCGCTCCACACCCTAGGACCTTCCCACTTCCCCTTCCCTCGCGTTGCTTCACCCGACTAGGTCGTCCCCGTCGACAACGCATCGTCCCCGCGACCACCGTCGTCCCCGCACCCCACCAAGGAGTCCAGGAGCTCTGAAGTGTTCTTCTACGTCATCTATGGCCAGCCGTTCGAGCTCGACGACTCTGCATCGTGCGGATCGAGGTCTTCTTCCACCTCCGGCCACCGCGGCCTCACCGTCGATCCGTGTCACCTCGTCAACCCCAGCCCCGCACGAGCTCGCCATCGTCTTCCTCTCGGTGAGCTGCATCGGTTCCCCTCCCCCCCTTCGATTTCGAGTCTTTTTGTGATTGCACTTGCCATGTTTACCATCAGAGTGTTGCTGGTTATGCCGACTGGAGCTTAATATTTGTAAAATGTTACCAGTCTCTTGAATTATGTGTGTATTGTAGAGGGCCTCAAAAGTCATATTTGTAAGCGTAACTGGTTTGGAGTAGATGATGTCCTGCGCGTTGCCAAATTTCATTTCAAGAATGTGAGAAATACTTGGGCCTGATTGCAATAGTATTTGTAATCGTAGTACATTTCATTTGCAATCATACAGCTGAATGGTGGATGCATCATTCGGATCAGGCTACTAAATTCTTTGAAATCATTTGCTGATGCTTGCTGCAACTGTGATGCCTCACTGTCATGTGCTGCCGTGACTTGCTAACCAAATGGGTTTGTGTCAATTTCGTAAACTTGCAGGCTTATAGAATTAGAAATACTACTGTATTAGATACCCTCGCTGTCATGGGCTTTCTATTATTAGTCAAGTAGTATGCTTAGAATCTTGTTGGGAGAGTAAAGCTTTGCTTTCAGTTTTTTCTTATATGTGGGGATTGCTACTGCTCATACAGGAGAAAATTGATAACTACTATGTCATTGTGTACTCCCTCCGTGCCAAGTGTAATGTCAAGTTTAGATTGGTCAATATGGTTCTCGTTTTCAAATTTTTTACATGCTCTCATTTTTTGTGTGGGTAATGTTTTATATGCTCTTTATCTCTTCCCTTGACAGACATTCGACGAGGCAGTGGGCGATATAGCTTTCTAGCTCCTTAGGGGGGTTGTTCCTCTTTATAGGTGTGTTAAACAGGGTTTTATGTGGTCATATGGAGTTTATTAGGTAGAGAAAGTACCTTGTGATTTTTCTAATTTTGGACATTTATCAAGTCTCACCAAGACATCTTCATTACAACACTCAGCTTATCCAAGACACCACCGACGGACGCCTCCATCCCCCCTTCCTCCTTCGCCCGACGAGCCTCTTCACTCCGGGAACTTGCTGCTACTGCTAATCCAAGCTGCACCACCTACCTCGCCAAAGCTCTATCCCAGCAGCTCTCTGTGAGGTAAAAAATCTACTTTTCTGATGTACAAATCCTTGTTTGTGCTTGCTTCCATATGTGAGATAGATACCATATTGTTGTTGTGTTTGTGTGAATTATTGCTGCCATATTTGTGTGAATTCTTGCTGCAATAATACAAACTGTGTTGATGTATGTCAAATATATGGTCAGATTAGCCTATATTAGTATATGTGTTGATTGATTAAAGTGTTATGACAACAATGCATGACAGCGGTATGTGCATGAAGTGCTTGACAATTAACCTTAAAATTTATGTTGTGAAATAGATGGAAAATGAAAAGGCTAATTGGGATGCACATCACATAAGTGGAGACACTAATTTTGTCTGACTTGTGGAGGCTCTAATCCTCAGGGATCATGGCTAAAAGAAATTTGCCATGTTGCAAAAATAAAAGAAATTTGCCATGGTGCATATAGTAAAAACAATGCCATGATCTGTAAAGTACATTTGTCATTCTTTCTGTGTTTGTACAGACTTGCTAAACTATTCATGATTTTTTGTTGGGTGACATATTATATCTGGAATGGAAGCTCACATAAGTTGAGCTGATTTTTGTCCATATGAAAGCAGAGGACCATATGGTCTGTGGCTGGGTTTTGTCTCCGATCGTCGTGTCGTGATGATTTTGCAGGTACCCCGAGAGGCCCTTGAGTTTGCCGAAATGTCGATTAACTTCCGTTCCGGCAAATTCGGGTACTCCATATGTCCTATTTTCAGCAAGGGTCATGCTGAAATTTTCCGTGAATTTTAGCATGACTTTGCTAAAAATCGGACATATGAGGTACTTGCTACTAATGCATGGGCCGGGGTATATTAGTACTTAATTAAGTAGGATCAACTGCCCCTTTATTCTTGCAGCATTAAACCATAGGTGGCAATAGAGCCAAGTGATTAGGCCCAACTTAGAATTCTCCTTAGCATCGATAAACCCTAGATGATAAACCCAACATAGGTAGCAATAGAGCCAAGTGATTAGTGCCAAGTGATTAGGCCCAACCTAGGGTGCCTCGGCATCGATAAACCCTAAATGATGAAAACTTAACTTAGCATTTACGGTGCCTCGGCATCGATAAACCCTAAATGATGAAAACTTAACTTGGCTGCCCCGAATGCCTCGGTGTCGATGAGAACCTAAATGATGTACGCTTAGGCTTTTAGGGTGCCTCGGCGTCGACAAACCCTAAATGATGGAAGCTTAGGCTTTTAGGGTGCCTCGATGTCGACAAACCCTAAATGATGAGACCATGATCTTGTTCCTTGACAATAACCAACTTTTTGACCAAACTTTTTTTCTATTTAGAGCGAAACATGGCCCACAACGATGAGGCCGGTGGTTCGGGCGGCAAGCCATTCTAGGAGCTGTCCCAGGAGATGGAGGAACAACCTCACCGCTATGAGGACGCCGCGGAAGACACCGATCCTGGTTACACAACCCCTAGTGGCGTCGGGGATGACAGCACTGATGGTGCCACCGAGGATGCCACCACTGATGATGGCGGCGCACACACAGATGGCAGCCAACCGAAGAAGCAAGGGAAGGACCGGCGCCCGAATGCGCTCCGCGCCCTCAAGGAGGAATTCACTCAAGTGGACTCCGACGGGAATCCAACGGAGCCCAAACATATAGTCAAGGGGTACTCGCTTCAGCTCGGGTGCATTCTCCGGAGCACCGTCTCGATCAACACCGAGAACCTTAGGCATAAGGACCGAGGGAATTTGCGCAACCTCGTCTTCACGAAGCTGCACGAACGATACAAGTTCCCCGCCGAATTTGAAAACACACGCCTCTCAGGGAATAAAGTGAACAATGCCGCCCTCACGAAGATGAGCACGGCCCTATCTACTTGGAGAAGCGCGGTGAAGAGAATGATTGATAAAGGTGATAGTTATGACAAGATCAAGGCGAAATATCCTTTGATGAGCGAAGATGACTACAACGAGTTCAAGATCAAGTGCGAGAGCCCCGCAACCTCCGAATCAAGTCAGTGGGGAAAAGAAATGCGGGAGTTGAACTTAGGGGAACACAAGCTCGGTCCCGGCGGTTACAGAGTGGCGGAGCCTATATGGGACAAGGAGGATGCGGAGCGTGCCGAGCAAGGCCTACCGCCCCATTTCGAGAAATACAACGGTGACAAGCAGACCAGGAACTATGTCAGGGCTTGGTACAAGGAGGACCCGATAACAAAGGAGCTTACCACGGATCCGAAGACCAGGGCGCTTGAGCTTCTTCTGGTAAGGAATACACCCCCACGTAATTAGCTCCATATGGTGGCACTCTAATTAATCCCCAATATTTCTAAATGGTTCACGTTCCTTTCGCAGGACAATGAAAGCAGTAGCGCGGGGTCGTCTCAGAGCTCCCCTTTCGACACCCCTTTAAATAGGGCGTTGAACGTAATGAAAAACAAGGATAAGCTCACTAAGCCGACGTCAGCTGGTCGTGTGGCCGGCAAAGGCTTGTCCACAAAATGGGGGTCATACTATACCACTGGTGTGCGGAAGGAGAAAAAGGCCAGCTCGGAGAGCCAGACGCGCGAGGTTGAATAACTCAAGGCACATGTGGCGCGGATTCCGGAGCTTGTCCAAGAGCAAGTGCAACAACAACTTGGAACGACGCTCAACGCCATGGTGCCTACGTTGATTCATGGGCTGACGACGTGGATTGCGGGCGGCCAACAGGGGCCTCCCCCGGTTCCCAGCTTCACGGCCAGCAACTCGCACAGCGCGCAGGCGGCGCCATTGGTGTCTCCGGCGGCGCCATTGGTGTCTCCGGTGGCGGCGCCATTGGTGTCTCCGGCGGAGGAGGTATTCGTGTCTCCGGCGCCGGCACGGGCATTGGAGCTTAATGCACCCGGGTGTACGCCGGCCGGCACCTCGCCAGCAAGCACCCCCTCCGTCAGTTGCACGCCCGCCGTTGGCGGTGCCTCGACATTAGCCGAGCTCGACAGCATCACGGTAACTAAGCCTCTCGGCCGATGACTTCATCTCCTTGCCTTTGACTAGGCATCCCTGACTCCCTGTACATGTTTCCGTAGGGCACCGCCGACGTTCCTTGCACTGTTTTGCACTTCGTGGGCGTCGAGTTGGTCGATGTCGCCAAGGGCAGAATCATTCAACCGGGCAACCCCTTGTTCCACGGTAATCCGATGCCACCCACAATGTATAGGGTTGAAGTGGTTCAGGTGCTGCCAGGCTGCGACGAGTTGTTACCTCCGATTCGACCCGCTGGGGCCGACGAAGAAGATGAGATGACCCTCAGCACCTGCGTAAACTGGCCTCTGCTTTGGCCGAAGAGCCAGATTCGTTTGGGGGCGGGGGACACCACCCCACAGACAAGACCGCCAGTCGTGCCGGCGCCAAGCCATGGCAAGAACGCGGCAACGCTACCGGACCTGCGGACATCCCTATGGCACAGGATCCGGACAGCCCTATGACACAGGATCCGGACGGCGACGACAACGACGACGGTACATTTACCAAAGTTGATAAGTACTTTGCCAAACATGGGTACGCTGACGAGTTCTGCGGGCCTCTTTCTCAAGAACCCAACCAAGACGACCGCGATCTAGCTGGTACGGCGGAGAAATCCAATTGCAACAGGCGTCGTCTGGCGTTCAGTTCCCAGGACACGCCTCTAGCTCCCGCCTTCACCGAGCCTCAGATAGCTGAGGTGCGAAATATTATCAGCCCCAACACGCTCAAGAAGGCGGTCTGTGAGCAGAACTCGGTCCCATTACAGGAGATCAAGAAGAAGGGACGGAAACGAAAGACTAACAAGGGCGCCGGTGCGAGCCAGCCGGCACCGAGTTCGATCCGTGCTCAGGACGGGCCACCTTCACCTAAGGATATCTCGAGGAGGGTGCATGTGGCGGGTAGGGCCATGCTACCGCCAAATATGCTGAATGCTGCAACCGGTGCTATGCGGAGTCTGCACGACAGTGTTCTTTCTTTGGAGAAGCGGCGTCTCAGAGAGAAGGATGTGCATACCCAGTTTTCGTGGCCAAGGTGCCAGAGGGCAAGGGCTTTGTGGATGGCGACATCGGGGGTACGATCGTCCTGCGGTTTGATGACATCTTTGCTATGTTTAACCTTCATCCGCTGCACTACACCTTCGTTCGGCTGTTTTCGCTGAGCATGCAGATGCGGATCATTAGAGACAAGACCCCGGACATCGTGATAGTCGACCCCTTCTACATGCGTGCCAAGCACTTGAGCAGCGCTGGGGACCGCCAAGTTGCGAGTTCACACCTCGAAGGCGTCATTCTGGCAAACGCAGATAAGGATAACTTCCTTCTGTCTTACTTTCCCGAGTAAGTCATCCCTTAACCGCCCCGTAACATATGATTTCTTAGATTTCGATCGTTCTTTTTTTTCTAACATTCCGTGTTCTGTGCAGTGACACACATTACACACTCATCCTCTTAAGCCCGAAATATTCCATGGCCACGTATTTCGACCCGAACCGTAACTCCTAGATAGACTACACAAATGTCAAGAAAGTTCTTGATGATGATCTCCCCGGCTACGCCAAATCTGGAGGCACCTTCACCAGGTCAGTTCGTAAGTACGGCAAGCACATGTTCTCACACAATACGAAGTTCTGCTGCGTCAAGCAGCCGCCTGGCGGCCAGAAGGATGCCTACTGCGCCCTCCATCACATGCGGGCGATCGTAAGGGACCATCAACACCTTCTGCCACCAGATAATCTCAAAGATTGGGACGCGAGCTTGTCGGCAGTCCAGGACGCGGACCTCAGACAAGAATTCTTTCGCATCCAGTCGGAGTTTGCGGACATCATCCATCAAGATGTCCTTCATACCGCGGGGCAGTTCTTCCTCAGATATCAACCGTCCAACAGTGAGATACATGAAATGCTACAAATGCAGGGTGACAACGCCCGTGATTTCATGACCATCACGACAGACGGCGGCTTCACCCACGCTCCTGTCCGATGAGTCGAGTCGAAAGTAGTGATGTGTAGTTCTGAAACATTGATTGGCTCATGTTGTAATTAAACTTTAATGAATTCGTATGTCTCTTTGGTTTGGACAGTTGTTCAACTTAGATGTAATCGATGCTATTTATTAGTAGGACCATTAATCGTGCTATTAAAGTCTCGCTTTTCTCTTCCGATCCTTTTGTTGCATACTTACATATTTCTTATGTATTGTCTGCTGTTTGGCTTGTGCATAGAGATGCCGTCGTATGTCGTGTACAAGGGTAAGGTTCCCGGAGTCTACGATGACTGGGAGGAGTGTCGGAGACAGGTTCACCATTTCAGCGGTAACAGTTACAAAGGGTACACCACTAGGGCGGAGGCCGAATCTAGATACGCCCGCTATCTAGCAGGAGAGAGGAGGGAGCGTTGGAGGAACCGGATGAAGACCAGTTTCATCACGATGATGCTCATCGTGATGACCACAGCTCTCTTCTATGTGATGGTAGTTTAGATGATCGATATCGACTTGTAATGTAAAGACAAACTCGATACTCGCGGTCTTGAGACTTGTAATGTTTTATCTTTGTTCGGTCTTTTGAATTCGGAGACTAATATGATGAATTGTATTCGGAGACTAATCTTCTATTGTATTCGATGAATCTGATGTTGCTGTGTGCTGCTGTCTATATTCTGTCTAATAATATATTTTATATTCTGTCTAATAATATATTTTGTAACCTGCAAAAAAATCAGAAAAGGAAAAAAATAAACCAAATATTCATACTAATGGCGCATCACCACCAGTTGCGCCATTAGTATGCCAAAGGATACTAATGGCGCATCAGAGGAGAATGCGCCATTAGTATGACAAAACCATGCTTACGTATGCCCCCCCGGGAGGCACACTAATGGCGCATGCTGTTACATACTAATGGCGCACTAGTGGGTGCGCCATTAGTATACCAGATACTAATGGCGCACCTTTGGTGCGCCATTAGTAAGATATACTAGTGGCGTGCTACTAATGGCGCACTGGTAATGCGCCATTAGTAGGCAAAACCAGTGCGCCATTAGTAGGCTTTTTCCTAGTAGTGGGGGAGAAGATGGAATTGGAGTTGCATGTTGCCGATGTCGTCGATGATCACAAGATCAAGATGGAGAAAATGCGCTTGAAGATTAGAAAGATTAGAAAATACGCCATCGATAGTGAGGCTTGGTATCATTATGCTGTTGGATCAATTGTTACCTTAGTTGCGATCTTGATCGCATTTGTTGTTGCATTTAAATGCTTTAGCTAGAGAGTTATTTGTTTGTTGCATTTAAGTGTTGTATGAACTTTATGTATGAACTTGTATTAATTTGGTCTATTCGGTGTTGTGTAATGAAGATGAGCCGGCAATGGATGTACGATGACCGATGCTCTCCCTAGTTCGTTGAGGGCGTGCATACTTTTCTGCTTGCGGCTGAGGCAAACAAGCAGGCGGATGGTTTTATGCCTTGTCCATGTGCTGGCTGTAAGAATGGTCACAATTACTCTACGTCAAGAACCATTCACATCCACCTGTTTGAGTCTGGTTTCATGCCCCACTATAATGTTTGGACCAAGCACGGAGAAAGAGGGGTTATGATGGAAGACAATGAAGAAGAAGAGGATGACGACAGGTATCCTAGCCATGGGTTCCCTGAATACGATGATACAACAATGGGGGATGAAGATGAGCTGGTAATGCGGGAAGAAGCTGAGCCGGCAATGTGGGAAGAAGCTGAAGAAGAGGCATCAGATGAGCCCATTGATGATCTAGGTCGGGCCATTGCCGATGCAAAGAGAAACTGCGCAAGTGATTTGGAGAAGAAGTTGCAGCGCATGTTAGAGGATAACAGAAAATTGTTGTACCCGAATTGTGTAGGTGACAAGAAAAAGCTGGGCACCACACTGGAATTGCTGCAATGGAAGGCAGAGAATGGTGTATCTGACAAGGGATTTGGAAAGTTGCTGGTAATGATAAAGGATATGCTTCCAAAGGACAACGAATTGCCCGAGAGTATGTACGAAGCAAAGAAGGCTGTCTGCCCTCTAGGGTTAGAGGTGCAGAAGATACATGCATTCCCTAATGATTGCATCCTCTACCGCGGTGAGTACGAGGATTTGAACGCTTGCCCGGTATGTGGTGCATTGCGCTATAAGATCAGCCGCGATGACCCTGGTGATGTCGAGGGCGAGCGCCCCAGGAAGAAGATTCCTGCCAAGGTGATGTGGTATGCTCCTATAATACCATGGTTGAAACGTTTGTTCCAAAACAAAGAGCATGCCAAGGCGATGCGATGGCACAGAGAGGACCATAAGAAAGACGGAAAGTTGAGAGTACCCACTGACGGGTCGCTGTGGAGAAAAATCGAAAGAAAGTACGGGAAGGAGTTTGCAGATGACGCAAGGAGCGTATGGTTTGGTCTAAGCGCAGATGGCATTAATCCTTTTAGGGAGCAGAGCAGCAACCATAGCACCTGTCCTGTGACTCTATGTTTGTATAACCTTCCTCCTTGGTTGTGCATGAAGCGGAAGTTCATTATGATGCCAGTGCTCATCCAAGGCCCTAAGCAACCCGGCAACGACATTGATGTGTACCTAAGGCCATTAGTTGAAGCACTCTTACAACTGTGGAATGGAACAGGTGTACGTGCATGGGATGAGCACATGGGGGAAGAATTTGACCTAAAGGCGTTGCTGTTCGTGACCATCAATGATTGGCCTGCTCTCAGTAACCTTTCAGGACAGACAAACAAGGGATACTGCGCATGCACGCACTGTTTGGACGATACCGACAGTATATATTTGGCTAATTGTAAGAAGAATGTGTACCTGGGACATCATTGATTTCTTCCGAGCAGGCATCCCGTAAGAAAGAAAGGCAAGCATTTCAAAGGTGAGGCAGATCACCGGACGAAGCCTCGCCACCGTACTAGTGCTGATGTACATGATATGGTCAAGGATTTGAAGGTGGTCTTTGGAAAGGGTCCTGGTGGACAACCTGTTCCGAATGACGCTGACGGACGCGCACCCATGTGGAAGAAGAAATCTATATTTTGGGACCTGCCCTATTGGAAAGACCTAGAGGTCCGCTCCGCAATCGACGTGATGCACGTGACGAAGAATCTTTGTGTGACCCTGCTTGGCTTCTTAGGCGTGTATGGGAAGACAAAAGATACACCTGAGGCATGGAAGGACCAGCAACGTATGGACAGAAAAGACGGCATACATCAGGGTCATGCAAGCTACGCTCTTACCAAAGAAGAGAAAGAAATCTTCTTTGAATGCCTACTCAGTATTAAGGTACCGTCTGGCTTCTCGTCTAATATAAAGGGAATAGTAAACATGGTAGAGAAAAAGTTCCAGAACCTAAAGTCTCATGACTGCCACGTGATTATGACGCAACTGCTTTCGGTTGCATTGAGGGGGCTTCTATCGGAAAACGTTCGATTAGCCATTGTGAAGCTATGTGCATTTCTCAATGCAATCTCTCAGAAGGTAATCGATCCAGAAATCATACCAAGGTTAGACAATGATTTGGTGCAATGTCTTGTCAGTTTCGAGTTGGTGTTCCCACCATCCTTCTTCAACATCATGACGCACGTCCTAGTTCACCTATGCGAAGAGATTAATGTTTTGGGTCCTGTATTTCTACACAATATGTTCCCCTTTGAGAGGTTCATGGGAGTCTTAAAGAAATATGTTCATAACCGTGCTAGGCCAGAAGGAAGCATCTCCAAGGGTCGTCAAAATGAGGAGGTCATTGAGTTTTGTATTGACTTTATTCCTGACCTTAAGCCGATTGGTGTTCCTGAATCGCGGCATAAGGGCAGACTGGATGGAAAAGGCACGCTAGGAGGGGAACAAATAATATGTATGGACGGACATTCTCTCACTGAAACACACTACACAGTTCTACAGAATTCCGCCTTGGTGGCTCCGTATATGGATGAACACAAGAATTTGCTACGCTCCAAACACCCGGAGCGGTCTGATGACTGGATTACACGTGAACAAACCAGGAGTTTCGCCAGCTGGTTGCAGACACGTACCATGCATGACACCTCTATTGAAGATGACATGTACTTGTTGTCCCAGTTACCATCTTCGAATATAATGACTTTCAAAGGGTACGAGATGAATGGTAATACATTTTACACGATCGCCCAAGATAAGAAGAGCACCAACCAAAACAGTGGTGTCCGCTTTGATGCAGAAACCAAGACGGGAAAGGAAACATATTATGGTTATATACAGGACATATGGGAACTTGACTATCGACGTGGTTTGAAGGTCCCTTTGTTTCGGTGCAAATGGGTCAATATGACACGAGGGGGGTAACGGAAGACCCGCAGTACGGAATGACAACAGTGGATCTCAACAATCTTGCGTATGCAGACGAACCATTCGTCCTAGCCAATGATGTGGCACAGGTTTTCTATGTGAAGGACATGTCTACCAAGCCAAGAAAAAGAAAAGATAAGGAAGCGAATGCATCGTACGATGAGCCAAAGTGGTACATAGTTCTTTCTGGGAAGAGAAACATCGTGGGAGTGGATGACAAGACAGACAAGTCAGAAGATTATGAAAAGTTTGATCAAATTGCTCCATTCACAGTGAATATTGACCCGAGCATCCCGTTAAATGATGAAGATTTTCCATGGTTACGGCGCAAAGGGACACACGCGAAGAAAAAGTTTCACACCCAAAGATCTGGGATGTGATCGGCTTCACTATCATCACTTTCTTCTGTGTTTCACACCCAGAAGGGAATCTCTGTAATAGTTAGGGTAGTTAATTATGTGTTTTGGCATTTGAAACGCGAAGAAATTTTATGTGCAAACAAATTCTTTCATGCCTTTACTGATTTCAAATAATTCAAAATTTAAACTATTCAAATTTGAAAACTACGGGCACTAACAGAAAGTTTCTAATTTTTTGTACCTAAAGCAAAAATATTCACAAAGAAACTCTAAATACACAAAAAAAATAAAAATAAAGCAAAAAAAATAAAAATAAAAAGCCCGCCTACTAGGCCAGAGCGGCCTGCATACGACTAGAAACCCAACCTGTTGTTGGGCCAGGATGCAGGCCCGCAAAGGCCGAGTAGGCCCACAGGGAAGGACAAAACATGTAGGCCCAGTAGGCCTGCTTTGGAGAGGAGCTCGAGAGGGCTACCGCACGGGGGTTTATAAACCAGTGCGGTCGCACCTCGGCTAGCGAGGTGGGACTAAACTTGCCGCACCGCACCTGCGCCAGCGCACCCCCTTTAGTACCGGTTGGAGCCACCAACCGGTACTAAAGGGGGTCGCTTCCCGCCGCTTGGCCTGGCCAAAACAGGCCTTTACTACCGCTTGGTGGCTCCAACCGGTACTAAAGGTGCCTCCTATATAAGCAACACTTACGAAAATTTCAGTTTCTCATCTGGTTCTTCTCCTCTGCACCGTCGACGCCCGCCGCCCCCGTACTCCATCAATCCCTCGTCGCCGCCCCCGTCGCCGCCCCGTCCCCGTCGTCGCCGCCCCGTCGTCCCCGTCCCCGTTGTCACCGCCGCCCTGTCCCGGTCCGTCCCGCGTCGTCCCCGTCCCCGTCATCGTCGCCGCCCCGGCCCGTACGTCCCCGTCCCCGTCGTCGCTGCCCCGTCGTTGTCATCCCCGTCGTCGCCGCGCCCGTCGCCGCACGCCCCCCGTCGCCTCTCGCCTTGCCGGTGAGCGCGCGCACACACACACATACATTTCTGTTTTTTAGAAATTGTTAGAAATTTTTCTGTTTTTTAGAAATAGTTAGAAATGTTAGAATAGTTAGAAATGTTAGAATTGTTAGAAATGTTAGAATTGTTAGAAAATTTTCTGTTTTTAGTTATAGAAATAGTTATAAAAAAGTTAGAATTGTTAGAAATTTTTTCTGTTTTTTAGTTATAGAAAAAGTTATAAAAAAGTTAGAAATTTTTCTTTTTTAGTTATAGAAATATTAGAAATGTTATAGAAATGTTAGTTATATATAGCATTGTTAGAAATGTTATAGAAATGTTAATTATATAGAAATGTTAGAAATTTTAGTTATCAAAATCCAATCATTAAAAAACTATTACTTTTTGCGGGCATATAGCTAGTATTTGTTCTCGACGATGCCCGGCCCGCATCCTCGCCGTCGACCCGTCCGCGACGACGTCCTGCTGACCCATGTCCGGGACTGGGCTCCGCCGGGCTGGCACTGGGAGGTGCTGCCTGGAGGGGCGCGCCGCTTGATGAGGAACCCGGCCCCGGGTCCCGTCGTTGACCCTGATCTCGTTTGGTGGCGTTCGCGTGGGCCAGTTTCGGTACGGAGGGAGCCGGCCCCGCCGGAGGTGGTACGTCGCCGTGTCAGGGAGGAGGACGAGCATGTCCATCGCTAAATGGTTGCATTAGAGGGCGGCAGGTTCTCCAATACCTGGCAGTTTCTTCAGGGATCTCACTTCAGCTATGATCCTGTGAGGGTTCCTTCTCTTTGGGTGTCCACCGCCCGCGCCGCAGGAATCGCGAGTGTCCTAGATTCTTCTGTAGTATTCGATCTTTAATTAGCTACCTAGCTAGTGATGTACTATTCAATATTATATATTATTCGAGACGATGTATTCGAGATTATATCTATTATTCGAGACGATATATTCGAGATTATATCTATTATTCGAGACGACGTAATTTGAATACTAAATTGTTTTATATTTCTTTTGGATTAGTTAAATAAAAGCTATGGCGGACAATACCGACAGAGAGGGAGAACAGACCATGCTCGATATGATACGCGGGCTAGATGATGATCAGAATGAAGAAGATCATGACGGCTCCGAATTTCTAAACAACACCGGAGAGGGCGATATGATATTCGATCGCGACGACCGAATTGATGAAGTCATGAACTACGATTATGACGATGACGAAGAACATGTTGATCCTGAAACAACAAAGACCGGCGAGGTATATATATTTATATGAGCAGGCATCTGGTGATCATCACATGTTTTAAATGAGTTGAAGATATATTAACGAATCGGTCTTTCTTCTTTCATCCATCCAAATCGAGCAAATCTTCAGACAACAGGTCGAAACGAGGCCCGAACAAAAAGTTGAAGGAGGGCGTAAAGTACAATATCGAGGCAATCAGACCTAATGGCGAACCATTAGCGCCTAAGAAGATTGCGGACAAGTTCGTTCGTCAGTGCGGAGTTCTTGTGAAGGACCAACTCCCGATCTCCCTTCAGGAATGGAGAAAGCCAGCAAAGCCACGTCCAAATGTTACTTTTGTCGACGACAGACAAAAATAACCTGCTTTGGGATACTCTCATGGAACATTTCACCCTACCAGATCATTTCACAGATGCAGATGTGGAGAAAGTCAAGGACGCCGCTCTTAGGAAGATGGCGGTTGCATTCAAGAACCACAAGAACAAAGTATGGGACAAGTACATCAAGGATGGAAGGAAGACTCCAGTATTCGAGGGAACACTAGAGAATCAAAGTGCTCATTGGGACGATTTCGTGAAATTCAAGGATTCAGAATTAGCTCAGGAACGGTCGAGAATAAACAAGAAGAATGCCGAAAAAAGGATAAGTTCCATAAGCTGGGGCCAGGTGGCTACGCGGTGGTAATGCCTAAGTGGGATAAGTCTGAGAAAGAGATGGAGGATGCAGGTGTCACTCCGGTTACTAAGAGCTGGCCCCCCAGGTGCAGGAGTTGGTTCTATGCGCATGGGGGGAGTTGGACCCGAAGATAGGCAAAGTTTCGACGAAGGCATGTCTGAATGGAGCCGACGATAATATACTTGTTGCAATAGAAGAGGCTCGAACGGGGGTGTTCCAGCCCAACAGAGAGAATGACGAGCTTACGTGTGCCCTGGGAAATCCTGAACACCCGGGAAGAACACGAGGCAATGGCGCTATTCCGTGGAATGAGGGGTTTTCGGACTGGAACGCCGACTACAGAACCCGTGCGAGAAGGAAGATTGCGGAGGAGAAGCAGAGGAATATGGAGGAGGGGAAGAGGAAGATGGACTATGAACGCCTTCAAGGCCTAGAATCAGCGCACGCGGACTTGGCAGTCAAATTCCAGCGGCAGCAGGAGCAGATCGACTCACTTAGCCAGCAAAGGGGGTCTCAGCAGCTGCAGCAGCTAGCGGATGATCCAGCATTGGATACCACTGCCCCATCCATGCCGAGAAGCAGCGTGGGTTCCGCCCTGTTTGACGCAATGCTGGATAGATACCCCGTGGATGACATCACGGATAACACTAACTGCGAGCTACACTTCAAAATTAAGAACATATCCTTGAAGGTGGCGGACGACGTTGCTTATACAAATTCTCCCGATGCAACCTTCCATTGCAACCCGATTCCAACAGGCTATACTCGTGTCATGGTTGATGAGGTGGTGGACCAATATTCGGGGCTAGAGCTTGACATTCCTGGAGGTGACGAGGAGCACACACTCGAAGAGGCCAAACATCGTATCATCCTATGGAGAAAGGATTGCATCATCTTTCGAAGGCCACCGACACCGCGTCACCCGACTCCTCGTCGAAGTCCGCCACCGATTCAGCAGACTCCCGCTCCTCCAAGTCCACCAACGCGTGAGGCCACTCCTCCTCCTCCAAGTCCGACAAAGTGTCAGGCCACTCCTCCTCCAAGTCCGACACAGCGTCAGACGTCCACTCCTCCTCCAAGTCCGGCACAACCTCAGGCCACTCCTCCTCCAAGTCCGGCACAGCTTCAGGCCAGTCCTCCTCGTCCAACTCAGCCCCGTCAGCCGTCTCCGCCGCCTAAGCAATCGCAGAAGAGACACCCCGCAGCTATGGTGCGTAGCGGTACGAGTCGAGGTCATATTACAGGAAGTACAGCCGGAGGCAAGCGATATAAATATGGTCCAAACCTCAATACTCCTCTTCCTGAGAGGGCTTACGACAGGACCAAGGAGCAAACCAATGCCATAGTGCGGGCAGAAGTCGACGCCCATTTTGGACCGAAACCGCCACCGCCGCCAAGGGAGAAAGTGCCTGTGGAAGTAGTTGACCGCTTCATTCGTATGGCTCAACCACCAGCTCCTAAGCCTGTTGACACAGACTATGAGCGCCACATCAGGAAGTTACATCGACAACGTCTACAGAAGGAGGCGAGCTCGAGCTCGAGCAAACAACAAGCAGCTATCAAAAAATGCGGGAAAACCATTGCCCAGCTGGGAGAACAGGCGGCGCAATTGATCGAACCGCTTGTTGTGCCACCAACAACACGTGACAGTACGCGCGCCCAATATTATTGTGGGCAAACAATTTACGTTCCCGAGGTGGGCGATGTGGTAATAACCCAGGAGCATATAATGCAGGCTGAAACTCTCAACATCACTGTTGGACAACTCCTCGAGATCGAGGACATGCCTGTGCTTACAGAGGAGGAAATAAAACGGAAATATGCCCGGGGCCAACCTTTGGTCAAGCCAGAAGAGGTCAAGAAGCTCCCAACGAGAATGTATGAATTGCATCAATGGTACATGGACATTACCAAGAGATCCGATCGAGAGTCCCTCATGGTGCAAGTCAACAAGGATCATTACTACCATGATAAAGTTGTGGCCGTTGAGTATTCTGAACTGTTTCAGTTATACAATCAAGACGCACTCGACAAATCTATCGTCAGTCGCTATTGTCTGTAAGTGATTTCTTTCTGTAATTTAAGTCTAAAGCTAGCTGTAGTGATCCTTTTGATCAATCATTACCTGTAATTATCCTCACTATATTCTTTTCTATGGTATTATGCAGGATGAAGATGTATGAAATGAAAAAAGGTGGACGCTATGGCATTAGGTGCATTGACCCAAACACCGTTAATGAATACACATGGAAAATAGATCGATATCATGAAAAGCTTGTAGAGGACAGCATGCTAGAGTTCTTGAAGCACCTCAAATACAATGAAGATATACTACTTCCTTACAACTTCCAGTGAGTCACAATGTTTTGTACTACAAATTCTCTGTTTTTGCCTACTAGCTAGCTACATGTTTTTGCTTATATATGCCCGCTTAATTAAGACATGCAAACGTGTGTGCATGTAGATTTCACTGGATCTTGTGTATCATTAAAGTTGACGCCAGAACAGTTGAAATACTGGACTCACTACTCAAAGCAAATAGTGACTATAACATCTTGTTTGGGATAGTCAACAGGTAATTTCAATCATTATTAACTATATATCTCGGCCTATTTAGTTTGTCATTTCATGATATGAACTATTTAATAACCACTTTATTCATTTTCTTTGTCGGCGGGCAGGGCTTGGCCAAGGTTCATCAGCGTCACTCTAGGCGAATGGAAACGACAGCTGAAATGGTTTCGACCCAAGGTAAGTAATTAAGTAGTACTAGCTAGCTAGCTAGCTAGCTGCCATCTCTTTAATTATCATGCTTGATTAATTATATCTGATCAAATTAAATTCGATTCTCGTAAAGGCCCTGAAGCAGGCGCAGGGGACTGATCTGTGTGCATTCTGCGTTTGCGAGAACATTCGCATGATGGCGTCCGAAAGGAGCAGATCTCAAAGACAGGAATGGGTACACTTGTCAGAACACTATTCACAATTTTTACACCATTATCGATATCTAGTCACACAACTAATACACATGCATATTGATCTTCTTCTTAACAGTTCAAAGAGGTGTGGGACAAGCTCCTAGAAACGGAGCGCGTAGAAGCACTTCAAGAGGAAATAGCGGGATTTTTGCTCGACCAGGTCATAAATCCGAAGGGAGAATACTATTACCCGCTACCGCCCCCATCGACCAGGTCATGAACCACTTCCAATTATCATCGTGCTCCGAAGGCACCAATTAGGCTAATGCCACTGGCTCCGAAGGTAACATGCATATGTAGGAGAAATTGTATATAGCTATACATGCGTGTATGTGTGAATTAATATGGTGGTTTGTGAGACATTGATGATATATATATGATTGGTACTACTAGAAATTCTCTCTCTCTCTCTCTATATATATATATAGAGTAGCACTATTCTAATCCTGGGATTAGAATAGTTATTTGGATCACGGCACGCTATATAGGGCTGAGGAGGTCCTCCCGAACTTGCCCACTATGCACCTCCCGAACGGCCCATTAGAAAATCCACGACCTTCTCTCCCTGCCTCAACCAAAACAGAAAACGCGACCGTGACCGGCCTCCTACCCGCCGCCGCCACGCCCAGCCTCCACCCGCCGCCGCGCCCTGCCTCCCCCCTGCCGCCGCCGCTCCCTGCCTCCACCTGCACCTTCAACCTCTGCCCCCGACTCCCCCGCAACCTTCCACATCCGACAGGAGCTCCGGTCGCCGCGCAGCCCCCGCCCCAAGAACCGGCAGCCGCGCCACCCCCGCCTAGGGATCTTGCTGCCGCACCGCACCCACCCAGGGATCCATGGTGGGCTGCTGGATCTCGTCGCCTCCTCTCTGTGGAGCCCTACTGGAGGCCCTCCTCCTCGACAGGATGTCGTCCACCTAGGGCCAGTTGGAGCAAGCCGTCGTGGCTCTCCGATGCTCCGGTGAGGTACTCCCAATTATCTCTACTGCTCAGGTGAGGCCACCCTCCTCTCCCTACAGTAGCCTCAAACTTTCCCCCGTCACAGAAGAAGTTGGGTAATGTGGCGCTGCTGTTGATTTTTGGACAGAAGTTCAAGTGGTTCTACTCCTGTAATTTAGAGATATTGATGTTGATAATTATGTAAAAAAAATTAATAGAAGTTCAAAGTTTGAATGAAAAAGGAAAAAGATAGCTCCATTTTAAGAAGAAAACTGAAAAAGGCATTGTCACAGGGCCGACCATGAAGGTCTGATGTTGAGAAGGTCAGGTGCATGATGCATCTCCGGCCATCCCCTTCCCACCTTGGCCTTAGACCAAAAGATGACCTTCTTAGTGGATGATGTTGACCTTCATCATAATTTTTTTTTCTCTGTTGTGCGGTGGAAAATTTAATTTTGTTGTTCTGTGCAGCAACTTGAGACTCCCAAGCTCTGCAGATGTCTCTTGGATGTGGCGTTCTTCTATGTGCAGCTGATGGGAACTCTCTGCTACTAGAACAATGGAATTAACCGCGCAGCTAGATCCCAACTTTATGCTCATCCCGTGCGTGTGAGTACATCTGATCGAAGTTTACCTTGTTGTTTCTCTGAGACGTTCAAGTATAATTGTTTAAAAGGTTCAGTTATGACCGCAACTATGGGTTCACATATACTCAGCGACTAGGCTACCGCTACCTATAGCAGAACCTTGACTTGTTGCACATGGGCTGCACTTCATGTTCACTCCAAAGACAGGATACCATATGTGCAGTGCCTCTTGTGTGTACCAGCTAGCTAATGTTTCTGCAAAAATTAGTGTTTGTATATAGCTTGTATGTACAAATAAGGATTTAGCCCATTTTGGCACTACAAATGCATAGTTTTGGTAGTTCTGCTTGTACATAGTTCATACAATTTGTTTGTTTGTATACTGGTGGCTGTGGCAGATACGATGCTACATGGGAAATTGTGACGCTCCTTCGCTTGGTGCCGCCACAGGACCAGTGTGCCCTCCCGTCCTCTGCTTTTATCTGTGCGCAGCTATGTGTCTCGCACCGTGGCTTGCCCCTGCTGCTGCTGGGAACAGGTAGAAAATTCTGTTAAAGTTTGTTCATGGCTTCAATTCGGGTGTTAGAAGTTCAGTTCAACTTTGTGCATAACTATTGTTTTTGATAGTCAAATTTGTGCTTGGCTTCGGAGACGTTCCATGAAGTCCCACTACATCTATACGTCATGTTCTTCGGAGATGTTCCGTGAAGTTCAACTACTGTTGTGCGACACTGTGGGCTCGTGTGTGTGGGTGCCAGTATGGTGTGCTTGGTTCATGCGTGCCTTGCAAGATGCATGTTTGCCATGCTGGATGCTGGCCAGCTCGCTCTTCATGTGCATCACTGCTGCTCTAACCACACTTGTAAGCAGCTGCTGGTTCTCTCTTCGTGTGTTTATTAAAAAAAGGAAGACCCCAAGTAAATAAAAGAGCATCATGTCCTAGGGCATGCGTGTTGGGTCTGGTGTCTCGTGTGTGCGCGCGCTCACCTTGTGGGAGCTTGTGTTTTGTGCTCCTGTTCCGGTCTGCACGAGGAAGTTTAGCCTTGTCCTTTGTAAAGGTTCAATGTGTATGTATGGGAATGCACATGGGGCACTGTGTTTGCATGAAGGTCACTGAGCACTAGTATGTATATATGTTAACAGTTGGTGTCTAGTGGTTGTTAATTACCACTTTGGCCTGAACATTGCTTCTATGTGTTATTCTTGACAGAGATCAAAATGCTTCTCTGTAAAATATAAATTAGAAATCCTAGTATATGTGTTCTCTTGAAAAAATATATGGATACACACAAAAAATAGTGGACGAGAAATACATAGTTTGTGCCGCACAAAGTTCAAAATGTTTGCTTTTGAAAAAATATACATCTTTGGGGTGCGAATATAAAGAAGCATTTCGAATATAAATTTCTCCATCACTAAAGATTAAATCGAGAAGTTCATATTAAAAAATAGAGAGGTTTGATGTTATACCAAGGAAGAAATCAAAGCGTAACAAAGAAAAATTGTAAACTCTTGAAGTTCAAATTTAATAAATTGGAGAGTTCAAAGAAAATGTTATGGGTGTTCAAAAAAATTCTCCCATGGATTTTCCCATTATTGAAAAGCGATGACAAAAAAATTAAAATTATGTCACAGATAAACTCAAAAAATGTAACAAAAAACATACTTTACACGTTAGAAAAAATCAAAGGTCATATTAAAATAACAGAGCACTGGAAAAACTCTATAAAATACATATTACCCCATTTTTTCCGTTACAAATGAATAACACCAAGAAGTCCAAATTGTAAAAACCAAGAAGTTCACTTTTTAAAAATAGAATAGTTCAATGTATATGAAGAACCCAGATTTTCCTCGTTACTAAATGATAAACCAACAAATTGAAAAAACTCAGATATTCTCACGTAACCGAGAGAAGTTCAGGTTGATAACTGCCAGAAGTTGACGTACTACACGGTGTGCATTTTGTATGGAAAAAAGAATAAAAAACAAAGGCTAAAAAGTTTTTTTGCTAGAAGTTCAAGTGCTCAGCCCGAGAAAGATCAAAAATTCTTGTGAGAGGTTGAATAAAAATACGTGACAGAAGTTCAAGGTGAAAACAACGAGAAGTTCAACTACTGCAAGGGGTGCATTTCAAATGAGAATAAAAGTATAGAAAATTAAAAGCTTAAAAGGTCTATTGAAAGAAGTTCAAGTGCTCTAGCCAGGGAGGTTCAAAAATTCTTGCAAGAGAGGTTCGCCTTGTATTTCCATGCTCGATTTTTTTGTATAAAAATCGAATACAATTCTTTAATCAAAATATAAAAAGGTGAAGTTCAAATTGAAATAACACAGAACTTCAGAGTTTATTAAAACCTAGGATTTACCTTTTCAAAAAAGAAAAAACACAACGCCATTTTTTGCAGTTTTGAAAACAGCTCATAAACGAAAAAAAGGTTGCTAGAAGTTCAAGTGCTCGGCGAGGAAAAGTTCAAAAAATTCTTGTGTGAGAAGTTTACCGTGTATTTAGATGTCCAAAATACATAAATTTTTTGTTTTTTTTGTGTTTTAAAATAACTATCTCAAACTAGAGAGAAGTTCAAAGTGATAACAACCGGAAGTTCACATACTACATGGTGCGTATTTTCTATAAGAAAAATATAATAAATTGAAACAGAGTGAAGTTCAAACGGACATGCCCAGAAGTTCAACTACTTCAAGCAGTGCAAAAAAACAGCACGTTAAAAACAGAGTGAAGTTCAAACAGACATGCCCGAGAAGTCCAATTACTTCACGCAGTGCTTTTCCATTCACGATGAAAGCAGAAATCATGATCTCGTCATTTTATAATTACTTCAAAACAGCAGGAATATTATTTGTGTAATTTCAAGTCCTCGGTCGGAGAAAGTTAAAAAAATTATTGTAAGAGAGATTTCTACAAAAGGAATATCATTTTTGTAATACTGACGAATGAATGAGAAAATTACAAACAAAAATACGTCACAGAAGTTTAACGTGAAAACAACAGGAAGTTCGACTATTATAGTGAATTAATTTGAGATGAAAAACTTTTAAAATAGTCGCGAGTATGAAAACACGATCAACACTGGAAAGTTGCGTGTTTACATCAGCTTTCCGCTGGTATATTATTTGCTTAATTCCGGTGAGTGAATGGAGAGCTACGAGCAGTGGATGTAGAGCTGCGGGCAAATAAAGCACGTGAAAAACAGAGTGAAGTTCAGGTACACATGCCGAGAAGGTCAGGTTCTTCACGCGGTGTATTTTCGAATAATCTGTTTCGAAATAAAGGCAGAACAAGTGATCTCGCCGTTTTCAAAATTACATAAAAACGGCTAGGAATCAGAGAAAACTATCAACATAAAAAAGTTTCGCATTTTCTGTAGCTTTTCAGCGGTATATTATTTGCCCCATTCCGATAAAGTTTGTAGAAATTACGGCAAAAATACGGTTTTACCATTTTCAAAACTGACATAAAACAGTAATTAATTAGGAGAAACAATATATACAAAAAAGTTTCACATTTCTTCATGCTTTCCAACGCCATATCATTTGCTGCATTTGGATGTACGGTTAAAAAATTAGCTCGAAAATATGAACTCGGTGGAACTTGTACCTTTTTCTAAATTACTTTTAAACCGTTCAAAATTAGAAAAAACTTTTAACATGAAAAAGTAGCGCATTTTCGTAAGCTTTCCAATGCCATATTATATGCCTCAATGGGATTTGCCGTTTACCAACTCGGGTGATCCGTTTAAGAAATTCTACGATTTTCCAAATTACGCTTTAACCATAGAGAATTAGAGAAAACTTTTGCCTCATTTCAGCAGTTTTGCAGCAGCTTTCCAACGCCATATTATTTGCCTCATTTCGATAAGCGGTTTAAAAATGCGATCGAAAATACGATTCACGTTTTTTGAACGAAGAAAAAACAGTTTTCAAAACTGCTCTTAAACCGCTTACATTTTGCCAAAAAATTAACTTGGATCATGATACTGGTGTTAATAGCTTTTCAACGGTATATCGCAAGCCCCATTTGGACACCTTTTAGCTGAAGTTCAACCTAGTAGTTGGGGAAGGTCAGGCGCGTTACTCGGGAAGTTCGGGTTGTGATCAGAATATTATTCTGATCCCGTGATCAGAATAGTGTTTATGTGTGTGTATATATATATATATATATATATATATATATATATGCATAACGTGTACAATGTGTAGTATCGTAAAATACCAGCAAACGAAAAAGAATTAAAATGAAAAACACAAAATTAAATTTAAAAGAAATCATAAAACCAAAACCCCCCCAAACATTTTAGTACCGGTTGGTGTTACCAACCGATACTAAAGGGCTCCCGGCCCCCGGAGCTGGCTCGTGCCACGTGGTTCCCCTTTAGCACCGGTTCGTGCTGAACCGGTACTAAAGGGGGGGGGGGCTTTAGTGCCCACACTTTAGTGCCGGTTATGGAACCGGCACTAAAGGGCCTTACGAGCCGGTGCTATTGCCCGGTTCTGCACTAGTGTTTATAGGCATCTGCTAAAATAATGTTGGGTCCGGCGCACTAAAAGTGCTACAGTGGCGCGATAAAACTATTTTAAGGTGCGGAATTTTTGTGCACATGTTGGAGATGCTCCAAGGCAACCATATAAATCTGTTATCCTGGATCACCGGTATGGCTTGCTTTTGGTATATCAGGACGAAGAAACATATCAAAATATGTAATCGACTTGGCACTACAATTTTCTATGAGAGATGCGTGTATTCTGCTAATCTGCTTGCTCGTACCTATTTCAAATGTTGGATCAGCCTGAGACAGGTAGCGTGCCCGAAAGTAGTATTACTTTCTTGTGCCTATGAGGCTATGACGCAGTGCATAATTTTATATATGTGTGCTTGAACGTAGGGCTGGCCAAACTCCTAATACTAGACACAGCTATAAATTCAAATTCATGCTTCCGTACATTAAAGTGATTCATTCTTAACAACTATTCTGGCAACAATATGTACTTTGTTTACATGCTCGGACAATGAGTTGAGCCAGGCACCACGCGGCAAGGCGTGTTCCCTAACTAGTTAAGTACTAGCTATAGTAGCATCTATGCCTTTAAGGATCTTAGCTATAAGTAATAATCTCTTTGTTGGTTAGTCCTTAGCTCGCTTGGTTCAGCTAGTGAATCATTGTTGCTACAGCAGTACAGTTGTCCCTTCCTTGCTACTGATGACATGGAATATACCGTCTTTCTTTTTATAATTTCCATGTGGGTTTATCGGTATTTTAACTTTTTTCTTCTCAATTTTAAAGGATGCTAGCATGCAAGGAATTTTTCTTCATTGATAATGGAGTTTTTGAAGTGACCCTCAAAAGACGCTTATACCAACATAAAGGAGAACACCTAGACTACAGCAGGCCATGTATGCAGTCAACTCGCCGAGACGGATCTAATAATGCACCAACTCTCACACTTGTGAGTGATGCTCTTCCTTCCCTGTATGTCTCTCCTCTCAACAAGCTGTATTGTTCAGCCATCAGTACTTCTAACCAGTGATTCTCTATTGGCGGGCATGCATATTAGGGCAAAATATAAGTACGTAGCCACCACATAGATGGAGACCATTGTAAAAGAACCCGAGGGACATGCAGGAATTGGAGTCATCGGGACATTAGCAAACAGCCGCTGTATGGCATCTCCAGCCGCGCCCCCAACAGGCCCCCCCAGGCCACTTTTTCGGCGCCGGCGCCGAAAAAACGGCCCAGTCGCGCCCTCAGGACGCCAAAAATCGCCGGTTCGGACCTTTTTTTCGCCCGGCGGTCACAGGCCGAACCCGGCGCGCTGGGGAGCCGTTGGGGGCTCCGGCGCTAGGGGAAAGCACGCCTGGCCCACACCGACAGGGGAAAAGTCAAGGTTTTCTTCCCCCGGCTCGCGTCGTACCCCCCGCACGCCTGGCCACCACTAGCTATATCCCGGCGACGGTCGCCGCCCTACTCCGCTAGATAGCCATTCCCCGCCGGAAAATAGCAGCGCTTCGCCGCGGCAGCCCCTCCCACAGCAGCTGGGCGTTTCCGGCCGCGGAGGCGCGGTTTAACGGCGGGTACACGCCCACCGAGTGCAAGGTGTTCGGCGTTTTGCCTGTCTCGGCGATGGACTCGGATGAGGAGGAAGAGCTCGCCGCGCTGCTGGAGGAGGAAGCCGCGGCCGACGTCCAGGAAGAAGAGCATCTGATGGTGCTCGCCGCCCTCGCCCAGCTGCTGGCGAGCAATGAAAAGCCGCGGCGAGGTGGCTCGGCGCCGGGGCGGGTGAAAGCAAGGAACCGGCATCGTCTGCAAGGCTACTGCATGCTCTACTCCGACTCTTCGCCGATGCTCCACTTCATGGCGAGAGAATATTTCGGCACCGTTATCGGATGAGCCGAAAGCTCTTCCTCAGGATTGTGAATTCCATCCGGGAGTTCGACAACTACTTCACGTGCAAGATGGATTGCACTGGCGCTCTTGGATTCACCTCCATCCAGAAGTGCACGACAGCGATGAGGATGCTTGCATATGGAGCTCCCAGTGATTCACTCGACGACTATGGGCGCATGACCGAGTCCACCAGCATAGAGTGTTTCTACAAGTTCTGTCGGGCAGTGGTGGCAGTGTTTGGGCCACAATACTTGAGAACACCCAATGCGGAAGACACCGCTCGGATCCAAGCCCAGAATGCAGCAAGAGGATTTCCTGGGATGCTTGGAAGCATCGACAGCATGCATTGGAAATGGAAGAACTGCCCATTTGGTTGGCAGGGGATGTACAAAGGCGCCAAAGGCGGTTGCAGTGTGGTGCTTGAGGCGGTAGCCACACAGGCCCTCTGGATTTGGCACTCCTTCTTTGGTATGCCAGGAACTCACAATGACATCAACGTGCTGCAGTGCTCTCCTGTTTTTGCCAAGCTCGTTGAGGGCCATTCTCCTCCGGTGAACTTCGAGATCAATGGGCACCAATACAACAAGGGGTACTACCTAGCAGATGGCATCTATCCGAGATGGTCGACATTTGTGAAGACCATCTCAAACCCTGTGCCAGGAGGCAAGAACGCCTGGTTTGCGAAAGTTCAGGAGGCTTGCCGGAAGGATTTCGAGCGGGCATTTGGTGTGCTCCAATCTCGATTCGTTGTTGTTCGGTACCCCGCTCAGACCTGGTCGAAAGATCAAATGTGGGAGATCATGACTTGCTGTGTCATCTTGCACAACATGATCATCGAGAGCGAGCAAGAAGACCCAGTGTTTGACACTGAACCATACTACAGGCAGGGTCCTCTAGCCGAAGTTGATCACCAGCTACCGGCAACTCGGACTGCCTATCTCAGTATGCGTCAGGAGATCCGAGACCCACAGGTGCATCAGCAACTGCAGAAAGATCTGATTGAGCACCTATGGAGGCTCAAGGGGGACGCCGTGTGATGAAATACGAGTTTTTATTTGTTGAACTATATAATTTATATTGAACTATTTGTTGTTGTACTATTTTGTTGAAGTATTTGATTTTTCTGTGATGAAATATGTGATAAGAAATAATTGTGTTGATAATTGAACGCCGAGACACGGCGAAACCACGCCGAATATGGGCCGTTTATTCGCGGAAATTGGGCTGCAAAGTGGGCCAATTTCGACGCCTGGGGGCGAGCTAGAGGCGACGACTGGGCGCAAAACCGCCCCCAGCACCGAGTGTATCGCCGGCTCGCCCCCAGGGGGCGATTTTTATGCGTCCTGGGAGGGCCAACGGCTGGAGATGCCCTTAGCACCTAGCTCCCTTCTTCCATGCTACTGACGAAAAAGGGTTTTCCCCCGCGCACCAAAGCACGGAAAACAACGCCAATTCAAGGTTCGAAACGAAACAAAGAGTACAATGGAAAATAAAGTACTGTCCGCTGGAGGCACAGCACAATACACACCTGCTCATGAAGGAAAGCTACTAGCTAATCTGGCTCCGGAGGAATATTCCTTGCTACTGCCTCTAACAGCTTGCACAAGAGACACAGGAACACAAGGATTTTCATGGCCGGTGTATCACACAACCGTCCCTTTTCTCTCTATTTCACCAAAGCAAACATGCAGAATGGCACGACGCAGCCGTTCAGCTAACTGACTAGTGCATGCACTAAACTGAGTAGCTCATTCGCTCGGCAAAATTCATGCGTCCCATTTTCTTTGTCCACCAGCACGTGCTGCCCGCTCTGCAGATTCACGCGACAGGTAGCATCTTGCCAGGCACGAAGCTTCTCACGATGTCTTTGGCACCTCGCTGTGCACGCCTCCAATTGACGATTTGCTGGCCTCGAACATATCTCGCGTTCGCATACACCTTCTGGACTACAGCGAGCAACACCTAAATACCTGTAACTACATGCCGTAGGAAAGCAAAATAATATGTGGATACGTGATGAAGATTAAAAGCTAAAAATGATGGATGCCTCCAGTTCCTAGTGCTAACAGATTATCTGTAGATAAACCTTGGTTGCCACACTCGGTTCCTCAGAACATGGTCGGTTATGTTGTGGGAAAAATGGACCTGGTGGCACTACAAGGACCCGGGTCTATTGCAACAACGTTCATCGCAATAACACGTTTTGCCGTGTGTTAGTCTATAGGCCGTGAGCTATTTTTCTGCCACTAGGCTTATGGCTGTCTAAGCCGAGTGCCAACTGAATAACACCCGGCAAACAAGCAACTCTCGGCTTATAGTATCATGTAAACTTATGGTGAGAACATTACATGTAAATATGAAAAAATGTATCATTCTGGGTGTGATAGTTATAAGCGTATTGGATTGCAGAGAGCGGATTGGGGCTGCTGCGCTAGGTAGAGCCCATGCCCTGATAGGATTTCAGCACTAGAAAAACAATCCGGCAATTTGCTGAACAGCCTGATGATAATGTCATCGTGCCGAAGATAGGAACGAGCTTTGACACACATGGAGAGGCCTATGATTTTTACAATTTGTACTCATTGGAGGAAGGATTCGGCATCAGATATGGAAAGAACAGGCTGAATGTAAACCAGACAAAATGCATGCAAAGAGATAGTCCGTGGCTGCGCAGTATGCCCGTTTGTGTGCAACTTTCAGTAGTTTTCTGATTAACCACTTAAATGGTGTGTTGAAGTTGACTGAACTTGATTGATGAAATTATTTACAGGGGAAACCAGTAGTTGAAAAATACTCACTCTTGCCGCTGTGAAACAACTGCAACAAGGCAGTGGAACTTAGACTGTATAACTGATGATTAGAAAAACTAGTGGTGGGAATGTTGAGTTAATTTCAGCGTTACATGTTTGTCCCTTTTAGGTTATGTGGTATTTGAATTATTGACTTAGTCTGTAAACCATGGAGACAAAATAATTTATGCGTGCTTACATCCGCTGCTGTGCAAAAGACAACTTCATGCCATGAAAATTCTATGACTGACTTCGGTTTCCTTCAACATGTAGCTGTACGAACGACCTGTGTGGTTTCGACTGTATGAGTTTTTGCATAATAACACCCCTTTAACTATTGTGATTGATATGGTGTTTAAAGACGAACATAAGAATTTGGTCATGTTTAGTTTTACTTGCTGCATCTGCCAAAAAGTTAATGCAGTTCCATCAATGACCAACATTCAGACAGGTGTATCTGTGCTTCTGAATGTGTGCAGACATGTCTAGCCTTGCGTTCAAATTTTGAACATGGGCGAGAGAGCTGTGACGGCTCTATACATATGTACAAAATGATATCGCACTTGTTCGTCTACCTACAGCCAGGCTCTTGTGCAACTGTTGACAAAGAGATGATATGCATTCCTCTGTCTTCTCCAACTCTGGCTCGAAGAGGCATGCCTCTTCCTGAAAGCACGCCGGCTCGGAGTACACAACAAATACACACTAACTGAAGAATGTTCCAGAGGAGCCGTGCTTTCAGTGAAGGTACTATGCATTTGTTGTGTATTTTGCTCTGCTGAATCAATCTGTTATCTTCACTTTGCTCTGCCTCTCAACCTACAACTTGTGCATTATTGATGGTAGAGCCCACATTTGTTGATCCTTATATTATTCATACTTCTTAGCTTCAATTTGAAACTTATATGTTGATTCCTTTTGACTCATGTGCCTTATCGATCGTTTGCAATTTAATTTTGGAAACTTATAGGTCTGCATCGCGGATGCCGTCGACGGTGGGCATACATCCTGCGGTGGAAGCTCATTGCTTATTTTAGGTTGAACTCATGCTTGGTGTGAACCTAAAACTCATGATTTCGTTTGTGAACTCTTGTTGCATATGTACGCATGTTGTTGTGAACCCTTGTTGAATATGTATGCATCTGTGGACTTCGAACTCATGATCCTTTCGATTGTGAACTCTTGTTGCATATGTACGGATGTTGTTGTGAACTTCTGTTGGATATGTATGCATGTGTTGACTTTGAACTCATGGTCTGTTTGTTATAGTTGTCAACTTGTAATATATTGTTGTTGTGATCTTCGCTGATATATATTGTTGTGTGTGTGTCTAAAGGAGGATGACCCCCGGCCTCTGCATCTAGGCGATGCATACGGCCACTTTATTAATTATTATCACAAAACCTTACAAAGCCATACAACAGCAAGACTAAAGCCACCGTCTAAGCAACATCTGTCGCTACACCTATCCAATTGATGAAGGGCCGCAGATAGTCTGGGCCTAATACGAAACAGACATCGCAGCCAAATCTAAACATCTAAGACCTGAGGTCCCAACCAGCACGCCTGCCGGGTATGGGACACCTACCAGTCCGGCGCACTCCTCAACCAGGACGCCTGCCGGGTATGAGGCTGCCGCAGCCACCTGCCACAAATCCATCTTCAAAGCTGTACTGTTGCATGTACCGTGTGTGTTGTTGCTCCTCCCTGGAGCAAACAAATAAAATGCCATCGGCGGGCTGTAAGCCGTGTGTCGACATATAAGGCATATATGCCAGGATGTAAGCCGTGTGTCCCAAGGCTGGCACACGGCTTATACGTCATTTATGCCACAACCATGCTAAATGTTAGCTGGGAGAAGGGCACACGGTTTATATATAAACCGTGCACCTTGCCTCGACCCTCGGTTTATATATAAACCATGTGACTAGAATCGGCCCTCGGTTTATATATAAACCGTGTGGCATGCTACCGTCCTCGGTTTATATATAAACTGTGCGACAGGCCTAGGCCCTCGGTATATATAGAAAGCATGTGCCCATTGGCCCTCGGTTTACATAGATGGACACGTGGCTTGCCGTTACAGCCGGCAGCCGTCATGTATAAACCATTTGTACGCTGGCACTCGGCATACCCCTAATAAGTAGGTCCTTAGTAAGCCGTGTGGTGTAAGCGGGGAAAACACTCGGCTTATATATAAACCGTGTGCAAATCAACATAAGCCTAGTGTTTCGGGCATTCGGCTTATAAATTTTTTTTCCTGTAGTGATTGTCGCGTTGGTTAGATACACCTCCTCTTCACGCTTCCTTGCTATATGGTTAGATACACCTATGAACTAAATACGGTGGAATAAAAAATTAATATATAATATACGCTGCCAGCCGCCGTCAGGGCCATCAGCCAGCCATCAATCCCTGGGTCGCCAGGGTCGCATATATGACGACGGCCTCTGTATGCCTACTGCCTTTATATGCCTATGGTGGCCGTCGGCATAGATGGAGGTGTGCCGACGGCTTTTCTTTGCCGACTGTTCTTGCCTTCCCGTCGGCATAGCTCCATCTATGCCGACGGAAACCATAGGCATAGAAAAGGCCGTCGGCATATAGGTTTATTCCGGTAGTGATTATTGTAGAGCCCCAATTTCCCATGCCAAAGGCTTATACAGAAGGTCAAAACTATGTTAGGAACACATCAATGCCTATCATAGACAAAAGAAATCATGCATCAGCGATCTCTTCAAAAACACCAACCCATCGCATACGAGTTACAACAAGATCATCTTAGAGGGAAGAAGAGTGCATAAATCATGCAATCTCGTTGCAAAAAATAACACAAAGAAATTAAGATCCACAACTGCCTAATTAACACTTGATTTGACAACATAATAGCACAAGTGTTGATTCTACCACAAGTGCCATAATCAGGTACGCTTCCACTTCATAGAAAGCATGATAGAAATGAAACCCACCATCTTCGGGACTCGGCAGGCTGAGTCGTACATTATACAGTTAGTTCCGCCGGCAGCATCCAAGTCACACTAGCAATGTACATTATATGGTGGATAGCTAGTACATTATACCCGTGCGTTGCTACTGGCTATCCACCATATTATCTTCAACATCCGGGTCCAAAACAAAAACCCCATCCCACGATGCATCTTCCCCTTTTCCTTCGGAACCTCCCCTTCCCACTCGGTTTCCTGTTGTAGCGGGACAATTCTCTGGAGCCATTTCCTTTGAAACCAGATGACGTCCACCTCATCTTCGTCGTGCATTGAACCATGGATGGAATTTTTCATGTTTATAATATAATAGAGTGGGTTAACCTAACACATACTATTGACACAAAACAACAAGAAACTATAGAAATTATTCTCAAAGGTCCATTCAACTTTGCAAATGCACACTGACATCGGAGGCGAGTGGAAATGTGAACATATTCCTAGTCATCAATATGCTCATCCTCCTCCAGCCCACGTACCATTCATTGCTACAATGGATAATTGTCGTTCTTCTCTTTCTCATCCTTTCCTGCATCTTCTAATTCTAGCCTCTTTGCCAACCAGCAGCACGTCAACATTAGAGTTTTTGTCATCAACGCCTCATCTTCTTCTTTCTCATTCCTTGCCAGCTTTAGTTCTCATTCCCTATTGTTTTCTAGAATATTTTTTCTTTCTTTTCTTTGTTTTATTTCTTGGAACACTATTTATTTCTCCAACTCTGTAGATTACACTAGTAGAAAAGGGGGCAAATGTTCAGGTCGGGTAAGCCCATTAGTCCCGGTTCAGTCCAGAACCGGGACCAATGGGTGCATTGGATCCGATTCGTGAGCCCAGGGGGCCGCCCGGGCCACGTGGGCCATTGGTCCCGGTTCGTCTGGACCTTTTGGTCCTGGTTGGTGGGACGAACCGGGACCAATGGGCCTCGCTCCTGGCCCACCACCATTGGTCCCGGTTGATGGCATGAACCGGGACCAAAGGCTGCCCTTTAGTCCCGGTTCATGCCACCAACCGGGACCAATGGTGGTGCCTATATATACCCCCTCGCCCAAGAGCAGAGCACACTGCTCTGTTTTTTCTGGCCGAGGGGGAGAGGACTTGGTGGTGCTCTAGCTCACCTCCTATGCACACAAGGTGTTCGATGGAATGCCCGAGCCACACTACTTAAGCTTTCTCCTCTCCAAGCTCGACCTCCAAGCTCCATTTTCCTCAATATTTGTCTAGGTTTAGCGGTCCGTCACGCCCCGCCCCCGTCTTCACCGCCGTCGATCACCCGCGCCGATCTCATCACCGACACCACCGTGGTGAGCCTCTTATTCTTATCTTCTTTTTGAAAGGAAAAATATTCTTACTTGTATGTTTAGATAGATACTTGTATCATTTTCTTACTTTTATTATTGCATCTTATATAGTGCGATGGTTTTGGTATCCGCCCCCGTCGGCCCTCGTCCTGTCTATTATTCGGATGTGGTATATATTATCTTTATAACTATTGGTTCATTTATTGTTTATGAAAATTATGCCGACCAACGTGACATAGATTTTATTTATCTAGGATGTATGTGAACCGGAAATTCCAACCGACCCATTGTTGAGAGGTTAAATTTAGTTGAAGAAGAAAACAATTTCTTGAAGGAAAAAATAAAAAAAATTGAGGAGGAGAAGATGATATTGGAGTTGCATGTTGCGGATGTCGTCGATGATCACAAGATCAAGATGGATGCAATGCGCTTGAAGATTAGAAAGATTAGAAAATATGCCGTTCATACCGAGGCTTGGTATCATTATGCCGTTGGATCATTTGTTACCTTGGTTGCGATTATGATCGCATTTGTTTTCGCATTGAAATGTTTTACATAGTTTCAATGTATGGTTTAATTAATTAGATGCTCTAGAGAGCTATATGTTGTTAGATGAGAACTATGTATGTACTTTGGTTTTAATGTGATGATGAACTTCTATTAATTTGGTCACTTAATTATCTATTCATGATGTTCTGTAATGGTTTTTGACACACTTAATTATATATAATGCACGCAGATGAACCGGCAATGGATGTACGGTGACAGACACACTTCCGAGTACATTAAGGGCGTGCATGAATTTCTCGAAGCGGCTGAGGCAAACAAGCAGAATGATTTTATGTGTTGTCCATGCCCTAATTGTGGGAATACGAAGTCTTACTCTGACCGGAAAATCCTTCACACCCACCTGCTTTACAAGGGTTTCATGCCACACTATAATGTTTGGACAAGGCACGGAGAAATAGGGGTTATGATGGAAGACGACGAAGAAGAAGAGTACGATGACAAGTATGTGCCCCCTGAATACGGTGATGCTGCAACGGGGGGAGCTAGTGAAGATCAAGAGGAACCAGACGATGTGCCCAATGATGCTGCAACAGGTGAAGCTGCTGAAGATCAAGAGGAACCAGACGATGTGCCCGATGATGATGATCTCCGCCGGGTCATTGTCGATGCAAGGACACAATCTGAAAGTCAAAAGGAAAAGCTGAAGTTCGATCGCATGTTAGAGGATCACAAAAAAGGGTTGTACCCCAATTGCGAAGATGGCAACACAAAGCTCGGTACCGTAGTGGAATTGCTGCAGTGGAAGGCAGAGAATGCTGTGCTTGACAAAGGATTTGAGAAGCTACTGAAAATATTGAAGAAGAAGCTTCCAAAGGATAACGAATTGCCCGACAGTACATACGCAGCAAAGAAGGTCGTATGCCCTCTAGGATTGGAGGTGCAGAAGATACATGCATGCCCTAATGACTGCATCCTCTACCGCGGTGCATACAAGGATCTGAACACATGCCCGATATGCGGTGCATTGCGGTATAAGATCAGACGAGATGATCCTGGTGATGTTGACGGCGAGCCCCCCAGGAAGAGGGTTCCTGCGAAGGTGATGTGGTATGCTCCTATAATACCACGGTTGAAACGTCTATTCAGAAACGGAGAGCATGCCAAGTTGATGCGATGGCACAGTGAGGACCGTAAGAAAGACGGGAAGTTGAGAGCACCCGCTGACGGGTCACAGTGGAGAAAAATCGAGAGAAAGTACTGGGATGAGTTTGCAAAGGACCCAAGGAATGTATGGTTTGCTTTAAGAGCGGATGGCATTAATCCTTTCGGGGAGCAGAGCAGCAATCACAACACCTGGCCCGTGACTCTATGTATGTATAACCTTCCCCCTTGGATGTGCATGAAGCGGAAGTTCATTATGATGCCAGTTCTCATCCAAGGCCCTAAGCAACCCGGCAACGACATTGATGTGTACCTAAGGCCATTAGTTGAAGAACTTTTACAGCTGTGGAATGGAAACAGTGTACGTACGTGGGATGAACAAAGACAGGAGGAATTTAACCTAAAGGCGTTGCTGTTCGTGACCATCAACGATTGACCCGCTCTCAGTAACCTTTTAGGACAGACAAACAAGGGATACCACACATGCACGCACTGTTTGGATGACACCGAAAGTATATACCTGGACAGATGCAGGAAGAATGTGTACGTGGGCCATCGTCGATTTCTCCCGACCAACCATCAATGTCGAAAGAAAGGCAAGCATTTCAAAGGCGAGGCAGATCACGGGAAGAAGCCCGCCATGCGTACCGGTGATCATGTACTTGCTATGGTCAATGATTTACACGTAATCTTTGGAAAGGGTCCCGGCGGACTAGCTGTTCCGAATGACACTGAGGGAAGCGCACCCATGTGGAAGAAGAAATCTATATTCTTCGACCTACCCTACTGGAAAGAGCTAGAGGTCCGCTCTTCAATCGACGTGATGCACGTGACGAAGAACCTTTGCGTGAACCTGTTAGGCTTCTTGGGCGTGTATGGGAAGACAAAAGATACACCTGAGGCACGGGAGGACCTGCAACGTTTGCACAAAAAAGACGGCATGCCTCCGAAGCAGTATGAAGGTCCTGCCAGCTACGCTCGTATGAAAGAAGAGAAAGAAATTTTCTTTGAATGCCTGCTCAGTATGAATGTCCCGACTTGTTGGGTTTCGTAGTAATTTCAAAATTTTCCTACGCACACGCAAGATCATGGTGATGCATAGCAACGAGAGGGGAGAGTGCTGTCTACGTACCCACGCAGACCGACTGCGGCAGCGTTGACACAACGTAGAGGAAGTAGTCGTACGTCTTCGCGATCCAACCGATCAAGCACCGAAACTACGGCACCTCCGAGTTCGAGCACACGTTCAGCTCGATGATGATCCCCGGACTCCGATCCAGCAAAGTGTCGGGGAAGAGTTCCGTCAGCACGACGGCGTGGTGACGATCTTGATGTACTACAGCAGCAGGGCTTCGCATAAACTCCGCTACAGTATTATCGAGGAATATGGTGGCTGGGGCACCGCACACGGCTAAGGAATAGATCACGTGGATCAACTTGTGTGTTTCTGGGGTGCCTCTGCCTCAGTATATAAAGGAGCCAAGGGGGAGGGGGGGCTCCGGCTAGGAGGAGGGCGTAGGAGGAGTCCTTCTCCTTCCGGGAGTAGGACTCCCCCCCAATCCTAGTTGGACTAGGATTCCCCGAGGGGGACAGAGAGAGAAGGGGGGCCGGCCACCTCTCCTAGTCCTAATAGGACTAGGGGGGGGGAGGCGCGCGTCCACCTTGGGCTGCCCCTTTCTCCTTTCCACTAAAGCCCATCTAGGCCCATATGGTTCCTAGGGGGTTCCGGTAACCTCCCGGTACTTCGGTAAAATCCCGATTTCACCCGGAACACTTCCGATATCCAAACATAGGCTTCCAATATATCAATCTTTACGTCTCGACCATTTCGAGACTCCTCGTCATGTCTGTGATCACATCCGGGACTCGGAACAACCTTCGGTACATCAAAATGCATAAACTCATAATATAACTGTCATCGTAACCTTAAGCGTGCGGACCCTACGGGTTCGAGAACAATGTAGACATGACCGAGACACGTCTCCGGTCAATAACCAATAGCGGGACCTGGATGCCCATATTGGCTCCTACATATTCTACAAAGATCTTTATCGGTCAGACCGCATAACAACATACGTTGTTCCCTTTGTCATCGGTATGTTACTTGCCCGAGATTCGATCGTCGGTATCCAATACCTAGTTCAATCTCATTACCGGCAAGTCTCTTTACTCGTTCTGTAATACATCATCTTGCAACTAACTCATTAGTTGCAATGCTTGCAAGGCTTATGTGATGTGCATTACCGAGAGGGCCCAGAGATACCTCTCCGACAATCGGAGTGACAAATCCTAATCTCGAAATACGCCAACCCAACATCTACCTTTGGAGACACCTGTAATGCTCCTTTATAATCACCCAGTTACGTTGTGACGTTTGGTAGCACCCAAAGTGTTCCTCCGGTAAACGGGAGTTGCATAATCTCATAGTTATAGGAACATGTATAAGTCATGAAGAAAGCAATAGCAACATACTAAACGATCGGGTGCTAAGCTAATGGGATGGGTCATGTCAATCAGATCATTCAACTAATGATGTGACCTCGTTAATCAAATAACAACTCATTGTTCATGGTTAGGAAACATAACCATCTTTGATTAACGAGCTAGTCAAGTAGAGGCATACTAGTGACACTCTGTTTGTCTATGTATTCACACATGTATTATGTTTCCGGTTAATACAATTCTAGCATGAATAATAAACATTTATCATGATATAAGGAAATAAATAATAAATTTATTATTGCCTCTAGGGCATATTTCCTTCACGACTGGCTTCTCCTCGAATAGAAAGGGAATAATAAATATGCTAGAGAAAAAGTTCCGGAACCTAAAGTCTCATGACTGCCACATGATTATGATGCAATTGCTTCCGGTTGCATCGAGGGGGCTTCTACCGGAAAACGTTCGATTAGCCATTGTGAAGCTAAGTGCATTCCTCAATGCAATCTCTCAGAAGGTGATCGATCCAGAAATCATACCAAGGCTAAGGAGTGATGTGGCGCAATGTCTTGTCAGTTTCGAGCTGGTGTTCCCACCATCCTTCTTCAATATCATGACGCACGTCCTAGTTCATCTAGTCGACGAGATTGTCATTCTGGGGCCCCTGTTTCTACACAATATGTTCCCCTTTGAGAGGTTCATGGGAGTCCTAAAGAAATATGTCCGTAACCGCGCTAGGCCAGAAGGAAGCATCTCCATGGGCCATCAAACAGAGGATGTAATCGGGTTTTGTGTTGACTTCATTCCTGGCCTTAAGAAGATAGGTCTCCCTAAATTGTGGTATGAGGCGAGACTGACTGGAAAAGGCACGCTAGGAGCGGACTCAATAATATGTAGGGACGGGCATTCTTGGTCTAAAGCACACTACACAGTTTTACAGAACTCTACCTTGGTGACCCCGTATGTCGATGAACACAAGAACAGTCTGCGCTCCAAACACCCAGAGCAGTGCGACGACTGGATTACATGTGAACACATCAGGACTTTTAGTAGTTGGTTGGAAACACGTCTTAGAGGTGACAGCACTGTTTGTGATGAGCTGTACTTGTTGTCCAGGGGACCATCTTTGACTGTATTGATTTACAAAGGATACGAGATAAATGGGAATACATTTTACACGATTGACCAAGATCAAAAGAGCAGCAACCAAAACAGCGGTGTCCGCTTTGATGCAACAACCGAGAGGGGAAAGGACACATATTATGGTTACATAGTGGACATATGGGAACTTGACTACGGACAAGATTTTAAGGTCCCTTTGTTTAAGTGCAAATGGGTCAATCTGTCAGGAGGCGGGGTACAGGTAGACCCACAGTACGGAATGACAACAGTGGATCTGAAAAATCTTGGGTACACTGACGAACCGTTCGTCCTAAATCATGATGTGGCACAGGTTATCTATGTGAAGGACATGTCTACTAGACCGAGAAAAAGAAAAGATAAGGAAGTGAATACATCATACGATGAGCCAAAGCGCCACATAGTTCTTTTAGGAAAAAGGGACATCGTGGGAGTGGAGGGCAAGACAAACATGTCTGAAGATTATGAAAAGTTTCATGAAATTCCTCCCTTCAAAGTCAAGGCTGACCCAAGCATCCTGATAAATGATGAAGATTATCCATGGTTACGGCGCAATAAGCAAATGACACAAGCGAAGAAAAAGTGAAGCCTTTCTCCCGCAACTATTATGATGATACCATGCCAACTTTGTAACAGACGAGTATGATACCATTCTCCGTTTTGTACATGCACATGCTATGCCAACTTTTTCAGAGTTCATTTCAAATGCTTTAATGTCTTATGGTTTGGCCCTCGTAATACCATTAATCCCGGTTCGCTCCTTGTCAACAATGTTCTCACCCAGAACACTCTCAAGAGGGCAGCCACATGGGCCATTGGTCCCGGTTCGTCTGGACCTTTTGGTCCCGGCTCCACGCACGAACCGGGACCAATGCGCCTCGCCCCTGGCCCATGACCATTAGTCCCGGTTTGTGCCACAAACCGGGACTAAAGGGTTGGTCCTTGTTGCGCTCAGAATTTAGTCCCACCTCGCCAACCAAAGGGCGCTCACACCGGTTTATAAGCCCGTCCCTCTCTGCCTTGTTGAGCTCCTCTCAAAGTGAAAATAGATGCCCCTATACAGGGAATTTGACCTAAATTCATAGTGAATTTCTCTGAAATTCATAGAAATTGATTATGAATTTAGGTTGAATTTTCTCTATAGGCGCATCTATGTTCATTTTTTTAGTAAAGTTAATCACAAACTTGTGATTCACACAAATTTCAAAGAATTCAAATTTTAACTATTCTAATTTGAAAAATAATGGCACTAACAGAAAGTTTATAATTTTTCTAAAACTAAAAGCATAAAGAATTTAAAAATAAAGCAAAAAAAACAAAATAAAATAAATAATGTAGAAAACAAAACAAAAAAACTGAAAAAATAGCAACAATAAGTATTTTGTTGTAAGTAGAAACAAAATAAAATAAATAAAGCAACAAAGAAAACAAAAAAACAAAAAAAATGTTTTCAAATTTGAAAACTAATGGCATTAACAAAAAGTTTATAATTTTTCTAAAACTAAAAGCATAAAGAATTAAAAAATAAAGCAAAAGCAAAAGAAAATAAATAATGCAGAAAACAAAACAAAAAAACTGGAAAAAAATAAAAATAGCAACAATAAGTATTTTGTTGTAAGTAGAAACAAAATAAAATAAATAAATCAACAAAAAAAACAAAAAAATAAAAAAAAGTGCCACCTACTGGGCCCGCACGGCCTGATTACAACTAGAAACCCATCCATGGGCCAGGATTCAGGCCCGCAGGAGGCCCAGTAGGCCCACATGCATAGCAGTGACAGTTAGGCCCGTAAGCCTGCAATGGAGAGGAGCTCGAGAGGGTTGCGGCAGTGGGGCTTATAAACCACTGTGCACCCCTCTCAACTAGCGAGGCGGGACTAAACTTTTGACGCGGGCGCAGGAGCACAAGGCCTTTGGTCCCGGTTGCTGCCACAAACCGGGACTAAAAGGGGTATTGGTCCCGGTTGGTCGCACCAACCGGGACCAAAGGCCGCCGCTTCCCGCCCTTTGGGCTGCTGAAAAGTGGCCTTTGGTTGGTGGCACCAACCGGGACTAATGCCCACCTTTAGTCCCGGTTGCTTCCACGAACCGGGACTAAAGACTTTGCTATATAAGTTGACACTTAGGAAATTTTCACTCTCATCTCGCAGTTGCCGCCCCCGACGACGCCGACGCCGCCCGCCCCGGCCCGCCCCCGTCGTCGCCGTCTCCCGCGCCCCTGCCCCGACGCGCGCCGCCCCGGCCCGCCCCCGTCGCCGTCGCCCGCGCCCCTGCCCCGACGCGCGCTGCCCCGGCCCGCCCTCACCGTCGCCCGCGCCGGCCCCTTCCCCGACGCGCGCCACCCCGGCCCGCACTCGCCGTCGCCCGCGCCCCCTACCCCGAGCGCGCGCCCACTGCCCCGTCGCCATCCTTGCCGCGGACCCCGCGGTCCTCCTGGTCCGGCCGGCGCCCTACCTAGCTAGCATTTTTATATATATGCTTGTTTTTTATATATATGTATATATGTTCTCTGTGTATATATATGTTCATGTATATATGCAAAAGATAGTTTTTTAGAAAAAATAGGATTTTTTCTGTTCATAGATTTTTTTGGTGATATTAATTATTGTAAATATGCAAATGTTTGTATATTCATATGAACAATGAATTAGGCAATACTACTTCATGTATTTTAAAGAAGGAAGAAGAAGAAAAAGAATGAGACGAAAAAGGAAATAAGAAGAGGAACAAAGGAGAAGAAGAGGGGAGAGGAAGAAGAGGAGAAATAAATAAGAAGAAGAAAAAAGAAGAAAAAGAAGAGGAGAAGAAGAAAGGAATAGAGGAGAAGAAGAGAAAATAGAATATATATTCTATTTTTCTTCTTCTCCTCTATTCCTTTCTTCTTCTCCTCTTTTTTTTCTTCTTTTTTTTCTTCGATCTTCTCCTCTAGCTATTCCTTTCTTCTTCTCCTCTTTTTATTTCTTCTTCATTTTGTTATGTTTTATCGGGTCTGTCGTCGTCGATATACCCCTCCCGATAACTTCAACACGAGGGGGGGGGGTTCGATATACCCGCTCCGCGATAACATTATTTTCCCATGTATGTATCTCATCGTTGTCATATACCCCCTCCCGATAACTTCAACACGAGGTGGGTCGATATACCCCCTCCCGCTAACTTCAACACGTGGGGGGGGGGTCGAAATACCCCCTCCCCGATAATATTATTTTCCCATGTACGTATGTCGTTGTTGTCGATATAAACCCCTCCCGATAACTTCAACACGTGGGGGGGGGTCGATATACCCGCTCTCCCCGATAACATTATTTTCCCGTGTATGTATCTCATCATTGTCAATATTACCCCCTCCCGGTAACTTCAACACGAGGGGGGTCGATATACCCCCTCCCGATAACTTCAACACGTGGGGGGTCGATATACCCCCTCCCCGATAATATTATTTTCCCATGTACGTATGTCGTCGTTGTCGATATATATAAACCCCTGCCGATAACTTCAACACGTGGGGGGGGGGGGTCGATATACCCGCTCCCCCCGATAACATTATTTTCCCGTGTATGTATCTCATCGTTGTCGATATTACCCCCTCCCGGATAACTCCGACAGTGAAAACTCTCGAGGACACCCAAACTAATATATCCACGTGATGTCATGTTTGTGTAATAATTGCCATGTTGTAATATATATTTGAAGAAACAATGGAGCACGGACGAGACAAGGAAGCAGAAGAGAGGTTGCGGGACATAATCTTAGATGGAGGTGATGTCATGTCGTGTTATCTTAACGACAATGATGGTCTAGAAGAACAGCAGGGTGAAGAAGCAGGTCCGGAAGAACAGCAGGGTGAAGAAGCAGGTCCAGAAGAACAGGGTGACGGCTCCGGTGACCGAACAGAGTCCGGCCAGGTAAATATATTAGTTAAGCCTGTGCTAAGACTAGCTAATTGATGCATTCATTGTTTTGGTATGTGCACATATTAATTAACTCTCGTCTTTCTTCTTTTTTCTAGCCCTCCGGATCGAGCACAACTTCGGTAAAGAGACAAGGCCCGAAGAAAAAGTTGCGCGAGGATGAAAGGTTTGAGATCACAGCAATCACGCGCGACGGCCTACCAATTGAACCCATCCGGACAAAGGATGCATTTACTGCTCAGTGCGGGGTTCTTGTTAGGGACAAGATCCCGATCAGCATCCACCAATGGTTTAACCTGGCTAAAGAAGACCCTGAGGTGTCTTATGTCAATGATATGCAGAAAGATGATCTTTGGAATGAGCTGAAGGCAAATTTCACCCTACCGCTAGAGGAGGATCCGGAGAAGCCGGTTATAGAGCAATTAATTAAGTCTGCTGCTCTTAAGAAGATGGCAGAGCTATTCAGGAGGTGGAAGAATGAGCTGAAAAGGTTTGTCGACAAAGAAGAGACACCACAATTCATTGGCAAATATGAGAATATCAGAGATCAATGGCCCGCATTTGTGGCCCACAAGACATCGGATAAGAGTAAGAAGATGTCGGAGAAAAACAAGAAAAATGCTGCGAAGAAGAAGCTTCACCATCGCACGGGGCCAGGTGGCTACCTCAAAGGCCGGCCTAAGTGGGCAAAGGCTGAGACTGATCTGCTTGATAAAGGGATCGAACTAGAGACAATGAACTGGCCAGACTGTTGTCGGACTTGGTTCTTCGGGGCTGGCGGATCCTTGGACCCTGTAACAGGGAAGTGCGTTTGGACGGACGAGCAACTTGACATACCCTTCAAGAACCTTCGGTACTATATCGATGCAGCGCAGAAAGGGACGTTCCTTCCAGACAGAGAGAACGACGAGCTCATAAAGGCCCTCAGAAATCCTGAGCACCCTGGACGGACACGAGGCACGCCTGGCTCCATTCCGTGGAAGGCTGGGTTTCCGGACGCAGGCGGTTACAAATGCCACGAGAGGAGGAAGAAAGTGCAGCAGACCGAACTGTAGGCGCTGCACGCAAGGGTACAAGCGATAGAGGAACGAGAAGCAAATCGCAGCAAACGAACTGCCAAAGCTTCCCCCGAAGCTACCCCGCCATCTAAGCGGAGAAGCAGTGTGGCTTCCACCAAGCTGCTTCAGCCGGAGCATGTCTTGACGGCTCCTGCCAGCTATCCCGTGGATGCTATCACGGAGTCTCAAAATTGCCACCTTATGACGCAATGGATTAATATGAAGGTCAAAGCGGTCGTCGGCTCTGTTTTTCCTACTGAACCCGGCGCAACTTTTCACTGCCGGCCGATTCCAGAAGGATATGCTAAGGTGATGGTGGATGAAATAACGGAGGGATTTGAGGACCTCCAGCTTGACCACCCTACCGGAGAAGGGGAGACTCGGCTGGGTTCTTCTCTGAAGACTCCATGCCTATGGCGGAAGGAGCTCATCAACCTTCCGAACTGGACGCCTCCGCCTCCTCCTCCTCCTCCTCCGGCGATTAAGGGCACTCCGCCTCCTCCACCGCCTCCTCCTCCGGCGAGTGACGATCAGGGCACTCGGTCGGCTCCTTCTCCGGCGCGTGGCGGCGCTCCGCCTCCTTCTCCGCCTGCGCCGGCGCGCCCGAGCAGCCAGCCTCCTCCTTCTCCGCCTCATCAGCAAGGGCGGAAGAGACCCGCCGCCGCTCCGGCAGCTACTCCGGTGCGCCGTAGTCCTTCTCCTCCGCCTCGTAAGCAACTAAAGAAGACAGCCGCTCCGTCTGCTCTGCCGGCGTCTAGCAGTACAGCCAGAGGCGGGAGGACATACAGATTCGGTCCTTCTCTGAAGACTCCAGAGAAGTTACCATACGAGAGGACCCCGGAGGAGAACGCGAAGATCGCGCGAACCGAAGTGGAGGATTGGTTTCAAGGGTTGAAAGCAAAGAGATATCCACCTCCGGAGGAGAAGGTAGATCCGGTGAAAGAGAAGCGCACTCTGGCTGCCCTGAGAAAACCACCCAAGTCTCCGCCGAAAGGCAACTATGAGCGCATTATTAGAAAGACATGGGCCGAAGCGGAGCGGTCGGGAAGTATAGTCAGTGATCAAAGGATGAAAGAACGATGAGCAGATGGGAAACAAATTGCCCAGACCGGCGAACAAGGGAATCAATCGTGCCCCCCGCTCAAGGTGCCTAGCGACATCGTCGATCCGAGGATGGTGCCCGGTTATAGCAATCTTGAAGATTACCTGCCTGATGATGTACATTATGATTTCATGGACGTGCAGATACAGAGATATGAGTACGGGAAGCCTCTCGTCAAAGATGAAAGATCTCTATCAACGATGATGCGAAGATTGCAAGATTGGTACTTGAAAATCTGCAGAGTGTCTGGGGGAGGAGTACTTTGTATGTGAGAGTTAAAAAGGAGCATGACCTCATTGGAATTGATCTGTTGCCTATTCCATTTGAGGAGTTCTATCAGTTTTTCAATCAATTGGCCCTCGATAAAGCAACGGTCACCTGCTACTGTCTGTAAGTACTACTACTTCTATCATTAAGTCTCTCTATATAGCTCAGCTCTTTCATTAAGTCTCTCTGTGGCTAGGGTTTCAGCCGTGCAAATCTGTTGTCGATTCTGTGATGGAATGCCTGGCTGTGAAGCTAAAAAGCATTTTTAGTGAAAATAACGTGCAAGCTATGGAGGACCCGCAGTTCAAATTCCAGCCGGTTCCAGCTGAATCGGCCGAAGGTGGTCCGAATTGCCGGGAGTAGCTATGAGGGTCGGAAATGCGTGCTTTTTGGCGACCGTCCATAAAATAGGGCCTACTTTGAGATAGACATGGAATGGCGCCGTTTGGGGTGCCCCTCCTTGTAGCCGCTTCACGAAAAACCCATGTCTTTTGCATTCAAAAAATGAAAAATGGTTTTTTTTGTTAAACAAGTTGGAACCTCGCTTTGGCAACATTGTTTTCCATCACAAGACGGAGGCATGCGCCCAATTTGGGCATATTATCAGAAACTATTCAACGGATGCGGCCATATCATTGCTAGTTTGGCTTGAAAGCCATGAATCTTCGTTCGTGGTAGGTCGTTTTTTAGAACACTTTTCCAAGAAAACGCTGGTATTGCAAGTTTAGTATTTTTGCTAGTTGGTAGGCCACATTTGATGATGTGACGCGGAGGTCTCCCATTTTTTTTGATTTTTTTTGAATTTTTTACGGTGTTTTCAAAAACCGGCCGATTTCGTCGCGGCGACCGTCCGTGGCTAGGGTTTGAGCCGTGCAAATCTGTTGTCGATTCTGTGATGGAATGCCTGCCTGTGAAGCTAAAAAGCATTTTTAGTGAAAATAACGTGCAAGCTATGGAGGACCCGCAGTTCAAATTCCAGCCGGTTCCAGCTGAATCGGCCGAAGGTGGTCCGAATTGCCGGGAGTAGCTACGAGGGTCGGAAATGCATGCTTTTTGGCGACCGTCCGTAAAATAGGGCCTACTTTGAGATAGACATGGAATGGCGCCGTTTGGGGTGCCCCTCCTTGTAGCCGCTTCACGAAAAACGCATGTCTTTTGCATTCAAAAAATGAAAAACGGTTTTTTTTGTTAAACAAGTTGGAACCTCGCTTTGGCAACATTGTTTGCCATCACAAGACGGAGGCATGCGCCCAATTTGGGCATATTATCAGAAACTATTCAACGGATGCGGCCATATCATTGCTAGTTTGGCTTGAAAGCCATGAATCTTCGCTCGTGGTAGGTCGTTTTTGAGAACACTTTTTCAAGAAAACGCTGCTATTGCAAGTTTAGTATTTTTTCTAGTTGGTAGGCCACATTTGATGATGTGACGCGGAGGTCTCCCATTTTTTTGATTTTTTTTGAATTTTTTACGGTGTTTTCAAAAACCGGCCGATTTCGTCGCGGCGACCGTCCGTGGCTAGGGTTTGAGCCGTGCAAATCTGTTGTCGATTCTGTGATGGAATGCCTGCCTATGAAGCTAAAAAGCATTTTTAGTGAAAATAACGGGCAAGCTATGGAGGACCCGTAGTTCAAATTCCAGCCGGTTCCAGCTGAATCGGCCGAAGGTGGTCCGAATTGCCGGGAGTAGCTACGAGGGTCAGAAATGCATGCTTTTTGGCGACTGTCTGTAAAATAGGGCCTACTTTGAGATAGGCATTGATCTTATGTCGAGATTCGTGTGGATATTTCCTTTTTCTTTTTTCTTTTCTCTTTATGCTTGATTCACTCACTTAGATGTGCAATAACTAGAGCACATCTAGATGTGCCCTAGACACACCCTTTGAATTTGTACGGTGTTTTCAAAAACTGGCGGATTTAGTCACGGCGGTCGTCCGTGGCTAGGGTTTGAGTCATGTTTTTAGCATTCAAAAAATGAAACTTATATTGTTTCATACATGAGCATGCACAAAAACCCATAATTTTATCTTTCATCCATGAGCATGCATAAAAAATTTCAATTCCCATCAATTACCAAACTGAATATTCATTGTTAAAAACATGACTTGTTTAGATGACACTGTCATACAGCATCCATGAGCATGCACAAAATTAAACCTGACATACTTAACATTGACATGTTCATATTACACTAACAAGCTTAAACCTAACATGCTGAACACCTTCTTAACACCTTCACTCCTCCTTCTTCTCCTTCATCAACCTGATGCGCTCAGAGTGGCGAATCCCAACGCGGATGTACTCCTCTACCACAATTGGCATGGTCCTGTCGCCAAGCTGTGGGATTGCAGGCGCCGCCACCATCGCGAGGTCGTCGTCCGCCACCACCATAGCAAGGTCGTCATCCGCCACCAACATAGCAGGGTCGTCGTCACCACCACCATAGAATGTTCGTCGTCAGCCAGAATAGGCTGCTCCTCGTCATCCCCGCTCTGCTCCTCGTCATCCCCGCTCTGCTCCTCGTCGTCATCCCCGCTCTGCTCCTCGTCATCCCCGCTGCTGCTCCCATTGCCTGGCCAAATGCAACAAAGTGTGAACATGGTGTTGTCATCGTGCAGGTAGAGGAAGCCAAAAGGACAGGAAGAAGAGAGGCAGAGAGCTTACTGGCATCGTCGTCGTGCTGGTAGTACATGCGGCACATGGTGTTGTCGAACATCTTCACGGTGAACATGGCGTTGCTGTCATAGCGGAAGACAAGGAAGTACCCGAGCTGTAGCTCATGGGCGCGGGCGAAATGCTCCCAGCCGGGCCCTATGTACATGTGGCCTTCACCATCAAACACCACCAACACTTTCCACAGCCTGTGAAGCCCGCTGTCGGCCTCCCGCAGCTTCACTTTGTGGGGCTCATGGCCCGCGAGCATCTTCGCAAACTTGTCAGGCGGCCTCTGCAGCGAGGGTCAAGCAGTGGTTAATTGTGGCAATCAAGCACTAGACAGCAGAGTGATGATAAAGAAATGAGTGATGATAAATATACCTGCCTACTGCAAGATTTCTCAATTATGATCTCGAAGAACTCAAAACCTTCCAAGCCAGCCATCTCACTTCTACTCTAAACAAGCAATAGGAGAGGAAGAAGCACTTGTGAACAGGACTGGACATAAATAGGAACAGAACCAAGTTTATGATGGCAAAAGTGATAAAAATGAGAAGAGCAATGCACTTGTGGATATTTATGATAGCAAAAGTGAGAAAAAAAAGCAATGCACTTGTGAACATTTGGAATACTACTACTCTATCTACAATGGACCATATCTGCCCATGTGCCCATGTCTACTATAAATGGCAAACACAGCATCAGGATCATATCTACTATAAATGGACCATATCTACAATGAACCATATCTACTATAAATGGACCATATCTTCCCATGTGCTACATTTTGTTAGAACCCAGCACTTAAGAACTGAACCCTAGATTCTCAATTTAAACACACCTACCCAATACAGTCATGTACAAAACTGAACAGCTTTATAGTCGTCGATATGCGCATGAAAGCTATTGGCTTGACACCGATATAGTCATGTACAAAACTGAATTTAACACTAGAATTTCAGAGATTCAGAGCTATTGGCTTAATTTGCTTTGCTAGGGTTTATATAGCCAAAGGCCACTAGAGGCTAGATCCCCTACAAGTTTAACTGCTCCAGTGTGCCGTTGCTTCTTTTTAGACAAATATAAACATGTTTATTTTAAAAACAAACAAACAAAATTGGAAAATACTAATACACTTGCAACATTATAAGTGTTGGCATCATTTATCCCCCTTCGGTCTGCCTTTTCTATTTCTGATGAATTCTACGTCACTGTGAAGAGAACCACAGGGAAACTAGCATACCTAGCAAGGTAGCACCACATCAACTGAACATGGCCAAAAGGGACCTAAACCTAAATGCCTAATTCAGTCTGCAAAATCCCTAAATTAGCCATACGCGCAGGCACAATACGAGTAACTCCTAAATCAGCATGCTTGTTGGCCTTGTTGGCCTTGTCGACAAAGAACATGGGGGAAACAAAGCAAATCAAAGAACACGGGGGGAACAGAACGGACCTGGGGGGACGGCGACTGCTTGAGCTTGTTGGCCTTGTCGGTGTCGTGGACGGTGCCTCCTCTTGATCTACTACTCTATCTACAATGGAACCCTAATCAGCATGCGCCAGGGAACCCTAATCTAATCAATAGGAAGAGGAACAGGAAGGACTCGGCAGATTCATACCTTAGGAGGCCGTCGCTGTCGATGGAGGAGTGGTTCGCCAGGGAGGTCGTCACCGTCGATGGAGGAGAAGGGGATGCCAGCGGCGGAGAGGAGGAGTGGGTCGAGTGGATAATGGAGAGGAGGAGCGGGTCAAGTGGACAGGAGGAGTGGGGCAAAGAGTGGGTCCACTTGTCAGCGAGTTCTGTTTTGATATATTGAAAAGGGTTGGCATAGAGTACAAAACCAACAGCCTCTAACTAGCCCAGTTGTAGAAAAACAATGGAATAAGCGACAGGTCGTGGGTTCGAGCCCCCACTCGCCCAATATTTTTTGGTAGCTCAGGGGAAAAGGGTCGAGTGGGTAGAGTAGCAAAATGGCCCACTTGTCAGTGAGTTGGTCGAGTGGCCCACTTGTAAGCGAGGTCTGTGTTTGATACTTAACTGGTTTCATGATTTGAAAAGAGATGGCATAGAGTGGACGACTAGTAGCCTCTTCCTAGCCATTGGTAGAAACACAGTGAAACGAGCGCACGGTCATGGGTTCGAGTCCCCGCTCGTGCATATTTTTTGCTCACAATGAAATGGGGCCGCGCGTGGGATCAGATGGCTGTCTGATGGAGCGCACCCAAAAATTCAGTTAAAACAGCTCTGAAAACATCTTCAGTTCACCAAAAACAACATCTTCAGTTCAAAAAACATCTTCAGTCCAAAAACAACATCATTTTGCAATCTTTTACATCACAACCAAAACTACATGATCACCAAAACTGAGAAAAACAGCTCTAAAAACAACATCTTCAGTTCATCATTTTGCTTCTTCATTCAAAACAACATCTTCATTTTGCATTGTATCTTCCGTCACCAAAACTACATCATTTTGCATTGTATCTTCAACCATCATCTGCCTCTCCATCACTACACAGTCTCATGCATTTTGGTACCTGGAGAGATTTGTAGTACAAAAACTACATCAGGATCACATCAACAACAACTACCAAGGAGACAAAATAGCATTAGATCACCAAGGAGACCAAATTTACCTTCGCTACTCATCGTCGTCGATACGAAAACAAGGAACTCTATGCCCACTCCTGTTTTCCTCATCATCACTACAATATTGCAGCATAGTATGATCAGTTCGGTTTTCCTCATCCTCGCTTTCATGTCCATCCTCTACCACCTTTGTTCTTTTCTTGATGCCTTCAACTGTTGCAGCACCAATGATCACACGTTCCTGGTCCCTTCGCACTCTGCTTTGCACCGGAACTTCCATAGAGTCATCATCAGCTTGCAATGGAACTTCCGTAGAGTCATCATCTTGGTATGTTAGTCCACCATCACCGGGGCCCTTTTCCACTTCAGTTTCAGTCACACTCCACAAGTGTCTATGCTGAAAGTTTTGCAGAACTCGCCATTTTCCGTGCAAAAGAGTGTCTGGCAGATAAAACACCATTGTTGCTTGTGTTGTTAGAATAAAGGGATCACTCTTATACCAGCACCTTGCAGTGTTGATGCTTTTGAAGTGGCCATCATATTTGACAAAAGAGTCTCTCCTCTTCTTGCTACCAAGCTCAAACCAGTCACAGCGAAATAAGACAACCGAGCGATGGATGCCTCCACTAGAGTTGTACTGCAACTATACGATGCTTCTCAACTGACCATAGAACTCAATGATCTCACTATCATGTGACCCCTCAGTGATGATTCCACTATTCTGTGTCTTCCTTTTTTCCTCGCGGTCAACGGTGTGGTACCGGACACCATCAGCAATGCATGCTGAATACACTCTCACTCGCTTATCCGGTAAGCATGCCAAAGCAAATAGATCATCACTGACCTTCTTCTCCTCATGCAACTTTCCAATCTGCACAAATAAACCATTTAGCAAACAATGGTATTTAACAATGGGTGAATAACACAGAAAACATAAAACATGTGGCTAAAGATCTCACATGATTCTTAAACCAATTAGCAAACACCTTGGCAACCCTTTTATCAACATTGATATTGCTTTCTTCCTGATTTAACTCTTCCTTGCATTTCCTACAATGCCAACAAAACATGTGAATTAAAACATTAGGCTGGTGCCAACCCAAGCAAAAAATATATATATATATAATGAGTGCACAAGATATAACGTACTCGATATATGGTAGAACCTCGGCGCAATTGCTGAGCACAAACAAAACCATCTTGTCATACTCATCACCAGCCTCCAAGTATTGTGAGGCTCCAAGAAAGTTCACACCATGGTTGAAAACAGAGACAACACCACTTTGCGAATCAGACCGCTCTCTATTTCTGCCCGGCCGGTTCCATCTTGTTTCCACATCACCAAATTATCTAGAGCAAAAAGTCAAGCACTCGTCAACGACATATGCTTCAGCAATAGAACCTTCAGGTCTTGCTGTGTTTCGCACATAATGCTTACAAGTAAGCAGCCTTCTTTCGATTAGGTACATCCAACCGTATTGCACAGGGCCTCTAAGCATTGCCTCTTTGGGTAAGTGCACCGCCAAATGGACCATCACGGTGAAAAAAGCTGGAGGGAAAATCTTCTCGAGCTTGCAAAGAATAATTGGGATTTCTTTTTCAAGTCTTTCCAAGACAGTTAACTTGAGGGTTTTGCAGCACAGTTCTCTAAAGAAATTTCCCAGCTCAGCAACCGCTTCATATATATCCTTGTGCATGATTCCTCGGAGGCCCGCCGGTAAAATCCTTTGGAGGAGGATGTGACAATCATGGGTTTTCAGTACAGAAAGCTTGAATCCATCAAAAGTAACACACTTTGCTAGGTTAGCAGCATAACCATCTGGAAATTTCACCGCTCTTAGGAATTCACAGAATGCAAGCTTTTGTTCTTTATTCATTGTATACCATGCTCGTGGAATTTCAAATGAATCTTCATCTTCATTGTGCTGTAGATGCAAATCTTCTCTTATGCCCATGTCCTCCAAATCAAGCCTAGAACTAACCGTGTCCTTTGTCTTCCCTTCAATGTTCAGAAACATCCCTAGCAGATTCTCGCATATGTTTTTCTCAATGTGCATTACATTGAGATTATGCCTTAATTTTAGATGAGCCCAGTATGGCAGGTCCCACAAACAAGACCTCCGGTTCCAACATTGACCTTCCTCACGCTTTCTTTTCTTCGCCAGCTTTCCTGGTCTCACATCTTTCACCTTTTCAAGTTGCTGCTCCAGCTCTTCTTTAGAGAATTCAACTGGCTTGTCACGGGTTTCATTCTCACCATTAAAATCTTTGCTTCTTCGCCAGCGATGGTTTCGGGGAAGAAAGCGGCGGTGCCCAATATAGCATATCTTGCTCCTTATTCTCTTTGAGCAAGGGTCTTTGTCACAATGGACACAAGCCTGATAACCCGCTGTGATCCTCCCAGACAGAGTGTGCAGAGTCGGGAAATCATGGATGGACCATATGATCGCAGCACGTAGATTGAACTTTTCTTCCGAACTCAAGGCATCGTATGTAGGTACACCAGTCCAGAGCTGGAGCAGTTCTTCTACGAGGGGCTCCATAAAGACATCAAAATCCTTTCCTGGAGAATCTGGACCCGGGATAAGCAATGACATCATGAAGTTGGACTGATCCATGCATGCCCATGGTGGCAGGTTGTACGGCACCACAAAAACTGGCCACATGCTATAAGACGTGCTCATGTTCCCAAACGGATTAAACCCATCTGTGGCAATGCCAAGTTTTATGTTCCTTGGATCTGCAGCAAAATCAAAATGTATACGGTCAAACTCTTTCCATGCCTCTCCATCCGCTGGATGGCTCAGCTCATTATCCACAGGTTGCCGCTTCAGCTTGTGCCACTGTACCTCACGCGATGATTTCTTCGAGATGAACATCCGCTGAAGCCTTGGTATCAAGGGAAAGTGCCTCAGTACCTTCTCCGGTATTGACTTCTTCCCATCAGCATCTTTCCACCTAGATGCATTGCATTTTGGACAGTTGTCATGCTTTGCTAAATCCTTGCGAAACAAGACACAGTTATTTGGGCACACATGTATTGACACATAACCTAACCCCAGCCTGCGGATTATGCTCAATGCTTCATCATAAGATCTGGGAACACAACTATTAGGGAATTGCAAGCTCAAAAGACGGAGTATTGCGTTGAATGCGGCATTGCTAATCCGGTAGAAAGACTTGATGTGGAGTAACTTCACGGTGAAGGTAAATCTTGAAAAATTACCCCCTTCATGAGCTGCGCGCTTCGCCTCCTCTAACACCTCAGCAAACAATGATTTCTGTCCATCAGCACGATCTTCAGCATCGTACAAATCCTTCAATAGGTCAGGAATCCTATCATCTTCATGCCCATCCTCTTCCTCCAAAACAGCATTATCTCGCAAAACCTTTTCCATGAAATCAATGCCAGCATCACCACCACTCATCATATGAGGGGCCTCTGTATCAGCTTCAAAATGTTGAGGTTGTCTGTCTAAAGGTTCTCCATGATATATCCATCTATCATATGTGCTGGACATCCCATTAAGAAGCACACGATCTTCCACTCTTCCTTGAGCCATTCTTGGACGGTTGAGGCATTCACAACATGGGCAAAGAATGTGAGCATCGTTGGCAAAATTTGCCCGAACAAATGCCATGAAATCATCAACTCCTTTCATATGTTCTTTCGAAAACTTTCTAACTCCTTCTCTAATCCAGCTTCTGTCCATCTGCCAAAGACAACAAATTGTTGCAACTTAGCAAATCAATCTAAGTGCATCAACATTAATTAATGAAAATGGATGAAAGTAATGGAAGCTAAAATTCTAGAAAATTTTATATGCTAATTGCCTAACCACAAGGCCTGAAGAATTCTTAACAAACAAGCTGAACAATTCCTAACAACACATCAAGAAAATTCATCTATGCATTATCTACCAAACAAGCAAGCTATCTCCTAACTACTAACAGTGCATCAACAAAATTCATCTATGATGAAGAACATCTGACTGAAATCCATCTCCCACTGCTCGGGTGACGAGAGAGGAGAGGGGGGAAGAGGTGAGGGGTGCATACCGGGAGGTGTGCTTGCGGCGGCGGCGTCCCCCATGCTTGGCGAGCCCCCACCACCGTCGGTCACCTACGCCCCTGCTGCCCCCCACCTCCACGCCCTGCCTCGCCTCCGCCCCTGCCGGCCCCGCCCCCACCTCCGCTGCCGGCCCCGCCCCCGCCTCCGCCCCCTGCTGGTTGCTTCCGCCGTGAGGCCGTGGGCGAGGTCACCTGCGGCGAGGCCGTGGGCGAGGTCACCTGCGGCGAGGCCGTGGGCGAGGTCACCTGGTTGCTTCCGCCGCCGCCCGCCGCCACCTGGTCGGAAGACCTAGAAAAACGCTAAGTGTTGCTCTGTTCAATGCCACCCGCCGCCACCTGGTCGGAAGGTCCCACTTGTCACTAGTACGTGAGAGCCGTGGTTTTATATACTATATGGAAAACTACCCACACATTAGCAACAATCTCTCTCTAGCCCAGCGGTAATGAACGAGCGAACCCAGCGCGAGGTCGTGGGTTCGAGTCCCCGCTAGCGCATACTTTTTAGGGAATTAAACGCTCGCTCAACCACCTGTCAAATGGGTCCCGCCTGTCAGTGTTGCAAATCGTTGCTCTGTTCGATGCCACCTGGTCGGAAGGTCCCACTTGTCAATGATACGAGAGAGCCGTAGTTCTATAGAATGTATAGATAAACTCCCAGATGCGAGCAACTGTCCCTCTCTAGCCCAGCGGTAGCATGCGAGCCAACCAAGCGCGAGGTCGTGGGTTCGAGTCCCGCCTCGTGCATCTTTTTTGGGCGAATTAAGCGCTCGGCCCCATCTGTCAAATGGGTCCCGCCTGTCAATGTGTCCCCCGACATAAGCGAGGTTGCTGAGGTGGCTGCCTAATCATCCTAATTCATTCAAACTCAAGTGTAGTGACCATTTTATATTGGTCGTTATCAGCTACGCATGAGGCAGTGGACAGTGCTACTAGCTTTACGACCATTTCCTCTAATGAAATTATGACCTTTCTAACCAAAATGGTCGTTATGGTTTAGGGTTTAGAGCCCCCCCAGACAGCTTTTGACCAATTGGTCTAAAATGGTCATAATTTATGACCAATTCTTCGAGGGTCACTGACAGAAGGTCATAAGTTGACATATTTCTTGTAGTGACTGTTATATCTTTCACCATTTCCTAAACTGCAATTTCCAGATACTAGGTACTACTAGATATCAATTTCATAAAGCATTATAGGTACTAGGTAGTACTCCCTCGGTTCGAAATTACTCGTCGTGGTTTTAGTTCAAATTTGAACTCAAACCACGACGAGTAATTTGGAACCGAGGGAGCACTAGATAAAAATTTCATATATACTCAACATGCATCCTCAAGTAGTACAAGGTGACATCGATGACAATCATCATATTTAGTTCTAGATGATATCGACGACGATGATCATATGTAGTTCTACATGATATCGACGACGATCATCATATGTAGTTCTAGATGATATCGACGACGATCATCATCCTCAAGCCTGGGCGGTGGGTGTTCATGATAGTAATTAGGATGGCCTTTCCAGCACGAAGATTCTTGACAACGAAGAATCTCTTCCACCCAACCGAGTTCAACTGTGTGCGACCATTTGTGCCCATGCGGTAAGTACATGTGGTGACGGAGCCCCTTGCGGTAAGGCATAGTCCATCTGAGCCTTCTTCATCAGGCTCGATACCACAACTCACAGATAGGTTCTTTGGCAATCTCTGAATAAGAAAAACATATCAATTAATAAACAGCCTCACACATACTCTTGCAAATATATTTCTATTAAGTCTAGATTTCTACACTATCAAAAGACACAGTACTACGCATTTGTACTAATTAATCATGAATTCTACTAATAAGTATATATATGGATTATCTACACTATTAATAGTTCCTTCGATTCTACACTAATAAGCATGTGATCAGACTCTACACTAAAGTATATCATCGACTAGATTCCACAAAGCATATCATGGACTCTACACTAAGCATATCATCGGATTCACTAAGCATATACGTATAACATACCATTTCATGCCGATCGACCATGGTACTTGTCAGGCGGGTCACGAATGGCACCCCGACAAAGTCATCACGTGGCGGAATTATGTCCCATAGGTTCCACACCTCCTCCTCGCTCAGCCTCATTCTTTGAGCTATGATGGGTTCATGAAGTGGGTTCTCATCATCTTCATTGAGTGGGTCCCCATTATCTTCATCATCTTCGTCATCTTCATCATCTTCCATCAGGTTGATATAAATGACAACCAGCTTGGGTCTTTCTGCTCTGAAGGAGAATCTGATCAACTCACCACCAGTAAGACGCATGCGAGCGAGGAAACGGGCCCATCCATCTCCTCCAATCTGCGACATATTGCGTCCTTTCTCGACCTCCATAGTGTACGCCCCCCAGGAGCCTCAAATGTCACAGTGTCTCCTGTCAGCTTGTTGAATTTCAACCTCACATTTCATGGGACGATCTGTGTAAGAAAAGCAAAATGACACAATGCAGTAATGCCAACACTAAAAATAATATAGTTTTTACATTTCATCTAATTTCTTACCGCCGCATGACGAAAACTCGGATGGAAGTAGATGCCGAATAGCTTGCCAGTTGCAAGGCTGCTGGCGCACCTTGACTTGCACAGTCGACATAGTGGTGCTGGTGGTGGCGCCATTTTCCTAAAGCAATATGAGCAGAGGATTAAAATTCACTTCACAGGAAACAAGTGGCAAATTTAACTACATTGGCACCTACATTTTGCCAAAAAAAACTTATTACAAAAAAACTAAATTGAGCATACTCAATCAACTAAATCCACTAGCATACTAAATCCACTAGCATACTAAATCAACTACATCAAAATGTTCTAAATCAACTAGCCTACTAAATCAACTAAATCAACTAGCCTACTAAATAAACTAAATCAAAATGTTCTAAATCAACTAAATCAACTAGCCTACTAAATCAACTGAATCATATCAACTAAATCAAAATGTTACATATGAAAGCCTACTAAATCAAAATGTATCAGGGAGGAGGGACAAGGAGGGGCGACTCGAGGAGGGAGAAGATAGTAGGACGGAGGAGGAAGGCGGAGCGAGGAGGGGCCGGCCGGCGGCGAGTGGAGGGAGGACGGATCGAGGAGGAAGGCGGACCGAGGAGGGGGCGGCCAGCGGCTAGTGGAGGAAGGACGGAGGAGGAGGCCGGTACCGAGTCCAGCCAGGAGGATGAGGCGACAGCGGCGCAAATCGGGGGAGGGGCGACGGGGGAGGACCGGCGGCGCGGGGGGGGGGGGGGGGGGGGGGGGGGGGGGGGGGGGGGGGGGGGGGGGGGGGGGGGGGGGGGGGGGGGGTGAGGAGGAGACCGTGAGTGTGTGTGAGTGTGATCTGTGGATGAGGCTAGCTAGTGGGGGAAAGATGCAACGGCATAGCAGTAGCGCGCTATAGGTAAACTCGCTAGTGCTAAGCAACCTATCAGTAACGCCTTTCGCCTTGAACGCGCTACTGCTATGTGTCAGTATGTAAAAATGGACATAGGCATAAAAAATACATTGATCATCAATGGTCTTTTTGTGTACAATCTGATTTGTCAATAGGAATCCTCGCCGGTTCGTTTAAGAACTGGCGAAGACTCCTATTGCGGCCACAGATCCTACACATAGAGTTCAATGAAGACCAAGTGCTTGTCAAAGTTGTAGAAGAAAAATATTTAAGGTGGGTAAAACTCTCTTCACGGAGCGAGGTGGGACTAAATTTTTGTAGTTAATTTAGCAGTAGCGATTATTGCCTGAATGCGCTGCTGCTACGTTACGTAGCAGTAGCGCTGCTTATTTTAAAGCGCTGCTGCTATAACTGGCCTCGCGGCGGCATCGTGGGAATTTTAGCAGTAGCGCTTCTTGGAGTGCACGCGCTGCTGATAAACTTGTTTCAGCAGCGAGTTTCTATGGCCCGCGCTGCTGCTAGTTAGCAGCAGCGCCTGATTTTAAAGCGCGCTGCTGGTAAGATTCTGTGTATAGGCTTTTCCCTAGTAGTGTAGGCTTGAGCAGGGAGTAGTAACTGTCTTGGACTCTAAATGAAAAGATCCCCAGGAGTATGCGGACATGACTCAAATGCTCGAGAAGTAAGTTAAATCGATCATTATCCACCATATCAGCAACTTTGTTCATTTCTGATATCAAGTAATTGTTTTCTTTGTCTGCAGGGTTTGGAGAAAATTCACCAGAAAAGCTCCGGGACTGCCGAAGGAGCTGGAATTTAGACACCCAAAAGTAAGTACTATAGTAGCATGTTCCGCGCATCTCCTAGTGATTCAAGCGCTAGTTTCATCAATACCATTTGACATTCTTACTTATCAGTTTGATTGACCTCTATTTCTTGTAAAGTGGTTGTGCAGGAACAAGGGAATGATTTCTGTGGATACTATGTTTGCGAGTCCATCCGCCACACAACCTGTGAGCGGGGCTACTCTGACGAACAATATGAAGTGCGTAAATAACAATATTCACAATTTTATTTTATTACCATCATTTGTGTTGAGTTTCATTCATTCATATATATATATATGTATTGATCCCCTTCTTAAAATTAGATGTTTCGGATGCGGGATAAACTCCTACCACCAGATCGCATGCGAGCAATTCAAGAGGCATTGGTGGCATTCTTTCTTGACCACGTGATCGCTGAAGACGGAGAATACTATGTGGACCATGTGTCCGTAGTTTAGGAGATTATATTTGTAAGAGATAATTATTGTATATATGTAGCTGGTAGTGTCGGATAGATATACGAGAACTTGTTGTTCGACCAATCTCTCGGAGAAGGAGAGGTGGTCTATATCACTTCTCTCTGGATGCATATATGTTCATGACGATCTTCTGTTTCCTTCGTTTGCTTACTAGCTAGCTAGCGTGTCTAGTCCTCTCGTATGTATAGTATGTACCGTCGACCAAGCACGGACATATATAAGAGAGGACACTTCTCTCTATTAATTAGCTAGCTAACACAATATATGAAATACTAAATTAACCTCCCCAAACCCCCAACCCCCTCCCTTAAAAAAACAAAAATCCCAGCCGCAGAAATGCTGACGTGTGGATGCCTATTGTTCCCGGTTGGTGCCACCAACCGGGACCAAAGGCCCTCCTGCCTGGGCTCAGCGCGCAGGCCACGTGGAGGCCCATCTATCCCGGTTCTGGTTAGAACCGGGACTAAAGGGTCAGGGCATTAGTAATGACCCTTTAGTCCCGGTTCAAGAACCGGGACAAAAGGCCTTTACGAACCGGGACAATAGGCCCGTTTTCTACTAGTGTTAGTTGGTGGTTTTAGTTCTTTTTCCTTCTTATGCTTGGAACACCCCTCTTTTCTACAATAGCATGAACCACCTGACCAATGGTGTGTCATGTTGTCCTCACCCGCGAACGTTTCGACAACAGTCGGCGTGTGCACATCATGTAGAGCATAGTCATCATCCATCATGGTGAACGCTAGATTGCCCATGTCGCGAGCTCATCGCGGTCGATGTCCATGTTGGCAAGCGGTGCTCGGCTATGTCGCTGAGAGCCTGTTGGTCGTACGCCCATAAGAAAAAATATATGTCATTTTTGTTATATTAGGAAACTTGTGATTGCCAATTAATAGTAGAGATAATAATAAATGGCATAGCGCGCCGGAGTAGTGATTTGTTATGCGGTAATATCTGATTTTGTCTTGAAAGGTTATGAAGAAATATCTTATGTCTGTCTTTTAGGAAGTTGATCTCACATATATGATGCGATTTTTGAATTCTTAATTACTTGTTATTTATGTAATTGAATTGAATCAGCACCTGCCAAGGCAAGCACAAAACAAGATCCACTTAATGGGATTTGGTTTTTTAATGGGAGGGAGAAAAACCAGCGGAAGGGGTGGTGAGAGGTGGGACGAAATAAAACCGGACGAAAAAAGACCGTACCAGGCTACCAACTCCTCCATTAGGAGTTGAGATTATGTTGTCCACTCGTGCACATGGCCGAGCCATTGCACTAGTTCTTAGTCTAAAAGGCAAAAGTCAGCGATTTTATTACATGCCACTTACAATATCATAGTCGCAGGATAAATACTCCATCACTAGGGCATACAACTGAAGTTGCGCACGTGCACACACACACACACACAACCCAATAGCCTACATATAGCAGGTCATCACTTAAACTTTTTATATGAAAATCCATCTCTTGTTGTAGCTCTTTCAGTTTGATTGGATGTGAATGAGCTCTTAGCTAGCTACGTGGAGGTGGAGTGGAGGATATTCTTGGCACACTGATGTTGTAACAGAAATGAGATGCATTGGGAACATTGGCTCAACTGGTAACCAAGTAGCAGGAGCTGAGACTGCAGAGGTAACAAGCATTTCCTGCCACTAGTGCCAGCAATACAAAGGTGGAGAAGCTTAGGTTTCTTACGTATCTACTTCATTGAGATCAGGAGCGGAATGAATGGCATTGTGTTCAAGAATGCTCTTTTGGGGAAGTGGTAGACAAGGTGCGGCTAGCATCTCCCACCTTCCCAGCAGGTCAAACGAGTGGTTCCTCTCTCCTCTGGTTATCCATTTCGGCGACAGGAACGCAGAGTGGACATAATCCGGGCCGGTCGTCTCCCTGATCGAGCTGTCGTTTAGACCGGCCGCCGGCGGACAGAACCGGAGCGGACCGAGCAGGGCAGCGGTCCTCTTTTCCTGGACCGGACCGGCGGAGGTAAGGCTCTGACCGGACCGACAGGACCGGCGGCGGCGGCGTTCGGGAGACGACTCCGGCGAGCTTCTGGACACCATGGAAACAACTGCATTGTCGAGAACGGGGACGGTTCACACATGGGAACAACGTGAAGCAGTGGCGCCGTCCCGGGTGCGAGTGTTAGACACTTAGCCATAAATATGCGCATGCTTATTCTTTAGCAGTTTTTCCGTTATATGCAAGCAATTTAACGCATGCAAGAGCCCAAGATTTTTTCCGTACGGGACTGCCGTGATTAGAGGATCAATTTTTACGTGGAGTTAGTCATGGGATGACACAGTAATTAACGGATCAAACCTCATTTATTTAGTTATTTCTACTAGTCGTTAACCCATGCACCTGCACCCTGCACGGGCTAGCACTTCCAATATCAGATACAACAAAGTTGTTTTGAATTGCCAGGGGACGCTGCTCAAACGCCACCTTTACCAGATTCAACCACCAAAGGCTGGAATCTGGGTTTTCATCCTGAAGAACATGTCCGAGCAATGCCTTCAATAAGGTAACGATGCAAAACATCATCATTGACAGGTTAACTAATTCTGGTCAAACGTAGGGTTTTCACCCCCGGAGCTCAAGACAGGGTACTCTGAGAAGTACCACCAAATCGAAGCCCATAATGTGTCTCTGTCACCACTTTTTCACGCAACGGGCAGCTACATACGTTTGACTAGATCAACCATCGGCGCTGCATAACCATATCCTCTGCGTCAAGCCGCCGTCCATAGATTGTAACTCATCATTGAAGGCAAACTGGGTGGAGTAAGAATTGCCGAAACTCACAAAGGAGCCTTCCGGCTACATCCAGTGATGTTGCCAGTATGCGTCGCCGGCAACATCCATTGAATCTGACCACTTTGTTCGGAGCACAATTGGACGTGTGAGGTGTGAAGGCTCCACGATGACTCCTCCACGAACGAAAACGACAACCTCGGGCGTCGTAGTCGTCGATGCCATCCTAGCCGGCATACGGCTTCCAGCCGCAGCCTCACACAACCACCGGACTAAACCAAGTTGTACGCCGGGGCCCTTACCAGTTGTGTATACTACCAAGACATCCTATTGCCACTCCTTGCCACGCCCACCAGATCAGCTAGCAGCCCTCCGTAGCAGGTGAATCTGAAATTGAATGTCTACATGACAGATTGCATGATCCGATCTGAAGTCTCACATCTGCGCTGGGGCTGGCCAGATCCTCCATTGAGCAGCACCAGGGTCATCCCTTGCCCCCGGCCGCAGTAGAGGACTTGACCCCACCGTTGGCTGGATCTGCATCCCAAGACGTCGCCGCCAACAACCACACCTCACGCCGCAAAGACCACCATCCAAAAGACTACCACCTAAGACTGTGTGCCTGCCGCCGCCGCAGCCGGGGCCGGCAGCGGCGGGAGGAGCTCGTGTAGTGGCGGCTGGGTTTCCTCCCGGGCCGCCCTAGGTTCGGCGGCACGTCCTTAAAAATGGTAGAGATTTTCACTTCCCGACCTCTTCATCAATAAGGGATGCATACATCCATTTTAGTATGAGTACTAAAATAAACATGATCCTTTGAATTTTTTAAATAAGTATTAAGGTATTTCTTGATGAGAGGTTCGACCACACACCATGCTTGATCCTCAATAAATAGGGGAAAACCCCTGTGCATCACCTGTCAATTCTACGAATTGAACTCGAGTCGCTAGGCTGCACAACCGCATGCCCAACCCCTGAGCCAAGACTCTCTTTTCTTTAAAAGTAGGAGAGATTTTCACTTCTCGGCCTCTGCACCAACCAGGGATGCATACAACCATTTTAGTATGTGTATGAAGATAAACATGGTCCTCATAATTTTTTTAATGAGTATCAAAAAATTTCGTGATGAGAGGTTCCACCACACACCAAGCTTAATCCTCAATAAAACGGGAAAAACCCCTGTGCATCAGCTGTCAATTCTAGGAATTGAACTCAATTCGCTAGGCTGCACGACCACATACCCAAACACTGAGCCAAGGCCCTTTTTGCCTAATATATACTATTTCAAAGGTATTTATAAACGATCCTATCAAGATGGTCCATGAATCATCATGGATAGAAAACCATGGAAGATTGATTCTCCATGAAAACCCATTATATGAGATATGCAATTGTCTTACGACACTTTGCGACAATTCATGCCTGCTATAATTTTCTGTTAGTTTATCATTATGATATAAAATCATACACTCTAGGCGCCATCACATTGATATTTGTTAACACATACTCTCAAAAACTCCCTATCAATATATCTAGATACTTAAAGAGTTTCAAACACATGAAAATGCACACGTAAGCTACATAATTGCACATGTAAGGTATTTAGATACACCCGTAACCTAAATACGGTGTATAGGCAGCGCACGGGCGCTAGATGGAGTGCCCGAGCATACTCTCTATATTAGAAAACCTATGTGCCACCTCATCCTACTATGTCAAAAAAGGAAGGTACATGAGCCTGCAACCTCACGCTGCCTCAGTAAAGAGCCCACGCGCATTAATTTTTGGGTTTCAAAAAATTTAAAAAGCTGTAACTTTTGATTCGAGCATCCGAATCAAGATCCGTTTTCACTGCTGGGTTTCTCGTGATGAGCTCTTCAAAACTAGATCCCATATGGATAGGTTTCGACAAAGTTTATTTTAGAACAACTTTGGGTGTTATAGAGGCAACTTTAGTGCTATAGGACAGCAACTCCTTTTTATTGCCTGATATGACTACCTATGAGTCGGGAGTCCTTCTAAATTAGTTACTATGACCAACAATGATTAGTTTCACCTCTAAGTTGCACTATAGGGAAGTAACTCCTTTTTTGCCTAGTAGGACTACCAATTAGGTTGGTTTGTGTAAAAAGAATGAGAAAAATCACACGAAACATGAGGTAGTGCTACATGCAAGCAACTTCACTGCACTAGGTGCACATATTAATTTGCTAACATTGCCCCAAATTGCCTATCGTGGCTGCTCAGTTGTCTATACATACTATGGAATTGCCTATCATTGATGCCTAGTTGCCTGCTGTTGGTAATTAGTTGCCTACCATTGGTAATTAGTTGCCTACCATTGTTGATCAGTTGCCTACATATATTGTGAAGTTGTTTATCACTGCTTTTCTAAGTTGCCTACAACACTATAAAGTTGCCTATCAGTGATGCTTAGTTGCCTGCTATTGGTAATTAGTTGCCTACCATTGTTGCTCACTTGTCTAACTTTACAAATTAGTTGCCTAGATATAGTGTGAAGTTGCTTACCATTGCTTTTCTAAGTTGCTTACAACACTATAAAGTTGCCTACCGGTGATTCTTAGTTGCCTACTATTGGTACTTAGTTGTCTACCATTGTTGCTTAGTTGCTTAACTTTACAAATTAGTTGCATACATATAGTGCGAAGTTGCTTATGATTGCTTTTCTAAGTTGCCTACAACACTCCGAAGTTGCCCACCGGTGATGCTTATATTAGTTGCTTGCAATTACTATTTCAGTTGCCTACAATACATAGCAAATTTGCATATTAGTGCTGCTAAGTTGCCTATCTACGAAACTAAGTTGCTTACCATACCTAAAAGTATTGTAAGCAACTAAGGATGTCATTAAGCTACTCGCTAGTCATAGCAACAAGCTTAGTATAAATGTAGGCCTACCTCGAAAAACTAAGTTGCCAGCTATACTATAAACATGGAGGCGAAGCTAGTCATGATAGAATACTTTTGATAGTTATGGTAAGAAACTTAGAGGTGAAGCTAGTTAACTTGATAGTCATGATAATCAACTTTGAAGGGGTCTTCGATGATAGGTAGTCATACTGCACAAACTAACAAGAAATTGCTTTCATATAACACTAAAGTCGCTTTCTTAGCACCCAAAGTTGCTCGAGAAAAAAAGTTAGTCGAAACATACTCATATGGGATCTAGTTTTAAAAAACTCGTCGTGGGTAACCTAGTGGTGAAAACAGATCTTGATTTCGATATTTGGTTCAAAACTTATATCTTTTTGAAAATTTAAAAACATAAACTAAATGCATGCACGTGGGATCTTGCTGATAAGTCAAGGACGGGAAAGGCACGCGGAAACGTTGTGTCCTTCGAACAACAGCTGGATTAGTAGACAACTTAGAAATTTGGTGGGTTGGTTTTATTTCAACTGTCGATTAGCAGACCACATGAGGGAGGGAGACAGGGACAAGATTGTGCGCTCGGGAAAACGAAAAAGCGCAGCTGCGTTTTTAAGCAATTATGATAAATTAAAGCCATGGCCAGCGGGGCTGGCATTGAAGTAACTGGTTGTGGTGGTGGCTAGTGTAGAAAGAAGATCGATGTAGTGGTTTTTTTTTTTTTGAACTTAGGAGGAGTCTAGAACGACCCTGATCTTTCATTTGACACAAAGCGGTGGAAGTACAAAGCTCCTACAAGGACTCCAAAGCAAAATCCATAACAAACAAGCCCTTGACATTTACATGGAGGACCCCAAATTGAAAGGAAGAAACGCTATCAGGTCCCTAGCAGCCACCGCACGGATTGAACCTCATCGCCGTCGGGCACGAACCACTTGGCGCGACGAAATTGCCATGGCCGCAACACCTGCACACCATAGCCTCCGAACAACAGCTGGGGTTTGCCTCCTATAAGGCACGCACACCGGGAGGAATGGAGTCGGCCGCCATTCGGCCAGAAGAAGCAGCGAACCGGTGGAGACCGGCAGCCAATTGAGGGCGCCGTCGCCACCATGGAATCAGTTGCTGATATGATCGAACTCGATCTGCAGGCTTCAAGTATCTGCAACACCCTCGCTCCTCATCCACAACCAAAGTGACTTGAAAGAGCAAGCAGCCGCAGAGGGCCATCCTCTAGATCAGGGAAGACCTCAGGCTTATTGGGGAAAGAGAGTTCGCACCATATCAACTACCATCTGCCTCCATCCACGATGGACGGCCGACCCGGGAGGCAACTGGTGACCACCAAACACTGCCTGGATGTGTTGATGGGGAGCTCAAGGACGGCATAACGCCAGATGCCACGGAGGCAAGACACATCCTACACCTAAACCTAAAACTAGTATGAACGGAGGGAGACAGACCACCTAACCCATACTCACGCTGAATGGCAGAGCCACCGGAGAGAGAGAGAGAGAGAGAGAGAGGGGGGGGGGGGGGGGGGGGGGCTGCGACGGACTGCACGAGGAGACTCTCAACAGGGGCAGGGGGAAGACGGAGGAAAGTAGACTCGGACTCCCAAACATGCCAGATCGATGTAGTGGTTGCTTTGCTTCATAGGATCAGGGCACACAAATTGGGCCATGAAGTCATGAACAGGAAGCTTATTCATATAAGCCAATTAAAGGAAACGAGAACCCGCGTGATGCTGTCAGACTTGGTGGTAGCATGTTTCTGTTCGGATAAACCAACTAATTAGGTGCACCCCTTCACATTTTACAAAGAAAGGAAACGGTCCTGGTGCTCCCTAGTGTTATATCAATAATAATGCATTTTCCCAAGATGCATCGATGTTTTTTTGGAGACATCGAGAACAACATAAGCGTACTCAAACATGCACTCGCGAAGTCATGGGGTTGTATTGTGTACATATCTTGAATGAAAAATATCCATTGTCGGTAAAAAGAAACACATATAATAACATTTTCTTTACCGATGCAAATTTGGAGTGCTTCTCAAAAGAATGAAAGGCCACCAATATGTCATAGACAGCCTTAGGCTACAATAGGACATCTATATTCACCTTGTCGGGGCTTAATGAATACTCCACCAACTGGGATACTGGATTCCTTATCGGTTTCTCCCTTTAATTTACCTATACCACCATATCCTCACCAAATATATTGTTCATTCATGTGCACTTCCTTACCAGTGATTCTCTTGCTGGGCACATATGAAAGCACATAGAGATATGTGGCAATCACATAGACAGAGGAGACCATAACAAAAGAACCAGAGAGATATATGGACACATGGGAATTTGAGACATCGGGGCATTAGCAAATGGTGGCCATTCAAATTTAGGCTCTCGGCGGGTTTGATGATACATTCATCCACATCCTAGTGCTTAGAGATCACCCATTGACAAACACCCCTCAGCAGGACAATCTCTCTTCGCGGCTTGATTTCAGCCAAGGATAAAGACAGAAAGAGCGATGCAGACTTGAGCTCTGAGAACTGATCAGTACACTTGGACATTGTCTAAGTCACCAGAGGACATTGATAGCCAATTTTCAAATTAAGACTGCACGAATTGTTCTTCGGCCGCGGTTAAAAGTGTAACTACATGTTGTGCCAAAGGTACCATCACCAACCCTTTGAATACAGTAAAGCTTATTAGCTACACTGATTAAGGGAAAGCATGCATGGAACGTGATCAAACTCTGTAAGCTTAACGCTGGAAATTATTCTGGATGGCTCTTTGTCTTACAAATGTGTTGTTAAAGACACACCAACCTGGCTCCGGTGAGGGAGGGGCGATGACGACGGCGCGCCTTCGGCTCGCTTCAATAGTTGTAGTCGTCGCTGGGTGGTCTAAGAATCTGTATGTAATTCTTTTTATTTCTTGTGTTCCTTGTACAGCCATGATTGAAGATGAATAGATCAGATGTTTTCTCGGAAAAAAAAGACACACCAACCCGTACATACTGCAATGAAATGCACTAAGAAAATGAATAAATCAAACAATCTAGAGATTAACACATATGCATGAATAAAATTAGCCACATAGTGGAACTAAACAGGAGGCACGGGATGCATAATGCCATATTGTGTTGTTATGTTTTGTCAATCCAATGTTGAAAAACTAGGAACGTAAAATCCTTCAGGCGGTAAGAGAAGTGATCTTTATCAAAAAAGAAGAGCAGGTACTGCAATCAGGATTGTTTATATGCAAGAGATCAGATAACCCCTTCGAAGCAGTTCACATCGACAGTAATAATAGTTCAAATGTGTATCTTAATATATTTCTATATTTACCAAGTTTCACACATCTCAAAAGGTTATCAAATATTTATTTAAATATTCGATGCATAAGAAATAGTTAGCCTGTGCAAGCGGCACAGCGCATGTACGGGAACAATAACAAGCAAGAGAAACAAAGCAAGAAACAAAAATGGCATGTTAAGTGTAACTGTGTTTAGGCTAGCTACTAATCTATCGATCAGCTTCGCTTCGTACTTAGCTAGCCAGAGAAGGATCGATGAAATCATATGGAGCTAGATTTATACGCGCTTCTTTCTTCCGGCGACTTCACATCGGAAGTGAACAATGCCACTTTTGCAAGTCGAATCTGGCTGAGAAGTACTTGGCGGGTCGGGACCGCACCACCACGCTTCATTAACGCATGTGCCGGAGGATTGACAACCACAGCGCAGAGCCCCATTGATGGATAGATGGAGCCACAGATCCAGTGGCTGAGCAGACGTGCTTCAGGAAACCAAGAACACGATCTCTGTAGCATGAAACTCACCAGTACCTGTCAAAAGAGGTCCCAATACCTTCCATTTCTATGAGCAAATGACCAGAACAGAACATACAAAGACAATATGTATGCACGGTCTGTTTGGTTGTGAAGACGAAACGCATGATAATAGATCGCTAGGTACGTTAAGAACGCACGAAGGAGGATATATATAGGCATGTTCCAGCTTCCAGGTACAGAGAAGGCACTGTATGCGAAATAGAATGGCTGAATTGATGAGCTGATGGTACCTATATAAGCGAGGTTGCTACAGCAGAGAACGTCAATTGATGAAACCTAAACGCTCTGCGACGCGCGCGCGCGATTCAGCAGGTACGAGCGGCCGCACGCGGTCAGTCCATCTCCAACGCGAGATCGTGCCACATGGTGGGCAGGCCGACCACCAGAAGGCAGAGCTGTGGGTTTTGTCCTTTCCAAATGTTTGGGGGAAAGGCGCCCACTCAGCCCGTCCTCTCCATTCCCCTCCCCCCTCACCTCCCAAGGCTTGTCGGTGTCGGCGACATCGGCCGGCGAGAATCGACAAGCAGGGAAGAATCAAAGCGACGGAGCACGTACAGGTGACGAGCTCGACGACACCGACCTCCGCGCAGAGGCGAAGCACCACCAGATCGAGGGGTCGAGGCGCTCGTGCGGCCAGAGAAGGGGAGGGAGAAGGGGCAGGCGGACCGCCGGTGAACTCGAAGGACGATGTGGAGCGGCGAGCACGTATCCCGAGGATGAAGAGAAGGTAAGCCACACATGCCCACCGCCCAGCCCTTCCATTTTTTCTCACACTCGCGAACAGGTCAGGGTGGTTTCGCCGAAGCGGCATCATCTACGTCGACGAGGTGGGTAGATGGCGCGGGGGGTGGGGG